>NC_140237.1:8835907-8849509 GCF_949987555.1 Borostomias antarcticus
AAATGTTCAGCATTTTCTCAGGATTCCTACGGTGTCAATATCTAGGCTGTGACATTTATACTTTTTGAGAGAGAGCTGTCTGAATCGGACATGCCTTTCCATTGAAGTGAATGAGAGGATGCTCACAGTGTCAGTTGGGATTTGAATTTTGGGACACGTGCAGGCTCTCTGTACAGGCACCCTTTTATGACTATTGTGGTAGCATTCATATTCATTCATTCACTTCCTTCCTTCCATCCTTCTTTCCTTCCTTCCTTCCCTCCATCCATCCTTCCTTTCTTCCCTTCCTTCCTTCCTTCCTTCCTTCCTTCCTTCCTTCCTTCCTTCCTTCCTTCCTTCCTTCCTTCCATCCTTCCTTCCTTCCTTCCATCCTTCCTTCCATCCTTCCTTCCTTCCTTCCTTCTTTCCTTCCTTCCTTCCTTCCTTCCTTCCTTTCCATCCATCCTTCCATCCTTCCTTCTTTCCTTCCTTCCATCCTTCCTTCCTTCCATCCATCCATCCATCCATCCATCCATCCATCCATCCATCCATCCTTCCTTCCTTTCCTTCCTTCCATCCTTCCTTCCTTCCTTTCTTTCCTTCCTTCCTTCCTTCCTTCCTTCCTTCCTTCCTTCCTTCCTTCCATCCTTTCCATCCTTCCATCCTTCCTTCTTTCCTTCCTTCCATCCTTCCTTCCTTCCATCCATCCATCCATCCTTCCTTTCCTTCCTTCCATCCTTCCTTCCTTCCTTCCTTCCTTCCTTCCTTCCTTCCATCCTTCCTTCCTTCCTTCCATCCTTCCTTCCATCCTTCCTTCCATCCTTCCTTCCTTCTTTTTCTTTCTTTCTTTCATCCATCCATCCATCCTTCTTTCTATCTTTCTTTCTTTCTTTCTTTTTTTCATCCATCCATCCATCCATCCATCCTTCTTTCTTTCTTTCTTTCTTTCTTTCTTTCTTTCTTTCTTTCTTTCTTTCTTTCTTTCTTTCTTTCTTTCTTTCTTTCTTTCTTTCTTCCATCCATCCTTCTTTCTTTCATCCATCCATCTTTCTTTCTTTCTTTCTTTCTTTCTTTCTTTCTTTCTTTCTTTCTTTCTTTCTTTCTTTCATCCATCCATCCATCTTTCTTACTTTGTATCTTTCTTTCATCCATCCATCCTTCCTTCCCTCCTTCCTTCCTTCCTTGCATCCTTCCTTCCATCCTTCCATCCTTCCTTCCATCCTTCCATCCTTGCTTCCTTCCATCCTTGCTTCCTTCCATCCTTCCTTCCATCCTTCCTTCCATCCTTCCATCCATCCTTCCATCCTTCCTTCCTTCCATCCTTTCTTCCTTCCTTCCATCCTTCCTTCCATCCTTCCTTGTTTCTTTCTTTCTTTCTTTCTTTCTTTCTTTCTTTCTCTTCGTGGTGGCGTGGTGGTCTCGCCACCACGCCACAGTCCCCACAACTCAGCCCCTGATTGAGCTAGAGACACACAGTCTTCACCAGTGGGTGCAAGGAGACTGCCCGGAGGTCTTCATGGTGGAGTCAGGTAGGTGGCCCGGAGAGGGGTACACTGTCCCCGACTGGCTCTGACCTGAGGGGGTGGAGTCTCATCACCACGCCACTATCCACGCCACGGCCCCACAACTCAACTCTTGAGTGGGCTAGAGACACAGTTTTCATTGGTGGATGCATTGAAATTGCCCAGAGGTCACTGTACTGTCCCAGACTAGCTGTGACCCAAGGGGGCGGGGCCTAACCAGCACGCCACTATCCACGCCATGGGCCCCACAACTCAGCCCCTGAGTGGGCTAGAGACGCACGGTCTTCGCCGGTGGGTGCATGGAGATTGCCTGGTCCGTAGTATTTCTAGCAGTAGCTGTTACATACAGCTGCAGCAGCTAGCCCACCTCACATTTTCTCCAGGAAATGTACTTTCTAGTTATTATTAGGTGGGCTAGCTTGTAAAAGCTAGCCCAACTTGTGATATTCCCACTATTTCTTTCTTTATTATTATTATTATAATTCTCCCCAGTTTTTTGGCCCTTAACTACTTCTTCATACTTTGTGCTAGAAACTTCATTCAAACTTTAAAATGTTCATCGTCTTTAGCTGTTTCCCGGATGTATTCAGATTTTTGATATTTTTTATAGTTTTTTAGTAATTTAACTTTTAATAGTCATTTTTGTGCCATTGAAACTGCTGGTGGAATGTTCAGTATCATTATGTTTTTAGAGTGGTGGCAGCTGTTGCTTTGAAAATATTCACACAATTTGTAAACTGCTGGCACTCCTACAGTTTTGAAAGCTCACACACATATTATACATCAAAACATTCACACAACTGTGCTGATTCGTACAATATAAGTATCTAAGCTGTGTGACTTATAGTTTTCACGGTATGACGATTTGTTCGGCAACTGTGCTCCCCATTGAAACGTATGGGCCCACACTCTACCTTTTGAGCTGCTAATTTTGCATTTTTACACTTTTTCTAACTCGTCGCCATGCCTACAGTTTTTAAGCTACACGGACATATCATAGCCTGAAATGTTCAGCATTTTCTCAGGATTGCTACGGTGTCAATATCTAGGCTGTGACCTTTATACTTTTTGAGAGAGAGCTGTCTGAATCCAACATGCCTTTCCATTGAAGTGAATGAGAGGATGCTCACAGTGTCAGTTGGGATTTGAATTTGGGGACACGTGCATGCTCTCTGTACAGGCACCCTTTTATGACTACTGTGGTAGCATTCCTATTCATTCATTCCTTCCTTCCTTCCTTCCATCCATCTTTCCTTCCTTCCTTCCTTTCCTTCCTTCCTTCCATCCTTCTTTCTTTCCTTCCTTCCTTCCATCCATCCTTCCTTTCTTCCCTTCCTTCCTTCCTTCCTTCCTTCCTTCCATCCATCCATCCTTCATTCCATCCTTCCTTCTTTCCTTCCTTTCTTCCTTTCCTTCCTTCCATCCATCCTTCCATCTTCTTTCCATCCATCTTTCCTTCCTTCTTTCCTTCCTTCCTTCCTTCCATCCTTCCTTCCTTCCTTCCTTCCTTCCTTCCTTCCTTCCTTCCTTCCTTCCTTCCTTCCTTCCTTCCTTCCTTCCATCCATCCATCCTTCCTTCCTTCCTTCCTTCCTTTCCTTCCTTCCATCCATCCTTCCATCTTTCATTCCTTTCTTTCCTTCCTTCCATCCTTCCTTCCTTCCATCCTTCCTTCCATCCTTCCTTCCATCCTTCCTTCTTTCTCTTTCTTTCTTTCTTTCTTTCTTTCTTTCTTTCTTTCTTTCTTTCTTTCTTTCTTTCTTTCTTTCTTTCTTTCATCCATCCTTCTTTCTTTCTCTTTCTTTCATCCATCCATTGTTCTTTCTTTCTTTCATCCATCCATCCATCCATCCTTCTTTCCTTCTTTCCCTCTTTCTTTCTTTCTTTCTTTCTTTCATCCATCCTTCTTTCTTTCTCTTTCTTTCATCCATCCATCGTTCTTTCTTTCTTTCTTTCTTTCTTTCATCCATCCATCCTTCTTTCCTTCTTTCCTTCTTTCCCTCTTTCTTTCTTTCTTTCTTTCCTTCTTTCTTTCTTTCTTTCTTTCTTTTTCTTTCTTCCATCCATCATTCTTTCTTTCTTTCTTTCATCCATCCATCCATCCATCTTTCTTTCATCCATCCATCCATCTTTCTTACTTTGTTTCTTTCTTTCATCCATCCATCCTTCCTTCCCTCCTTCCTTGCATCCTTCCATCCTTCCATCCTTCCTTCCATCCTTGCTTCCTTCCATCCTTCCTTCCTTCCATCCTTCCTTCCATCCTTCCTTCCTTCCTTCCATCCTTCCTTCCTTCCTTCCATCCTTCCATCCTTCCTTCCATCCTTCTTTCTTTCTTTCTTCCTTTCTTTCTTTCTTTCTTTCTCTTCGTGGTGGCGTGGTGGTCTCGCCACCACGCCACAGACCCCACAACTCAGCCCCTGATTGAGCTAGAGACACACAGTCTTCACCAGTGGGTGCAAGGAGACTGCCCGGAGGTCTTCATGGTGGAGTCAGGTAGGTGGCCCGGAGAGGGGTACACTGTCCTCGACCAGCTCTGACCTGAGGGGGTGGAGTCTCACCACCATGCCACTGTCCACGCCACAGACCCCACAACTCAGCCCCTGAGTGGGCTAGAGACGCACGGTCTTCGCCAGTGGGTGCATGGAGATTGCCTGGTCCATAGTAGTTCTAGCAATAGCTGTTACATACAGCTGCAGCAGCTAGCCCACCTCACATTTTCTCCAGGAAATGTACTTTCTAGTTATTATTATTATTCTCCCCGTTTTTTGAACCTCTACTAGTTCTTCATACTTTGCGCTAGAAACCTCATTCAAACTTTAAAATGTTCATGACGTTCAGCTCTTGAACGGATCCATTCAGATTTTTGATATTTTTTATAGTTTTTAAGAAATTTAACTTTTAAAACATTTTTTTGTCCTATTGAAACTGCTTGAAATGCTTTTGGAATGTTCAGAAATTTTATGTTTTTAGAGTGGTGGCAGCAGTTGCTTTGAAAATATTCACACATTTTGTAAACTGCTGGCACTCCTACAGTTTTGAAAGCTCACACACATATTATACATCAAAACATTCACACAACTGTGCTGATTCGTACAATGTAAGTATCTAAGCAGTGTGACTTATAGGTTTCGCTGTATGACGATTTGTTCGGCAACTGCGCTCCTCATTGAAACGTATGGCAACACACTCTAGCTTTTGAGCTGCTAATTTGTCATTTTACTCTTTTTCTAACTTGTCGCTATGCCTACAGTTTTAACAGCTCATACACATATTATATATCGAAACGTTCCCATAACTGTGCTGATTCGTACAATGTAAGTCTCTAAGCCGTGTGACTTATAGTTTTCGCTGTATGACGATTTGTTCGGCAACTGCGCTCTCCATTGAAACGTATGGGCCCACACACTACCTTTTGAGCTGCTAATTTTGCATTTTTACCCTTTTTCTAACTCGTCGCCATGCCTACAGTTTTTAAGCTACACGGACATATCATATCCTAAAATGTTCAGCATTTTCTCAGGATTCCTACGGTGTCAATATCTAGGCTGTGACATTTATACTTTTTGAGAGAGAGCTGTCTGAATCGGACATGCCTTTCCATTGAAGTGAATGAGAAGATGCTCACAGTTTCAGTTGGGATTTGAATTTGGGGACACGTGCAGGCTCTCTGTACAGGCACCCTTTTATGACTATTGTGGTAGCATTCATATTCATTCATTCACTTCCTTCCATCCTTCTTTCCTTCCTTCCTTCCATCCATCCTTCCTTTCTTCCCTTCCTTCCTTCCTTTCTTCCTTCCTTCCTTCCATCCTTCCTTCCTTCCTTCCATCCTTCCTTCTTTCCTTCCTTTCCTTCCTTTCCTTCCTTCCATCCATCCTTCCATCCTTCCTTCCATCCATCTTTCCTTCCTTCTTTCCTTCCTTTCATCCTTCCTTCCATCCATCCTTCCTTCCTTTCCTTCCTTCCTTCCTTCCATCCTTCCTTTCCTTCCTTCCTTCCATCCTTCCTTCCATCCTTCCTTCTTTCCTTCCTTCCTTCCTTCTTTTTCTTTCTTTCATCCATCCATCCATCCATCCTTCTTTCTATCTTTCTTTCTTTCTCTTTCTCTTTCTCTTTCTCTTTCTTTCTATCTTTCTTTCTTTCATCCATCCATCCATCCATCCTTCTTTCTTTCTTTCTTTCTTTCTTTCTTTCTTTCTTTCTTTCTTTCTTTCTTTCTTTCTTTCTTTCTTTCTTTCATCCATCCATCCATCCATCCATCCATCTTTCTTTCTTTCTTTCTTTCATCCATCCATCCATCTTTCTTACTTTGTATCTTTCTTTCATCCATCCATCCTTCCTTCCCTCCTTCCTTCCTTCCTTGCATCCTTCCATCCTTCCTTCCATCCTTGCTTCCTTCCATCCTTGCTTCCTTCCATCCTTCCTTCCATCCTTCCTTCCATCCTTCCATCCATCCTTCCTTCCTTCCATCCTTCCTTCCTTCCTTCCTTCCTTCCATCCTTCCTTCCATCCTTCCTTCCTTCCATCCTTCCTTCCATCCTTCTTTCTTTCTTTTCTTTCTTTCTTTCTTTCTTTCTTTCTTTCTCTTCGTGGTGGTCTCGCCACCACGCCACAGTCCCCACAACTCAGCCCCTGATTGAGCTAGAGACACACAGTCTTCACCAGTGGGTGCAAGGAGACTGCCCGGAGGTCTTCATGGTGGAGTCAGGTAGGTGGCCCGGAGAGGGGTACACTGTCCCCGACTGGCTCTGACCTGAGGGGGTGGAGTCTCATCACCACGCCACTATCCACGCCACGGGCCCCACAACTCAACTCTTGAGTGGGCTAGAGACACAGTCTTCATTGGTGGATGCATTGAAATTGCCCAGAGGTCACTGTACTGTCCGCGACTAGCTGTGACCCAAGGGGGCGGGGCCTAACCAGCACGCCACTATCCACGCCACGGGCCCCACAACTCAGCCCCTGAGTGGGCTAGAGACACACGGTCTGCACCGGTTGAGTCAGGTAGGTGGCCCGGAGAGGGCTACACTGTCCCTGACTGGCTCTGACCTGAGGGGGCGGAGTCTCACCCCCACGCCACTATCCACGCCACGGCCCCACAATTCAGCCCGAGTGGGCTAGAGACACATGGTCTTCACCGGTGCGGGCGGATAGGTGGCCCGGAGAGGGGTACACTGTCCTCGACCAGCTCTGACCTGAGGGGGCGGAGTCTCACCACCACGCCACGGGCCCCACAACTCAGCCCCTGATTGGGCTAGAGACACATGGTCTTCACCGGTGCGGGCGGGTATGTGGCCCGGAGAGGGGTACACTGTCCTCGACCAGATCTGACCTGAGGGGGCGGAGTCTCACCACCATGCCACTGTCCACGCCACAGACCCCACAACTCAGCCCCTGAGTGGGCTAGAGACGCACGGTCTTCGCCGGTGGGTGCATGGAGATTGCCTGGTCCGTAGTATTTCTAGCAGTAGCTGTTACATACAGCTGCAGCAGCTAGCCCACCTCACATTTTCTCCAGGAAATGTACTTTCTAGTTAGGTGGGCTAGCTTGCAGAAGCTAGCCCAACTTGTGATATTCCCACTATTTCTTTATTATTATTCTCCCCGCTTTTTTGGACGTTAACTAGTTCTTCATACTTTGTGCTAGAAACTTCATTCAAACTTTAAAATGTTCATGACGTTCAGCTCTTGATCGGATCCATTCAGATTTTTGATATTTGTTATAGTTTTTAAGAAATTTAACTTTTAAAACATTTTTTTGTCCTATTGAAACTGCTTGTGGAATGTTCAGAAACTTTATGTTTTTAGAGTGGTGGCAGCAGTTGCTTTGAAAATTTCACACATTTTGTAAACTGCTGGCACTCCTACAGTTTTGAAAGCTCACACACATATTATACATCAAAACATTCACACAACTGTGCTGATTCGTACAATGTAAGTATCTAAGCAGTGTGACTTATAGTTTTCTCTGTATGACGATTTGTTCGGCAACTGCGCTCCTCATTGAAACGTATGGCAACGCACTCTAGCTTTTGAGCTGCTAATTTTGCATTTTTACTCTTTTTCTAACTTGTCGCTATGCCTACAGTTTTAACAGCTCATACACATATTATATATCGAAACGTTCCCATAACTGTGCTGATTCGTACAATGTAAGTATCTAAGCCGTGTGACTTATAGTTTTCGCTGTATGACGATTTGTTCGGCAACTGCGCTCTCCATTGAAACGTATGGGCCCACACACTCTACCTTTTGAGCTGCTAATTTTGCATTTTTACCCTTTTTCTAACTCGTCGCCATGCCTACAGTTTTTAAGCTACACGGACATATCATATCCTAAAATGTTCAGCATTTTCTCAGGATTCCTATGGTGTCAATATCTAGGCTGTGACATTTATACTTTTTGAGAGAGAGCTGTCTGAATCGGACATGCCTTTCCATTGAAGTGAATGAGAGGATGCTCACAGTGTCAGTTGGGATTTGAATTTGGGGACACGTGCAGGCTCTCTGTAAAGGCACCCTTTTATGACTATTGTGGTAGCATTCATATTCCTTCCTTCCTTCCTTCCTTCCTTCCATCCATCTTTCCTTCCTTCCTTCCTTCCTTCCTTTCCTTCCTTCCTTCCTTCCTTCCTTCTTTCCTTCCTTCCTTCCATCCATCCTTCCTTTCTTCCCTTCCTTCCTTCCTTCCTTCCTTCCATCCATCCTTCCTTCCATCCTTCCTTCCATCCTTCCTTCCTTCTTTCCTTCCTTCCTTCCTTCCTTCCTTCCTTCCTTTCTTCCTTTCCTTCCTTCCATCCATCCTTCCATCCTTCGTTCCATCCATCTTTCCTTCCTTCCTTCCATCCTTCCTTCCATCCATCCTTCCTTCCTTCCTTTCCTTTCCTTTCCTTTCCTTTCCTTTCCTTTCCTTTCCTTTCCTTCCTTCCATCCATCCTTCCATCTTTCCTTCCTTCCTTTCTTTCCTTTCTTCCTTCCTTCCTTCCTTCCTTCCTTCCATCCTTCTTTCCTTCCTTATTTCTTTCTTTCTTTCTTTCTTTCTTTCTTTCTTTCATCCATCCATCCATCCATCCATCCATCCATCCATCCATCCATCCTTCTTTCTATCTTTCTTTCTTTCTTTCTTTCTTTCATCCATCCATCCATCCATCCATCTTTCTTTCTTTCTTTCTTTCTTTCTTTCTTTCTTTCTTTCTTCCATCCATCCATCCATCCATCCTTCTTTCTTTCTTTCTTTCTTTCTTTCATCCATCCATCCATCCATCTTTCTTTCTTTCTTTCTTTCTTTCATCCATCCATCCATCCATCTTTCTTACTTTGTTTCTTTCATCCATCCATCCTTCCTTCCCTCCTTCCTTCCTTCCTTGCATCCTTCCTTCCTTCCATCCTTCCTTCCATCCTTCCTTCCATCCATCCTTCCTTCCATCCTTCCTTCCATCCATCCTTCCTTCCTTCCTTCCTTCCTTCCTTCCATCCTTCCTTCCTTCCTTCCCTCCATCCTTCCTTCCATCCTTCCATCCTTCCTTCCTTCCTTCCATCCTTCCTTGTTTCTTTCTCTCTTTCTTTCTTTTTTTCTTTCTTTCTTTCTTTCTTTCTTTCTTTCTTTCTTTCTTTCTTTCTTTCTTTCTTTCTTTCTTTCTCTTCGTGGTGGCGTGGTGGTCTCGCCACCACGCCACAGTCCCCACAACTCAGCGCCTGATTGAGCTAGAGACACACAGTCTTCACCAGTGGATGCAAGGAGACTGCCCGGAGGTCTTCATGGTGGAGTCAGGTAGGTGGCCCGGAGAGGGGTACACTGTCCCCGACTGGCTCTGACCTGAGGGGGTGGAGTCTCATCACCACGCCACTATCCACGCCATGGGCCCCACAACTCAACTCTTGAGTGGGCTAGAGACACAGTCTTCATTGGTGGATGCATTGAAATTGCCCAGAGGTCACTGTACTGTCCCCGACTAGCTGTGACCCAAGGGGGCGGGGCCTAACCAGCACGCCACTATCCACGCCACGGGCCCCACAACTCAGCCCCTGAGTGGGCTAGAGACACACGGTCTGCACCGGTTGAGTCAGGTAGGTGGCCCGGAGAGGGCTACACTGTCCCTGACTGGCTCTGACCTGAGGGGGCGGAGTCTCACCACCACGCCACTATCCACGCCACGGCCCCACAACTCAGCCCCTGAGTGGGCTAGAGACACATGGTCTTCACCGGTGCGGGCGGATAGGTGGCCCGGAGAGGGGTACACTGTCCTCGACCAGCTCTGACCTGAGGGGGCGGAGTCTCACCACCACGCCACGGGCCCCACAACTCAGCCCCTGATTGGGCTAGAGACACATGGTCTTCACCGGTGCGGGCGGGTATGTGGCCCGGAGAGGGGTACACTGTCCTCGACCAGATCTGACCTGAGGGGGCGGAGTCTCACCACCATGCCACTGTCCACGCCAAAGACCCCACAACTCAGCCCCTGAGTGGGCTAGAGACGCACGGTCTTCGCCGGTGGGTGCATGGAGATTGCCTGGTCCGTAGTATTTCTAGCAGTAGCTGTTACATACAGCTGCAGCAGCTAGCCCACCTCACATTTTCTCCAGGAAATGTACTTTCTAGTTATTATTATTCTCCCCGCTTTTTTGAACCTCTACTAGTTCTTCATACTTTGTGCTAGAAACCTCATTCAAACTTTAAAATGTTCATGACGTTCAGCTCTTGAACGGATCCATTCAGATTTTTGATATTTGTTATAGTTTTTTAGAAATTTAACTTTTAAAACTATTTTTTGTCCCATTGAAACTGCTTGAAGCTGCTTTTGGAATGTTCAGAAACTTTATGTTTTTAGAGTGGTGGCAGCAGTTGCTTTGAAAATATTCACACATTTTGTAAACTGCTGGCACTCCTACAGTTTTGAAAGCTCACACACATATTATACATCAAAACATTCACACAACTGTGCTGATTCGTACAATGTAAGTATCTAAGCAGTGTGACTTATAGTTTTCGCTGTATGACGATTTGTTCGGCAACTGCGCTCCTCATTGAAACGTATGGCAACGCACTCTAGCTTTTGAGCTGCTAATTTTGCATTTTTACTCTTTTTCTAACTTGTCGCTATGCCTACAGTTTTAACAGCTCATACACATATTATATATCGAAACGTTCCCATAACTGTGCTGATTCGTACAATGTAAGTATCTAAGCCGTGTGACTTATAGTTTTCGCTGTATGACGATTTGTTCGGCAACTGCGCTCTCCATTGAAACGTATGGGCCCACACACTCTACCTTTTGAGCTGCTAATTTTGCATTTTTACCCTTTTTCTAACTCGTCGCCATGCCTACAGTTTTTAAGCTACACGGACATATCATATCCTAAAATGTTCAGCATTTTCTCAGGATTCCTACGGTGTCAATATCTAGGCTGTGACATTTATACCTTTTGAGAGAGAGCTGTCTGAATCGGACATGCTTTTCCATTGAAGTGAATGAGAGGATGCTCAGTGTCAGTTGGGATTTGAATTTGGGGACACGTGCAGGCTCTCTGTACAGGCACCCTTTTATGACTATTGTGGTAGCATTCATATTCATTCATTCACTTCCTTCCTTCCATCCTTCTTTCCTTCCTTCCCTCCATCCATCCTTCCTTTCTTCCCTTCCTTCCTTCCTTCCTTCCTTCCTTCCTTCCATCCTTCCTTCCATCCTTCCTTCCTTCCTTCCTTCTTTCCTTCCTTCCTTCCTTCCTTCCTTCCTTCCTTTCCATCCATCCTTCCATCCTTCCTTCTTTCCTTCCTTCCATCCTTCCATCCATCCATCCATCCTTCCTTCCTTTCCTTCCTTCCATCCTTCCTTCCTTTCTTTCCTTCCTTCCTTCCTTCCTTCCTTCCTTCCTTCCTTCCTTCCTTCCTTCCTTCCTTCCATCCTTCCTTCCTTCCTTCCTTCCATCCTTCCTTCCATCCTTCCTTCTTTCCTTCCTTCCTTCTTTTTCTTTCTTTCTTTCATCCATCCATCCATCCTTCTTTCTATCTTTCTTTCTCTTTCTTTCTATCTTTCTTTCTTTCATCCATCCATCCATCCATCCATCTTTCTTTCTTTCTTCCATCCATCCTTCTTTCTTTCATCCATCCATCCATCCATCCATCTTTCTTATTTCTTTCTTTCATCCATCCATCTTTCTTACTTTGTATCTTTCTTTCATCCATCCATCCTTCCTTCCCTCCTTCCTTCCTTCCTTGCATCCTTCCTTCCATCCTTCCATCCTTCCTTCCATCCTTCCATCCTTACTTCCTTCCATCCTTGCTTCCTTCCATCCTTCCTTCCTTCCATCCTTCCTTCCATCCTTCCATCCATCCATCCTTCCATCCATCCATCCATCCTTCCTTCCATCCTTCCTTCCTTCCATCCTTTCTTCCTTCCTTCCATCCTTCCTTCCATCCTTCCTTGTTTCTTTCTTTCTTTCTTTCTATCTCTTCGTGGTGGCGTGGTGGTCTCGCCACCACGCCACAGTCCCCACAACTCAGCCCCTGATTGAGCTAGAGACACACAGTCTTCACCAGTGGGTGCAAGGAGACTGCCCGGAGGTCTTCATGGTGGAGTCAGGTAGGTGGCCCGGAGAGGGGTACACGGTCCCCGACTGGCTCTGACCTGAGGGGGTGGAGTCTCATCACCACGCCACTATCCACGCCACGGGCCCCACAACTCAACTCTTGAGTGGGCTAGAGACGCAGTCTTCATTGGTGGATGCATTGAAATTGCCCAGAGGTCACTGTACTGTCCGCGACTAGCTGTGACCCAAGGGGGCGGGGCCTAACAAGCACGCCACTATCCACGCCACGGGCCCCACAACTCATCCCCTGAGTGGGCTAGAGACACACGGTCTGCACCGGTTGAGTCAGGTAGGTGGCCCGGAGAGGGCTACACTGTCCCTGACTGGCTCTGACCTGAGGGGGCGGAGTCTCACCCCCACGCCACTATCCACGCCACGGCCCCACAACTCAGCCCGAGTGGGCTAGAGACACATGGTCTTCACCGGTGCGGGCGGATAGGTGGCCCGGAGAGGGGTACACTGTCCTCGACCAGCTCTGACCTGAGGGGGCGGAGTCTCACTAAAACGCCACGGGCCCCACAACTCAGCCCCTGATTGGGCTAGAGACACATGGTCTTCACCGGTGCGGGCGGATAGGTGGCCCAAGGGGGCGGGGCCTAACCAGCACGCCACTATCCACGCCACGGGCCCCACAACTCAGCCCCTGAGTGGGCTAGAGACACACGGTCTGCACCAGTTGAGTCAGGTAGGTGCCCCGGAGAGGGCTACACTGTCCCTGACTGGCTCTGACCTGAGGGGGCGGAGTCTCACCCCCACGCCACTATCCACGCCACGGCCCCACAACTCAGCCCCTGAGTGGGCTAGAGACACATGGTCTTCACCGGTGCGGGCGGATAGGTGGCCCGGAGAGGGGTACACTGTCCTCGACCAGCTCTGACCTGAGGGGGCGGAGTCTCACCACCACGCCACGGGCCCCACAACTCAGCCCCTGATTGGGCTAGAGACACATGGTCTTCACCGGTGCGGGCGGGTATGTGGCCCGGAGAGGGGTACACTGTCCTCGACCAGATCTGACCTGAGGGGGCGGAGTCTCACCACCATGCCACTGTCCACGCCACAGACCCCACAACTCAGCCCCTGAGTGGGCTAGAGACGCACGGTCTTCGCCGGTGGGTGCATGGAGATTGCCTGGTCCGTAGTATTTCTAGCAGTAGCTGTTACATACAGCTGCAGCAGCTAGCCCACCTCACATTTTCTCCAGGAAATGTACTTTCTAGTTATTAGGTGGGCTAGCTTGCAGAAGCTAGCCCAACTTGTGATATTCCCACTATTTCTTTCTTTCTTTATTAGGTGGGCTAGCTTGCAGAAGCTAGCCCAACTTGTGATATTCCCACTATTTCTTTCTTTATTATTCTCCCCGCTTTTTTGGACGTTAACTAGTTCTTCATACTTTGTGCTAGAACCTTCATTCAAACTTTAAAATGTTCATGACGTTCAGCTCTTGAACGGATCCATTCAGATTTTTGATATTTGTTATAGTTTTTTAGAAATTTAACTTTTAAAACTATTTTTTG
>NC_140237.1:8849709-9192209 GCF_949987555.1 Borostomias antarcticus
AAGACATAAATAGTAGTTTAATGATCTATCCCAATACCTCCAGGAGATTTCCAGTAAGTAGATCTGTGCATCAAGGCTGTCCAATTTCTCCCTTTTTATTTTTACTTTTTGTAGAACTTCTCTCTTTAAAGATTCTGAACAGCTCCAATATACCTGGCCTATCTATTTTTCAAAGAGAAATCCGGATTACACAACTAGCAGATGACACTACTTTATTTCTAAGAGATGAATACCAAATTGGACCGGCTATACAATTGATTAACACATTCTCAATGGCTTCAGGTTTGCATCTTAACATTGGGAAATGTGTAATTCTAAACTTATGTGATATTGATGAGGATAGCATATGCAACATTCCGGTGAAAAAAAAGGTCAAATATTTAGGTATTGATGTAACTAAAGATATGGTAACCAGGCAACAACTTAACTTTCTTCCTAGACTTAAAAAAAAAAATATATATATATATATTATGAATATGTGACTCCAACATGACCTGTCTATTATTGGTAGAGTTCTCTTGACCAAGGCTGAAGGTATTTCAAGACTTGTGTACCCCGCCTTATCACTGTTTGTCCAAGATTCTACATCTAAGGAAATTAACAAATCGCTTACAAACTTTGCTTGGACAAACAAACACCACCACCTAAGAAAATATTTTTTTCAGGATCCAGAAAGGAAGGTGGATTTGAGTTGTTTTGAATAATACTTTTAAAATAAAGTGGATTAAGAAATGTCTTGGAGCCCCACAATCTATTTGGTATTTCATTCCAAACAATATTTTTAGTAAATTAGGTGGTCTTTCCTTTCTTCTTACCTGCAACTATAACATTTCTAAATTGCCTTTGAAATTAGCCAACTTTTATCAACAAGCTCTACTTGCTTGGAAACTATGTTACATACACAGCTTTTCCCCACACAAAACAGTGATATGGAACAATAGTGACATTACTGTTGGAAATAAGTATCTTGAAGCAAAATTGGGTAGATCACAATATTATTTTCTTATGTGATCTTTTTGATACCAACGGCTTGTTGTTTACTGATGAACGTTTCCTCCTTGTGAAATCCTTTCCTGTAACAAGTAGAGAATTTAATTGTGTAATGAAAGCTATCCCTACTGGTCTATCCCACCTAATGTACAGTCATTTCCAATTTCATGTAGTATTGAGAATATAACTCCTTCTGTTGATAAATGGTATTGACATGAGTGTTAAGTGCAATAACAAACATATACGCAACAGATTTTATGAAAAAAGGAAAATTACTCCTAGAGGGAAAGCTATTTGGGACAACATTTTTACTGGAACTGCAAAGGGCATGGTTATTACCGTACACATTTTGTATTATTAACAAGATTAGAGAAGTACACATCAAAATGTTGAATAATATATATCCAACTAATCTATATTTTTCAAAATGTATGGATGTTGAGAACAAGTGTCATTTTTGTGATGTTGAACCGGAGTCTTTGTCTCATTTATTTTTTATTGTACGCATTCTGTTACTTTTTGGACCCAATTTTATGATTACATGATGCAACTATCATTAATATTACAGTTGATTGTAAATATGTCATTACATACTTTGACCATGATGAACATAATATAGAATTTGTGGTAAACCTATTAATATTGTTTGGCAAATTTCACATACATAAATGTAGGGTGACTAGAGCCACCCCTAACTTCATTGGTTTTCTGTGAGTATATTAAGTCGATAAAACTGAATAACTCAAAAAAAAAAAAAAAAAAAAAAAAGTCTAACTACTGTCATTGTTTTGTGAGCTATTTGAAGAGGAATGTTGCCTTTTTTTTTTTTTTTACTGTGTTCCACTCAAGTAGTTGTATATTATTTAATTATTATTTTTTGTCTGACTTGTTTGTATATTCATAATTTTTCACAAAAAAAACAATTGGCCTAGCGAAACGAAATCTACCTGCACATACAAGAAAGAAGACTGGTATTTACCTGCATTGAAGCCATCCTTCCAGAAAGTAGCTACAATCTTCCAATCCAGTCTGTGCCACGCATGTGTGCTATCATTTTTTCCCCATCATTACAGCAAGTGAGTGGGGGATTGTGGGAAGTGTGGTTCTTAAAACGCAAAGCCGATTTTATCACGACCAGAGGGGCTGCCAAAGTGCCGAGTTATCTCATGTATCTTTAACTTCTACACAATAAAACTACCTCTTGTGTAGGCTAGCTACTGGGTGTGGGGACAGATGGAGTTGATATCAAGTAATAATATTGACAACCAATAGTAGGCTATCCTAGAGGTGTAGCCATACTGCGTGATTTGTTTTCTCTCAACAAAAATCATATATGATTGGATGTGTGAGATAAGATATATTTGTTTATAGGAAATATAGAAACGCAAAGTCACCACATGGGTGGCAAAAGACATAAAATGGACAAAGAGTTTCTTTTTAGCCCATAAGATTTGATCAATGAACTGTACCATTCTTAGATAATCATGATGTTATAGGAAGGGGAAGTGAAAACATGCGCCCCTAGCGGATTTGTTCCTATTGGAGAGGAGTTTCAATGTAAACTCCTATAGACCGGATTTTCTAATAATTACTACGAAGCCATTTTGGTGAGGTTATCAAAACAAAAACTTGTGAGTGTCTTTACAGTAATAACCTACTAAACGTGAGAATTTCAAACAGTATTTCGCCTTCTTTTAAATTTTCAAAATTTCTCCATTCCTCCAGTCAAAGTCAATGGAATTTAAGAAAAATATTTTCATGATCCGGATTGTGATTGAAAATCAACTATGATCACCATAATCAATAAAATTTGTCTCCAAGTATTTGACGTTTAAGGCATTCTACTAACATTTCGGTGTTGACCAAGATATAATTTTTCAAAAGACGTGTCTATGAGAAATCCCATTCATTGTCTCGACATTAGGAACACTACCACTAGGGGGCGATGAGATTATTTTCCCTCCCTATAGTAGAGGGAGGACTGAGGCAGGCTCAAAATTAACTCTAATCTAATCTTTAATTCTAAATCCGAACAGGTAGCCTACAAAATATTATGCACGTGTCAGCAGCAGCAGCAACAACAGTAAACAGTTCCTGTGCCATGCAATAACCGGCCGGCGAACCAGAACCCCGCCCACAGTTCCAGGGGTGAATTATTTCCCCTAGGAAGTGTCCACCACATGAGCCCGCCGAGAATTCACCTCAGTAAATAAAGTCAGCTCAGCGAGGAGGGTGGATGGGCCACCCACCATGGCTCTGGGGGGGCTGGGGCAGGGGGAACAGTAGGACGGGAAACAGTACCGGAACTCGAAATGGGCAGTCGTAGAGGGGTTGAAAGTGGGCCGCGGTGAGCGTCATGACAAATTAACACATATCCCGCCGACCGCAGGCCTGGGGGCTCATGGGATGCAGGGATGCTGTGCTGTGCAGTGGGGACAGGAGTGAAGGCTCTGGCATTGTCCAGCAGGGAGGTACGTTGTACGGCAGCCGACCAGGGGGCCGTTGCGTTGGGCATGAAATCCCCTGGGACCTGCAGCGGCTGGCCGTACACCAGCGGGTCGTCCTGTCCACTATGGTGTGAAGGTAGATGACCCAGGCCCTCACATCCTTTTTGAGCCAGTGTCACACAAACTGTGACCAACCGTACAGGGCCGCGTTTCCCAGATTTTCCGAACTTCTCCGCGCTACGACGCTTCTCAAGGTATACCTTGGCGAAGGGACAGTTTTTCCTACGAGTGTTTCCCAGACTATCCCTTAGTGGGCGCACACTGCACCACACACACTACATACACTTACCACAGACACTACACACACTCACCACACACACTACATACACTTACCACACACTGCCCACCCACTACAGTACACTGCGCACACACACTACATACACTCACCACACCACTCATCCTTCCTACGTGTTGCTACCTTGTCGTGGTGGGAAGGCTTGTGTGCCTCCATGACCATGAAGGCTATATTGGTGGGGGGTCACCCCCCAGCAGGTTCAACCATGCCAGGCAGGTTCAGGGTAGAGGCCAGACAAAAAGCAACAACTGGCCCTCCAGGTTGGGGGTTGGGCATGGGTCTAACAACCCCAACCCGGAAAAAGACAGCCTGTTACAGGACAAAAGTCTGAAGAACAAACCTGCCCATGTTTTTTCCCAACCAATATTAAACAAGTTCCCTTTATCCTGTATATTTGTTGTTTCTTGCCACATTACAACAGTAGAGGTTTTGAAGAAGGCACACAATATAACAAACAGCATTTGTAAGATCACTAAATACTGTGAATCTGTTAGCAAAGTTCACTATAAGGACAACAGTATTGGGCCACCTACACATTACAACTTTCATGACATCCCATTCTAAATGAATAGGCATCATATGGAGTTGGTCCCCCCTGTGCAGCTATAACAGCCTCCACTGTTCTGGGAAGGCTTTCTACAATATTCTGGAGCGTGTGTGAGGATATTTGACTATTCATCTAGATGGCCTCATTGGATTAATCAATTCGCCAGGATATCTGTCTGACAATATATAAAGACAGCCAGAAAAGTCATGTCATCAAATTATCCCTTTACATAAGAAAATGTTGTTGTTGTTGTTCACAAAGTGGATTATATTAGGCTATGGATAGTCGTATATGTTGCTTGGCTCAATAAAAGTTGTAAAAACAACATTCCCATGATGTGTTCTTTAGGCTCCATGACATTATCTTCATCATTCAAGTTAATTGTATTTTGTGTACACTAATGATGTGAATCGCGCAGGTAGGATAGATAGATGTGCGCTGTATTGCAACTCTCCTTTTTAAAAGTGTAATTTAGCTCTAATCGAGCTAAAACTATAACGGGATGAACGGAGCGCATCGCCAAGGGACAGCTTACGATGGGGTCCGACCGCCCTTCGTAACGTATCCCTTGGCTGTGGTATACCTTGGCTAAGAAGGCTCTGGGAAACAGCGCTTCGGCTCCAAGGAAGGCTAACAATGTATCTTCGGAAGGTACATCGTAAGGGCGATTTACGATGTACCTTGGGTGGAGCTGTTTCCCAGAGCCTTCGTAGCCAAGGTATACCTTGGCTTAAGAAGGTTCTGGGAAACGCATCGCCACCTAGAGGTGGACCTAACGACGTTCTTAAGAAGCACGTAGCGCTACGATGCCTTAACGATGCCTCTGGGAAACGCGTCCCAGATGGTTTTCTGCCAGGGTGATACAGACCGTACAAAGACATATTACCAAACGGGCCTACCAGGCTCAGGGGCCCAAGACCTCAGGGGGCCCTTTGCATGTTGCAGGGACACCGATATAAATTTATGGTGAGATTCCTTACACAAACATAAAAAAAACATTAAAAAACATTAATATTTTGAACAGTTTATAGGGGCCCATGTCTTTTAAAAAAGGAGAGAAGCTTGTATGGGCCACATATTTTCTATAGCCTACTCTTTAATCTAATGGGTGGGAATCAGAGGAGGCTCGTCCATTGAGGTAGGCGAGGACAGTCCTCCTCAGTTTTTGGAGAGAAGAGAGTGATTAAAATATAAATATATGCATTTATTTATTTATGATTAATATTTAATATTATCAACAAGTTTTGTTCATACATCAGGTTTTCCCTATGGATAAAAACCCATTATTGAAATTCTGACATTGACATCTATAACATGCAGCTGGAGCTTCCATGGATATCTATAGAAGGGAGGCTAGCCTCCTTTAGGGCGGGTTCTTTCATATTAAATCAATGTAATGCAATTTTTTTATGCTAATTTGTGATTGGCCAAAACGCTGAAAAATTACCGCAAGGGAGGACAGTCCTCCGGCCATGTCTGAACAGGATTGAGATATTTTGTTAGTCCAATCACATTCCAGATTTACCACAGTGAAGGCCGATTGAGTCGGCGTTGGTGTCTGTGTTTCTCTTCCCTGTGCCATTGGAGACTTTTTGTGTGTTCGTAGCTCCATAATATAATACGTCCGAAAGTATTATGGGACATATTATATATCAAACTGTTCGTCTATTTGTCTTGATTCTAGCCATCTAAATATCTAAACTGATATAAATACTTTTTGAGCTAGAGCTGTCTGAACACGACAATTCCACTGGCTGGCTATAGCCGGTAACTTTAGCTACGAGGTGCACGTCAGGCTACAGCAGGTGCGCAGATTGGCTGGAGGCGCAAACTGTCGGCAACTCGTCCAAAACATTACTAGAGACTGGGTCGCAACACCGGATCAGAGAAATGCACTGAACAGCCTGGCTCCTGCTTGCGTGAGAATTGAACGCTTTGCGGTGCTTATTCCTCATCTATGTTCTGATAATTGTAGGCTATAGCAACATAAGAGTGGCAGCTTTGACAGCAACCCAAATTAGATAATCCCATAGTTGTACCATTGCTAGCTAGCCATGAGCGAACTATTGGATACTGCATTTGCTGTGCAACGTATTCCATTGCCCAGTTGTCAAATCTATTTGCCAACAAACTGTTTGAGAGCCAGCCATGGATGTATTAATAGAGCCAGCACACCTCAGTGTCCCCTTATCAAAAACATTTTTCATATATCACCTAACCTCTCCAGCACTTCACAAATATCAATTATGTTCTCTCTTTAGAGAAGAGTACAATCCATTACAACAACTATTGCTTACAATGTTTTATTGTTGTTTTGTAATATTTTATCATGAATATGATAAATAAATGCTGCATGTAGTTAAAGAAAGTGTTATTCAGTTTTTCATATGTTAAAATTGACTGTAAATCCAAATTTTAAAGGTGATATTTCAAATAATAACTGACTGAGGGAAAGTACCCCCTGGCGCCCATGGGCGGTTCGCCTCTCTTCCTCCTGTCCTCCTCAGTTTTTTGAGTCACCAGCCGCCACTGGTGGGAATGTAGGCTACCTTTCCATAGATAAATTAGTAGGTTATAAAACTAGTCTATAGAGGCCACTACTAAAGTTTGTGAACTCGAGACACAGGTGCAGGTCACAGAGTCAATTGGTTGAATCTGTTTGATCTTCACTGGAACCGTACATGTAAAATGGAGCACCATCACATATTAAGCGGAGCAGCAAAACGAAAGATTTGAAAAGAAAAAGAGGCAGTAAGATGCTTTACAGCAGGTTCCTCGCATTTCCATTTCAAAAAAAAAAAAACTGAGAACAACAGTGTTGCGGCGGAGGCTGTAGGGGGGTGGGGGGAGCTGGTAGGGAGGGGGGCCCTCTACACATCCAGGCCCAGGGGCCCATTTTTTCATGCTCCGTCTATGAGACCGTGCACTGCCTCGAACACGGGACACCTCCAGCCAACAGGGACCACAGGGCGGGGTTGACCTGTAGAACGTTACACAGGAGTGCTACCTCCTCCAGGCACAGACCTGTGACGGTTGTTTTGAGGGCCTGGATGCTGGGGGTTCATGGCCTGGTCTGTGACCATGCAAGAGTAGTCCAGGCCTAGTTGGACTGCCCCAACCACAACTCTGGAGAGGCAGTCCGCAACCAGGTTGGACTTACCAGCGACGTGCTGGATGTCCGTGGTGAACTCAGAGATGAATGAGAGCTGGCGTTGCTGGCAGGCAGACCATGGTTCAGCCGCCTTTGACATGGCGAATGTGAGGGGCTTGTGGTTCACGAAAGCCATTAACCTGCAGCCTTCCATTAAGAACCGAAAGCTCTCTGTCGAAGGTACTGTACTTGCGCTCGCTGGGTGTCAGCTGGCGGCTGAAGAAGGCGAGCGGCTGCCAGGCACCCCAACCCACTGCTCGTGCACCGCACCAACAGTGTAGTCAGATGCGTCAGTGGTGATTGCAATATGTGCCGTGTGTGAGGGGTGAGCTAACATGGCCGCCTGAGCCAGTGCAGCCTTTGTGTCCTTGAACGCACCCTCCCATTCCGCCATCGAATCGATGGTCTGATTTGGGGTTTTGCCTTTGAGGGCCTCGTACAGCGGAAGCATGATGTGGGCAGCTCGAGGGATGAAACGGTAGTAGAAAGTCATCACCATCCCGATGAACTCCCTCAATGACCATGCTGTGGGGGGGGGCGTGGGAAGGTGGCGACAGCTTCTACCTTCGATGGGAGGGGGGAAGGCCCCTCTCCAGTGACGCGGTGCCCGAGGAAGTCAATGGTGTCCGGCCTGAACAGACACTTTGCTGGGCTGACTATCTGGCCGTGCTGGCTGAGCCTCGTGAAGAGAGCCCAGAGGTGGGACAGGACTTCCTCTGTGGTTCTGGTGATGAGTACGGTATGTCATCCAGGTAGACAAAGACAGACGGGAGGTCACGGAGCACAGAGTCCATCAGACGCTGGAAAGTATTTTTAAGCCCAAACAGCATTCGTAGGAACTCGAACAGCCCGAACGCCGTGATCACCACTGTTCTGGGGATGTCCGGGGTATACACCAGTATCTGATGGTAACCACACACCAGATCCACTTTGGAGAAGACATGCTTGCCTGACAGATGTGCCGAGAAGTCCTGGATGTGTGGGACTGGGTAGCGGTCAGGTGTGGTCGTATCGTTGAGGCGGCGGTAGTCACCGCATGGGCCTGTGAAGGTCTGTGCGTCGACCAGGCGATTGTTCTTAACGTCCACTAGCAGACCATGGGCACATAAGAAGTCTAAGCACATAAGAAGTCCCAAATGAAACGCTGACCCCCAAAGCATAGCTCCACGGACCACAGGCTGTAAGAGCGGATCAGAACTCCCGTCGGCAGTTTCCTACCGCGGCCCTTGCTCGCCGCTCATGACGTCCACCTCTGAAGTGGGGATAACACTCCTCTAAGCGCCTGTGTCGCAGAGGAACCTGTGACCAGATATGGTTTCACGGATGAAGGGCAGCCTGCTTGCATCGCCAACGCTCAGGGCCACTACTGAGCGCTGGCCTTCCCGTTTCCCGCCGGTTTGTAGCTGCAGGGAGAACGGCACCACCTTTGCACCAAACCGTGCATGGTAGGTGCAGAGGCCCATGGATCCATGCCAACCAGAGCCCGTGGTGTTGTCCTCGGTCCCCTGCAATAGGCTGGCGGGGGAACGCTGAGGTTTGTAGGGGTAAAAATTTGTTCTGGATGACGTTACAATGAGAAGACAAGGGGTTGGGGTCACAGAGAGGTTTGGAGTGTGCGTGTGTTTGGAAAGGGGGGATAAGTGCTTTAGTAAGCTGGTTATCTTCACAACCAGTGTGGTATGGAATGGGCAGCCCCAATGATCTATGTCCTGGGAACATTACAACATACACCTGGGACGGGGAGGGTCCATCTATGTCTAGGTTTTAAGTCTTGTATTATGTCCAGATTTATGGACAGGAAAGGGGGAGTTGCACATCTTCTGGTTAAATTGTGAGACAGATTGCATTGGGCACTCTCTCAACTGACCAGCTTTGCTGCAGGTTTCTTGACAAGAAGCCATACTCGAGTGTTTGCATCTATCCTTGGATGAATAAATTCTAGTAACTGTTTAACTGTTTTGCCTCTTAACCCATATTGAATGAGAAATTCTACAACAAAATTGGTGTCAGAAGTGGGATTCCCTCCAGTAGGAGCCAGGGGGACAACTGACTTTGTTGGACTGATCACCTTACTTGCTAAATTCAAGTAATCTTCAAACCTTGCCAACAAAAATTGTCTGAAGAGACGGGGAAACGACTGTCAAGTGCCCTCCTCCTCTGGGAACGGAATTCAAAAATAACTATTTTTTCAATAGGTTTGGGTGAAAGGTGCATGGGTTAGGCCTAAGCTTGGGTAAAAAAAGGATAGCCTGGACCCTTTAGGAACTTAGTATGTGTATTGAAGGAGGCTGAGGGATACAGGACCTCTGGTACACATGTCACGGGCCAATAGGGACTGTGGGATGGGTTTATTAAGCCGATATGGTTTTTGTTTGTTTAGGGTTTTCAGTGGAGCTTTCTTTTTGCTGTGATGTATGCTTTATTTGTGCTGTTCTCTAATGTGGTTGTGGTGGTTTATTGTTTGCAGTGTTCCGTTTAGTTTATGGTTTGCAGTGGACATTATGCATGGACTTAAATAATTTTGAGGCATTTTGAACCTTGTCACACAGCACCTTTCCCCCTGATACTCCCTCCTCCCTATTTGAGTTGTCCCCCAGCCATTGGTCCATTATCAAGCAACAGACAATGAAATGGAATAATGAGACTCACCTGGGGGGTTCTTGCGGGGCGTGGCCATTTCGTTCCCGAATTGGTACAGGAGTTGGCGTCCTCGAGGAGGGAGTTACGGATCCAACTTGCCGACTTCCCTTCCCCCTCAGAAATTCAATTTTCTCCCTTTGAGAAATTGTATTCAGCTTAGAACACTTGAATAATGGATGTGACTCTTCACAATAAAGGCATGATTGTGAGGACAACTCTTTATTTACTGTAGGCTGCTTTGGCATCTTGTGCACTGTGGGCACAAGGGGCACTTAGGAGTTTCAGCCTGGTTGGTTGCAATAGTTGTTGCAAAACTGCTTCCTGGGTAGCGGCTTGCTCTAATTTACAGCCTTTGTTGTGGTGCTTGGTCGTGCATCTGAAATGTCACCAAAATGGGATGAGACAAGATTTTGACTTGGTTCTCCAAAAAGTTCACCATCTCTGGGAATGTGGCCCTATAGCCTCGCTGTTCTTGTATCTCACAAGCTGTGGACTTCCATCTCTCCCGCAGCTTGTACAGCCATTTCATCACAACATTCCTCATGTTTGACAGAACGTTCATCTCCTCCATGTACTCTATATAGCATTGCAGCACCCTCTTTGGAACAATGTGAACTCCTGCAGCACCTCTACATCCTCTGCTTTAACAACAGTACAGCCAAATGCTTTGTCCATGTAGGCTGTTGCTATCTTGTGCTCATTATCAAAGTGTTCTTTCAAAAGATTGCTCTTTGATATCCTTGTTGTGGTGGCATATGTAGGCAGCTTCACACCAGCTCTCTGGACTGCCCCCTGGTGTATTGCTCCAGAAAATACAAACAGTCTTGATACCTGCTGGTTACCTCTTCAACACAATGTTCAAAAGTCCTAACAAAGGAAATAAACTGCAATGGATCACCATCAAATACGGTTATATCTCTTTTTGGTAAAGTAGCTAACATTTGCTGTTGAACGAACAATGTGGTGATTTCATTCTGCCTTTGCATGATTTCACAAATGGCATCCTGGTCCACTGTATTTTGCACTGGTGGAGAGTTCTGTGCAGACTGTTGTTCTTGTGCAGCTACTGACCTACGAGACTGATGCTTAAGAGTAGTTGTGAGAGACATCCCAGTGTTTGGCTGCCATTGCGGCCTGAGAGTAGTATCCTTTGCTTGTGAGATTCCATAATGTTGTACTTGCTCCCGCAAATGTGTGGGCATATTCACCTTTGGTCGCACATCATGTGGATACAGACAACATGAGGTAGAGAGACAAAACAAATGCATGGACACACAGGGACTGTGTTGAGCAAAATTACAGCCAAGATCTTACAATATTCAGACAGGAGATGGCACTGTTCCACAAAGAAACTGCAGCGATCTGCTTATGACACCAGCAACAATCAGTCAGGACACCGATCCAACAGAACACTGTAAACGCAGATCTGGATGCCACTATGCAGAGTGAAATGCAAGCACTCAGAAGAACCACCATGTACAGAAAGGCTCATTGAGTCTTGTTAAGAGCTCTATGGACTGTTGAATCAGAGTGATGTAGTCTCATTAGATCCTAGGAAATGCACATAGTTTAAAAGAATGTTATTATTTAAGAGAAGATTATTATTTTAATCAAGTAAGATGAAAAACACCTCAGGCTCCATACACCCCTTTACCCTTACCTTAAAGCTGCGATAAGTAGTTTTATTCATATTGTCAAAACAAATTAAAACCACCTGATATCAGATTGTTTCATTGAGCCATGTCGTCCTAATGGCGTCCTACTTCAATGACTCACCCCTACCGGTCGCCACATCTGTTGTTATTCCAGCATTTCTGCCTGTGTTGTCAAATTACAGACGTACCTTTGCTCCGCCCCCGTGCCTTAAACCTCTATGTTATACGCTGTGAGACTTTCGTTTGTAAACAAGTACTCTTACTGGCATCTAGTGGTAAAAAAAATTCCATAGTGCAGCTTTAACTTATTTCAAGTCCTAGGTCCTCCGGGGCAACCTTAAAGCAAACATATCTTGGTAATGCCACTTGACAAATACTGTCACTCTATTAACACAATAACACAAGAAAAAAATCACAATTTAACATGGTATTTAAACACTGGAATACCTTAGGTGGGACAAACTTGCTCAATCCTGTGAGCTCATCTGCTGGATGGGTGATTAGCTGCTGATCCACTTCAGCAAAAGATGCTGTTCCATCATTAATTTCAATGGCCGAGTTGAACCCCAAGGGGCACAAATTTGCCAGACTTACTACTGCATTACCGTAAAAAGACCACTGATATCACTTTTTGCAACACAATATCGAAATGAAGAGGTTCAATGACCAGGATTGAGTTGAGGATAGTTTTGGTATGAGTAAGCCTGAAAAGTTCTTCACAGAGACATAGTTTTACTCTATACAGTAGATTACCCATTCAACATTTTAAAAGAACTCAGGTCGATTGACAACAGCATTTTATAAAAACAAATATGATAGAAAATGAAGGTGTTAGGTGTGAAGAGTCACAGCAATGGAGGAGTTGGATGGACAGTTCAAGCCCGGAGGGGCGATTTAATAGAACCAAGGAGGGGAGCCACAAAAGGTTTCCACAAAAATAAGGGGATAAACAATAGTTGTTACAAACACTGCCAGTAAATAAAAAATTGTGCTGGAGAGAGCTGTACAGATGGTTGGAGGTGGAGGGGTGCAGGCTGTAGACAACTAGTCCAAACAAAAGGCTGGAGGAGTACAGCTGGGGGCCTTGGACTGGAGGATGGAGTAAAAGGATATAGGATTTTATTAGGATCCCCATTCGCTCATGCAACGCATCAGCTACTCTTCCTGGGTCCACACAAAACATAAAACATGACAACACTTACAGAGAAAATAGCCATATGAAGATTAAAATAAAGTTGTATGTCACACAATAGTCTTTCTCAAAAGTATTGCATATTCATTGATATTCCTATACCATTATACTGGTACAACGACAAATAATTTTTTGTTCAATTCATAGGATTTTTAGCTCAATACATAGGATGTACAAAATGTGCTTACTGACGTAGGGCTATTAGGTTATGCATAAGATTGACATGACAATATCATGATGCTGTCATGACACTATCATAACAATGACATGACACATGAAGAATCTTTTTGGATCTTGTCATTAAGTGTCATTCGGTGAGTGATGTAATTTTTTAATGCAAAGTTGACATTATTTAAGATGTCTTTGTTATGACATCTTGACATTAACAAGACAACATACAGTAACCGATCATAAACGTGACCTAGCAGGCCTAATTATCAAAACGTGGTGTGCATAAGGCCGTGTTCATACTGGACTTCTTCTGTTTTTAACACCGCCTGTTGAGTTGAACTTTGTTTAACTTTTCAGAAAAGCGCTGTGTGATGTTAAGCGCCTTTCTGACAGCTGACCAATCAGGACAAGGAGAATTGTTACAAGTGTACCATCCCTAACTTAGTTACCAGTGCCCCCAAAACACTTCAAGATGGATAAAGTAGCCTACCGGTTGAGCCACTTGTTATTGCCGTTTCACAATACATGGAGTTATAACGATACATTTATAAAAGGTTGTGATATGCCGTACTGCTGTCGGCTACGGATGATATCATGTAGGCTACGGCTACCCAAAAAACGGTGCCTTGGCTGGTCAGGTACACCCTCCTCCTCCCCCTCAAATGTGAAAGCCAATGTGAGTACTAATTCATTTGCCATAATTTTTGCTGATGGCTATTAATTTATAGTAGGCTAGGATAACAAAATATTGTCATACAGTACAACGCCTGTACTGTATTTTATATTAAAATACACTAATCTTGTTTTGTTGATTGGGAGAGAAAAACTTTTCTCAAAGGATGAAGTGAAAGATACTTTCATAGATGTTCGCATTTTTTTCAGTGTAAGGCAGAACGTTTGTTTATAATGTTGAGTTATACCCATGACACATCACAAATTTGGTATTCAAAATAATGTAATTTTTCTGGGTGGTTATATTTATGCCAGTCTATGCATGGATATATAAACTTGTGATTATGAAAAATTGACATAAAATAACATTTTTTGAAAAAGAAAAACTGAATGACATTTTACGAGGGTACATTATCAAAAAATCATTTTAGGGAAGTGTAATTTCAGTTTCAATTTTTTGCTACTTTGAAAACCTTATACGGCATTGACCCCAAGCTGTCGTTATAAAGACATCTCAAAAAATGTCGGCTTTGCATTAAAAATTGACCGAATGACACTTAATGATAACAGTCATATACATTCATAAAGATACTTCATATGTTATGACTGTCATGACAGCATCATGTCCCCTTCGAATAAAGAGTTATCAAAACATTCAACATACTGAAGCCCATTCTAAAAGAGACAGCGGGTCACCTTTGGGTCCTGATACAGCTGTCCATCAGCCCCCAGCTCCTCCTCTCTCTCGGTGGTCTCACCGCTGCTTTCCTCTCGCCTTCTGAAACCAGCTCATCAAACCCTTTTTTTGTGTGTTTTCTTTATCCCTTTTTGGTGTGTTCTCTTGACCCTTGCTGTTGGTGTTTTCTTGGCGCCTCAAAGAAGCAGTTAGAACTTCTTTATACTCCTCCCTCTGTCTCGCGCACTGCTCTCTCCATTCCGCCGCCTGCTGTCTGAACAGCTTTAGCTGGCGCTCCGCCTCTTTTTGCTTCTCCATTTCTCTTTGCCTCTCCTCTTCTCTTTGTCTTTCTTGCTCTCTGGCTATCTCTGTCTCCATCTCCTCTTCTCTTTGTCTTTCTTGCTCTCTGGCTATCTCTTTCTCCCTCTCCCTCTTCACTTTCAGACCCTCCAACCACTTCCTGTTTTCCTCCTCATGTTGTGCCTGTCTTGATTTATTTTCTTCCCTCATCCGGGCCTCCTCCTCCCATCTCTTCTCACACTCTCTCATTTTTTCCTCCTCTCTCCTAATTCTCTCACCATCTTTGATATTTTCCCTCTGCCTTTCTAAGTCCATTGCAAGAAAGACCAGATTTTGAGCTGTGGCCTCCTTTATCATCTCATTAACCTGGGCCACCTGCTTCTTCTTTGCCTCTGACTGTATTTGTCGCTTCTCGTCCTCCTTCCTCTCTTTTTCTTTCTGTTCCTTCTCATGTTGTTGTCTCAACAACCTCTCCTTTCTTTTCTCCATCCTCTTTCTCTCCATCTCATTCAATCTCTCCATCTCATTTTGTCTTGCGTCCATGACTGTGTAATTAAACCTTCTCATTCTCTCTCTCTCTATTCTATGTCTGCCTTCTCTCAGTCTCTCCTCCCTCTCTCCCTCATCTGCTTCTTGTCTTTCCTCCCCATCTCTCTCTCTTTTTAGCTCTTCCTCATGCCCACTTCCCATCTCTCTTTCCATTTCATTCTGTCTCTCCTGTCCCTCTTTTTCTTCCATTGTATGCTCAATGGCTCTCTTTCTTTCACTCTCTTTCAGTTGCTCACTTTCCAACCTCTTTTTCTCCTCTTGTCTCTCTACCTCCCTTTGTCTTTGCTCTTCCCTTCTTTCTTTCTCTATCTGAGTCTCATACTCTTTTTGACTTTCCTCTCCCTCCATCTCTCTTTCCATTTCTTTGAGTCTCTCCTGTCTCTCTTTTTCTTCCATTTCATGCTCAATGGCTCTCTTTCTCTCAGTCTCTTTCAGTTGCTCACTTTTCAACCTCTTTTTCTCCTCTTGTCTCTTTACCTCCCTTTGTCTTTGCTCTTCCCTTCTTTCTTTCTCTATCTGAGTCTCATACTCTTTTTGACTTTCCTCTCCCTCCATCTCTCTTTCCATTTCTTTGAGTCTCTCCTGTCTCTCTTTTTCTTCCATTTCATGCTCAATGGCTCTCTTTCTCTCAGTCTCTTTCAGTTGCTCACTTTTCAACCTCTTTTTCTCCTCTTGTCTCTTTACCTCCCTTTGTCTTTGCTCTTCCCTTCTTTCTTTCTCTATCTGAGTCTCGTACTCTTTTTGACTTTCCTCTTCCTCCATCTCTCTTTCCATTTCTTTCTGTCTCTCCTGTCTCTCTTTCTCTTCCATCTTATGCTCAATGGCTCTCTTTCTCTCAGTCTCTTTCAGTTGCTCACTTTTCAACCTTTTTTTCTCCTCTTGTCTCTCTACCTCCCTTTGTCTTTGCTCTTCCCTTCTTTCTTTCTCTATCTGAGTCTCATACTCTTTTTGACTTTCCACTTCCTCCATCTTTCTTTCCATTTCATTCTGTCTCTCTTTCTCTTCCATTTCATGCTCAATGGCTCTCTTTCTCTCAGTCTCTTTCAGTTGCTCACTTTTCAACCTATTTTTCTCCTCTCGTCTCTCTATCTCCCTTTGTCTTTGCTCTTCCCTTCTTTCATTCTCTATCTGATTCTCATACTCTTTTTGACTTTCCACTTCCTCCATCTCTCTTTCCATTTCTTTCTGTCTCTCTTGTCTCTCTTTTTCTTTCATTTCATGCTCAATGGCTCTCTTTCTCTCAGTCTCTTTCAGTTGCTGACTTTTCAACCTATTTTTCTCCTCTTGTCTCTCTACCTCCCTTTGTCTTTGCTCTTCCCTTCTTTCTTTCTCTATCTGAGTCTCATACTCTTTTTGAATTTCCTCTTCCTCCATCTCTCTTTCTATTTCTTTCTGTCTCTCCTGTCTCTCTTTTTCTTCCATTTCATGCTCAATGGCTCTCTTTCTCTCAGTCTCTTTCAGTTGCTCACTTTTCAACCTCTTTTTCTCCTCTTGTCTCTCTACCTCCCTTTGTCTTTGCTCTTCCCTTCTTTTTTTCTCTATCTGAGTCTCGTACTCTTTTTGACTTTCCACTTCCTCCATCTCTCTTTCAATTTCTTTCTGTCTCTCCTTTCTCTCTTTCTCTTCCATCTTATGCTCAATGGCTCTCTTTCTCTCAGTCTCTTTCAGTTGCTGACTTTTCAACCTCTTTTTCTCCTCTTGTCTCTCTACCTCCCTTTGTCTTTGCTCTTCCCTTCTTTCTTTCTCTATCTGAGTCTCATACTCTTTTTGACTTTCCTCTTCCTCCATCTCTCTTTCCATTTCTTTGAGTCTCTCCTGTCTCTCTTTTTCTTCCATATCATGCTCAATGGCTCTCTTTCTCTCAGTCTCTTTCAGTTGCTCACTTTTCAACCTCTTTTTCTCCTCTTGTCTCTTTACCTCCCTTTGTCTTTGCTCTTCCCTTCTTTCTTTCTCTATCTGAGTCTCGTACTCTTTTTGACTTTTCACTTCCTCCATCTCTCTTTCAATTTCTTTCCGTCTCTCCTGTCTCTCTTTCTCTTCCATCTTATGCTCAATGGCTCTCTTTCTCTCAGTCTCTTTCAGTTGCTCACTTTCCAACCTCGTTTTCTCCTCTTTTTTGTCCTGTTCTAGTTGTTTAACATTTTCTCTGAGCCATTCAATTTCCAACTTCATTTCCACAATTTTCTTCTCTACCTCCTTACGTCTCTGCTGACCTTCTTTCCTTCTTTCTCTCTCTCTCTGCATCTCTTTCTCTGTTTGTCTTTCCATTTCTTTCTGTCTCTCCTGTCTCTCTTTTTCTTCCATCCTTTCCTCAATGGCTCTCTTTCTTTCACTCTCTTTCAGTTGCTCACTTTCCAACCTCGTTTTCTCCTCTTTTTTGTCCTGTTCTAGTTGTTGAACATTTTCTCTGAGCCATTCAATTTCCAACTTCATTTCCACCATTTTCTTCTCTACCTCCTTTCTCTGCTCCTCTTCTTCCCTTCTTTCTCTCTCTCTCTGCATCTCTTTTTCTGTTTGTCTTTCCATTTCTTTCTGTCTCTCTTTTTCTTCCATCCTTTCCTCAATGGCTCTCTTTCTCTCTCTCAACCTCTTTTTCTCCTCTCTTCTCTCTACCTCCCTTTGTCTTTGTCTTTCTTTCTCTCTCTGCCTCTCATTCTCACTTTGACTTTCCACTTCATCCATTTCTCTTTCCATTTCTTTCTCTAGTCTCTCTACCACCCTTTGTCTTTGTATTTGTCTTTCTTTCTCTCTCTGCCTCTCTTTCTCTCTCTGCCTCTCATTCTCTCTTTGACTTTCCACTTCTTCCATTTCTTTCTCTCGTCTCTCTACCTCCCTTTGTCTGTGCTCTTCTTTCTCTCTCTGCAGTCTTAGTGTCTGCAACTGAATGTGAAATGTACAAAATCTATAACATAACCACGACTTTGCTTGCACAGTTAGACCGAAACTCTTGACTGAATGACTAGTCATCTGCCATAATCTATATTCAGTTGAGAGCTGATGCAGAAGGGCTTCATGATGAAGTCCTTTGACAACCCATATCAAGCCTAAAGCCACTAAAATACTTGTTTCTTTAAACAGGCATGCAAACTTGTCACCTTTTAGCGAAATTCGCCGTTTTCCAAAATAGGTCACCTACGTGATTCATGCAGATCCGATGAGAAATGTAGTTTTTTTTTGGGGGGGGGGGTTGAGAGCCTGCCTATCAAAGCGACTTACATAGAAAGACAATAAATCTGTGAGTGTGGACATTGCTAGGGTTTTTCCTGCATAGAGAATTTTTGGGCGCCCCCCAAGAGATTTTAGCCAGAGCCAAAGGAAAATCACCAGTGCCAAAATGCTAAAAATTTAGCAATTCAAATCATCTCCAATTGTGTTTAGTAGCTTGTTTCAAGTACAGCCCATCCCTCTTTCTTGCATTGTCCATGGTTTGGACCACTAGTAATTGAGATCAGCAAAGAATATAGGCCTATATATGCTGGTATAAAAAATGTAAAAGAAAAAAGTGTGTGCATCACCCCCCAAAGACCCATTCTGAGCCAGGAAAAACCCTGCATTGGGATTGGGCCAATGGAGCAAGCAAATCTGATGCTGAGCATGCGCATTTGGATCTATATGCATGTGCATAAAAAGGAAGCAAGCGAAATTGCACCTGATACAGCAGGAATCAGCCGATTCCGGCAGCTATCACTAACTGTAGCTAGTTCGCTCCGCTAGCTAACTAGCTAGCTCGCTAGTAGGAACGCTAGCTAGTTTTGCACTTTGGGTTGTGTCCACGTCTGGGTTGTTTGACCCACCCATCCACCCTCAAAAGCGCTCGTAAATAAATACCCTGCGTATGCTATGAATCGAGATATGTGAACCTTCTCACCTGCTAGCAGGTCAACAGGTGCCCTCCTGTGTGGTTCTAATCGGCTGGTTTACGTTGATTTTTCTCAAATAGATTTGTTTGATTCCTGCTGTATCGTGTGGAAATTGAGCCAAAAGTGTGTGCCAGCCACAAACCTACATAAGATCAACCCCAAAAGCTGCCAGCCCTGGGACATATCCCCCTCACATTTCAAAATATAGGTTTTACCCCCTCCACACACACACTTTTTCTAATCTCTCAAATTACATTTATTTTGCCTGCCACTCTCTGCTGATAGCTCAGCTGTTTGCCTGCTACTTTCTCACTGTAAGGTAACCGTGGCAACGTAGCGAGCAAAACCTGGTATGGATTTTCAGTCTTATTTGTTCTCACTTAATGAAGTGGAATCGAGTCATTTGGAGATGTGACTCGTCTCTGTATGGAAGCGTTTTTTTCTTACCACTTCGTCGGAGGAGTAGGATATAGGCTAATTCAGCCCATGAAATAGTTGTGTAACTGGTGGGGCTGCCCTTTTTTAAATTTTCTTAGGAAATGTGAGCATATCATAGACTACATTGTTATATCCAAAGCGTTTTACAATGACCTCTCATTCACCCATTCACACACATTCATACACCAATGGCAGTAGCTGCCCTGCAAGGTGCTAGCCTGCTCATTGGGAGCAATTTGGAGAACCGCCGACCCTACAGTCATTGGACGATCTGCTCAACCTCCTAAGCCACAGCCGCCCCAAACTAAATGTATAATTTGAACTTTATTTTGTTCAGTCTTGTAATTCTGTTAGATTGTCCCCAGCACCAGAGTAATCCCAAAATAATTTTGCATTTAGTAGTTGAGAAAAAAAAAACTGCATTCCCCCGCCCCCCTAGCGGGTGTGTGCTTTTCTGCTCACGCATCCTTCTCACATTTCACCCCTAACCAGTTTGCATGCCTGTTAAAACATGGTCATCAGTGGTGTAGCTTGGTCTGGACCAGTTAACACTGTGCTAGAGAACTACTCTAACCACAGAGCTCCACTAATGGACCTGATCAGGTGGGCCAACATATAGAACAATTCTGTCTTCACAGAACACAGTCCCCTTTACAACCACTTTGGATTTGGAGCAGCTGAGTTCTGTTTCAGAAATAACTAGTGTTCCGTAGTGAAAGTATAGAGTGAGTAACATTGTCTTACCTCTAACCAGAACCGTATGTTCTCCTTCCGGAGCTCCCTGATGGTGTGGTCCTTCTGCTTCACCTGATCCTGGAGCAGCTGCATGTAGCCCCAGGAGAGGCTGGGACTGGCCCTGAAGAACACACACCCATTACTGAAAGTGCAATACCTTAGCAGTTCAGAGCAGAAACATCATCCATGATTTAATTATAAAACAATGACAATTATAAAACAATGATCTGACTGCAGCCTCACTTTCTGCAGCAAAATGGCAGACTGGTATTGAGATAGAGTTTTGCTTCAATGGGACATATTAGTTGAAATGGTGAAGTGGAGACTTACCAGCGTGGGAATGACATGTAGGCCTGAAACAGCACCTGCACAAAAGAGTCAAGTCAGAACAGTGTTAGTGCAGTTCTCAAGCAATCCCTATGAGAATCCTTGTAACACCTTGGAGTTTATTATCCTGCTTATACCAAGGCCACTTGCCAAAGATTTAAAAAAAAACGTGCCATTTACTCACATTTTCTACATGATCATATAAAGAAATGTTATTTATGCTTTTCTCACTGCTGGCTTTCATTATCCCTCTGCACTAAATCACTTTGCTATGGAATTACAAATGGCATATCATCAAAGACATATTACCGAACGGGCCACCGGGCCCAGGCCCAGGGGCCCAAGACCTCAGGGGGCCCTTTGCATTACTTGTTGCAGGGACACCGATAGAAATTTAGGGTGAGATTTCTTACACAAACATAAAAAAACATTAATATTTTGAACAGTTTATAGGGGCCATCGTTTATTTTTATTTTTTTGTGTGTTGGCTGTAAGCCGCCACACCAAGGAGAGGGAATCCTTTTTGTCAGTGCATCTTGTGTCTTGCGGTCTGTTGTTGACCTGCAATTCCATTGCTGCTACCACAAGAGGCAGTAGTCCCAGAACATCAAAACCAAAAGACTCCACTGACCCCTACATGCGCAGTTTCTCTCCCTATCTGCGTGTGTGTACGGGGTGTGCAGGGGGGGGGGGGGGGGGGGTTCGGGGGCATTGGGAGTAATAAATGTTGGAGAAGACCCTGTGCAAGACCCCACGGTACGCTACTGCATTATAGACAGACAGTCATTACAATAGGAGTAGGACACTTCAAATCTTATAGTAATACATTTTTGTATAGGATGTGATGCACCAGTCGCTCTACGCCTATGTGGTTTATTTTCAGTGATTAGACTGACTGTTGACTGGCACAGCTTTAGGTGGTGATGGAGAAATTAGCTTAATGTATTGATGCTTTTTTGTGCGTGACTTACAGTGCCAGCGCACCTAGTATAGCGTTCGTCCGGTCATCACTCCCTCCCTCCCTCCCCTCCGTTACTGCGGACAATGTTGGCCTGCATTTCTCTGTTGGCACCACAAGAGGCAGTAGTCCCAGCACACCAAAATCAAGAAGGACACCAAAATCAACCCGCCGATCTACACTGCACAAGTAGAGTAGTGGTGAGAGCATTGGACTCCCACCCTGGAGACTGGGGTTGAAGACCCAGTGGGGATGACTTTATGGGACTATACCCCAAACCTCGACATGTTCATCCTTTCACTCCAACCTTTACCCCTTGCCTTATAAATCAGATCCTGTCCCAACCCCAACCCATATTCTAACCCCAACCCACACTAGGGACTGGAAGAAGGACACCAAAACCCACCCGCCGATCTCCACTGCACAAGTAGAGTAGTGGTGAGAGCATTGGACTCCCACCCAGGAGACCGGGGTTCCCAGTGGGGATGACTTTATGTTATCATCAGTGTAACTGTTTTAGCCACTGACCGCTACCATTAATGTTATGGAAGCTGCTGCTAGTTGTTGTGAGCTCATGAGCTAACTGGCTATCCCGCTCTTATTGTGCTGGATTAGCATTGGAAGCATTGGAACTGATGTGTCCAGGTGACAAGACCCATCTTTATTTATCAGACATTATTTCATGTAATTTCAATTCACAGCTATTTCAGTGCCATGACTAGCTTCCATCCTCCCAGCCCTGAACAGAAACAAGCCAGCCACGCACATAAGCCAGGCTGGACCTGGCCTGGTTAGGCCAACTTTTCAGAACGCCTGTATTTGGAGAGGATGCCACTGTCCGAGAGGACATCTGGAGGACTGAAGTTGGTCCTGGTGAAATTATTAAAATGAACCAAATGGTTGACAGCGTCGCCGTTGGTTCCTTTGGTTCAATACAAGGATGCGTTTTAATGCAGCCATGATGTACTGTATGTACATTACATTACAGTCATTTAGCTGACGCTTTTATCCGACTCACAATAATTGAATTTAACGTATAAAAGCCAGTTTACTACTACTTGCCAGAACTTACAAGTGCTGTTGGCTGTGACACACTAAATAGAAGGGGACTTTAATTCATGTAATCAATTACACCTGTGTCTTCCCTACTATGGATCTAGAAGGCCTCATTGGATTAATCAATTCGCCTAATATTGGTCAGTATCCTAAAATAGGCCTTTAGGCTATAGTGGTGGGGTAGGCCTACAGACAGCCAGAAAAGCCATGTCATCAAATTGCCCCTTTACATTGCCTAAGAAAATGTTGTTCAAAGATTGGATTTATATTATGGATAGTCCCTATATTTTATTTGGTTCAATACATTTTTAAAAGACAACATCCTGTGATGTGTTATGTAGGTTACAAAAACATTGTTTTTATCATTCACTATTCGAGTTGATTGTAGACTAGCCTATTGATGTAATTTGCGCTGGTAGGGTATACTATACAACTATAACGGGACGGTGCGCACCGCTAAGGGACAGCTTACAATGGGTTCAGACCGCCCTTAAGAAAGTATCCCCACCGTAGCCTCTACCTTAGGAGGGTCTGGGAAACTGCACCATAAGGAAGAAGAGCTTACGACGTAGTTTACGATGCACGTGAGTTATGATGGCTCCGGAAAACGCGGCATTGGACTTTTCAACATCAGTGCTAATTTTAGGCTAGGTAACAGCTATCACTGCCAGTGTTTTTAAGAGTATTATACTGTTCCAGTTGAAATGCAAATTAGGGTCATTTTCGTCTCTGAATTAATAAAAAATTAAATAATCAATTTGCTATCACTTCTCTCATGTGTTATTTTTGATTTGCCTTGTTTGCTGGCTTCGCCAGAGCACATTAAACCACCCTTGCGAGAAGTTGCGTCAACATGGCGACAAATAGCCTTCAACATTAATCTGCTTTTACGGGTAGGCGACTTACCTCAATACTTAATCTTCAAATACTTATAACACTTATCTTCAAATGAATGCCTTGAATCTGTGTATGTGGCTGGAATGACACTGGATGTAGGTTACATCTAGACACAACTCCCAGTGCTCCAAGGGTTTATGACATCATAATGCATGACCACTCTGACAAAAATATACTGTATGTTTCTTTTTTTCATGGTATATATTTTCTATAAATGTCACTAATACACTTACATACACACACGCACGCACACAAGCACATCTGATACTGTGTTAATGATCATTTAATATGCAAATCATCACTGTTAATTACTACTGCTTATTTATTTTCAAGTTCATTTAAAAGTTCAAAGTTCATTTATTAATTATTTTACATTTGATTTTGTATGAGTATATATTTTTTGTTAATTGTCTCCTGATTGACCTATTTTATGAACTATTTTTATCCATCTATTAGTTTACTTAATTAATTGTATGCTTAATTTGTTTTCTCATGTAATTATTGAATTGTATTCTTGATGCTTTGGCAATACTGTTCACCTGACATTCATGGCAATAAAACATATTGAATTGAACCAGGCCAGGTCCAGCCTGGTCTATGTGCGTGGCTGGCTTGTTTCTGTTCAGGACTGGTAGGACGGAAGCTAGTCATGCCACTGAAATAGCTGTGAATTGAAATGACATGAAATTATGTCTGATAAATCAGTCATCAGTGGTGTAAGTGAGTGCATGAGTGAGTGAAGAGTGTATGGGTGCAGTGTTGAGTAGTGAAGAGTGTATGGGTGCAGTGTTGAGTAGTGCAAAGCCAGGTTCAAACTACAAAGCAAGACAAAGCAAATCAGTGTCCCCGGGAGGAGGAAGGGCAGCAACTGAGCTCCCAGCTCTTCTGGTAGAGCCCTGACCATGGCCCTTACACACCGGGCCCAGGTGTGCCAGGGTAGCTGCTGATGACGGCCACGCCCACCTCAGGAAGACAGGCTAGAACAGACACTGAACAGACAGTGAACACACACACACACGACACACCCAGACAGGGGCCGTGTCCGAAATGCATACTACCTGCTACTTGCTATATAGTAGGCACTATATAGTAGGCATACTACATACTATATAGTACCTACTGTTCCACAAAACGCGTGTAGTATGCGAGAAAATACAGCATGCTACTCGAGTCATCCAGCGGAAGTGATGGGGTACGATACTGTTTACTCCCGCAAAGCTGTGGTACAATTATCCGGTGTTTTCTGTGATCATTTTGTGTATTATCCACAAAAATGTTGCCTTTTCCTGGCATGGGATTTGCGGCTGCTGCTGCCGCCAGGAGAAGTCGTGTTAACGCTGCAAGGAGAAGAGCCATCATGAGATCTTCTCGACATGCTTGTAGTTGAGGTAAATATTGAACGTTAGCTTGCTAGTTAGCTAGGTTAGTTGATAGCCCCGCATGTGCTGGCTTGGGGCTAGCTATACTGTTACATTTGTACCAGGGATGTTATATTAAATAGATTCTGAGAGGCAGGTAAGCAAAGCAATAAAACTCAACTCATTTTAAAGAGGTGGGTAAACTGAGTTTACCTGGGTTTACTCATCACTACACGCCTGCTTTGTAATGTTACATTTTAGCTCTACAGATAATGACATCTATCTATTATCATATTGTAAAGACAAGTATATGCCATACGCACAAATGAGTTAAAGTTTGTCCTAATAATATTCCCCGTGTAGGCTCACATGGAAGACAGAGGTCATTACACCCAAGTCAACCTCCACGTCCCTGCTGAGGACCTATTTTGACGGCGCGGACACAAGGACGGACTTCAGATTGTCAAAATCGACACAGAGGAACCTTGGTGATGGTCAGGGAGGATGGGGCAAGACCGTGGAGGTGCTAATAATAGCAATAACAATAATAATAATAATAACAATTCATTGCATTTAGAGCTTTTCTCAGTACTCACCCTTTACAATGGTCTTGTCATTTACACACAGGTGCTAGTCTTTGGAGGTAACATTACATCAGTCATTTAGCAGACACTTTTGTCCAACATTACCTTAGTCATTTATTTAGCAGACACTTTTGTGTGTCTGCTAAGCGACTTACAGTAGGCCCAATTGCATTTAACCATTTAAAGGTTGAAGACCTTGATGGTGGCCATGGTCCCGCTGCTGCAGATCATCCCAACCCTGGAGATGGCCTCAGAAAAATGTCTCACAGCGGCAGCACCAGCACAAGCTGCCTGGGTCCCAGCTCTTGATGAGCACGACTACCCCCATCCTGCCATAAATAGTCAGTCTATCAGTTCATGAGTGTGCTTTGCCTTGTTCCTTATAGACAGCCTTGAGGCTTTAAACACAGATCAGTTGGTTATAGGCAGCCTTGAGGCATTTGTTTAAATGTATTTAAATGTATGTGTAACACTGTACATAGTAATCAGTTCTTGAAGTTTTTTGGGGGGAGACAACAGATCAGCGTTCTCATCGCATCTCCTGTCAGTACCTTTTGCAAGGAAAGCTAATGATCTGACCAAATATAAACAAGTCAAAAGTTTATTTGAAGACCATTGTGTAATAAAAATATCCAAGAAATGTTTATGGTTGTGTTTCTTCCATTATACATGTAAAGGTTACTTCTTGATGTATTAACATTTCAACAAAGTGTAATATCTACACATCAGACACATTGTCTTGATATGTCTACATGTCATGTACAGTAACTTGGAAGGTCTTAACACAACACGCAGAGCGCTTTGGACATGTAACTCCCTTATCAAGTAGTCGTTAGTCAGACACATTAAACAGTGATGCTTTCATAACCGTCTCTGAATAATTCCAATGAAGCATTGTGAACCAACATGTGTGTTCCGTCTTTTATGCCTAATTGCAAACTACAATGTCCATTAGAAATGTTCTTTTACTCTAATGACTGGTTTTAGGTATAGTGACATTTGTTCTTTGACTGGGAATACATTACAAGGAATGACACACAAACACCAATTTAATTCAAGAAAATACATTTAATAAAAAATAAAAACAATAATGGAACAAGATAAAACAGTTTTTTTTGACTGAGGCTTCTAGAAGCAACATCAGCCGGTCCTCCCTCTCCTTAAACAACCCCCTTTCCTCCCTCCACTCAGCCTTCATCTCTGCCTTCTCTCTCCCCCATTCAACATCAGCCGGTCCTCCCTCTGGAGGACGGCCAACTCTTCCCCGTTTACGGGGAAGAGAAACGCCACGCTGAAAGGCTTGGAGTAAGTTAACTAATGTATGCATTGTTGTTCAGAAGCAATCCAGCGGTCTGTTTACTTTGGATATTGATTTATGTAGGACCTACATCTTAGAAGCTGGGCTGCAGGGGAAGACGGAGGCAGCCTGGATAAAGCACACAGAGAACCTTGTAGCCATGTACAAGGTGATTTTGATCTACAGGCTACATGATAGCAAATATATTGATAGGGACTCAGTTTGTATGACACTAGAAAACTGTTATCTAACCTCATAGGACCTAAAGAGCGCCAGAACTGGGGTCAGCACAGAGGGAGGGGAGGCCACAGCCGCTTCGTGGAAGTGGTACGGGGTCTTGGAAGAGGCGATGGGGGCCACCCATGCGGTTACACCGTAAACAGGGAGGAGTTGGCCGTCCTCCAGAGGATCATCGTCCCTGGTGTGGTCGTTGGTCCCTGTAATACATCCAGAAGTATTATGGGACAATGAATACTAATATATTAATATATGATATATGAACAGTTGAACTCGTTTAAATCACGGAATGAACAGACAATTGTTTAAACAACTTCAAGTAACGTTAGGCTCGGTGGCTTAGGTTAGCCATTTAACAACTCATCACAATTTCAACATTTCTTATACATTTCTTAAGCAATCATGGTCATATTACATGGAAATGTTACTCTGTTTGTCTTGATTCTAGCTATAATAACATTTAAGCTATGACATTAATACGTTTTGAGCAAGAGCCGTCTGAACACCTGTAACGTTAGTAGCCTATTAACGTTAGCTGGGCTAGCTAGCTAACGTAACGTCCACCACAGAGATCAATGCAAGCAGCTAGCTATCATGACGTTATTTTTCGAAATGTCATTTCTACCCCACCTATATACACAAAACTGCATTTGTAGCTCTGTGTCGTTATAACTAAGATATCTGTCAGAAAAACTATTTTTTTCATCGACAAATTAAGTCAATACTTACATTTGAAAGTTCCCGCTGCAGTCCCGGTGACTTGTAGATCCACCGGGGCTGCGTTCCGAATCGCATACTTCTACTTCTTACTACCAGTACCTACTACAGCTGCCCTTAGAAAGTACGTACTTTGCAAGCAGTAGGCATCCAATTGGGACATACTACCTTGTCATAACATTGCGCCTTGAAATTAGCCCACATCCGTCGCTGTCCATAACGCGACATTCCTCTACAGCTGTCACGACTCACACATGTGACGCACATTTCCGCTGCGCACAGGATTGTGGGTCAGAATAGCAAGAAAAGCCTGCTGGCTTGCATACTGCAAAATACCACCGGATGTAGTAGGTCATCCTGGTATTTTTGCCATACTGCATGTGGCATACTATGTATTGGGACATACTACATTCTGTTTTGGCATACTATATAGTAGGGTAGTAGGCGATTCGGAACGCAGCCCATCTTTTTTTTTTTTTTATCACTGCCCAGTGACGTATCACGTCTCGACTTCCGGAACAGTATGCTCTGGACTATGCTACATTTTCGCCCATTTTTTCGCTGATTTCGCCTGCTATATAGTACCTACTATATAGTAGGCGAAATACAGTATGCACAGTTTTGATGTAGCATGCTGCATCTCGCCTACTATATAGCAGGTAGTATGCATTTCGGACACGGCCATATCTTGGTAATGCCACTTGACAAATACTGTTACTCTATTAACACAATAACACAAGAAAAAAATCACAATTTAACATGGTATTTAAACACTGGAATACCTTATGTGGGACAAACTTGCTCAATCCTGTGAGCGCATCTGCTAGATGGGTGATTAGCTGCTGATCCACTTCAGCAAAAGATGCTGTTCCATCATTAATTTCAATGGCCGAGTTGAACCCCAAGGGGCAAAAATTTGCCAGACTTACTACTGCATTACCGTAAAAAGACCACTGATATCACTTTTTGCAACACAATATCGAAATGAAGAGGTTCAATGACCAGGATTGAGTTGAGGATAGTTTTGGTATGAGTAAGCCTGAAAAGTTCTTCACAGAGACATAGTTTTACTCTATACAGTAGATTACCCATTCAACATTTTAAAAGAACTCAGGTCGATTGACAACAGCATTTAATAAAAACAAATATGATAGAAAATGAAGGTGTTAGGTGTGAAGAGTAAGACTCAGGCGCACAGCAATGGAGGAGTTGGATGGACAGTTCAAGCCCGGAGGGGTGATTTAATAGAACCAAGGAGGGGAGCCACAAAAGGTTTCCACAAAAAGAAGGGGATAAACAATAGGTGTCACAAACACTGCCAGTAAATAAAATAAAAAAAAGTCCTTGTGCTGAAGGGAGCTGTAGATGGTTGGAGGTGGAGGGGTGCAGGCTGTAGAGTCGGCAAGAGACGGGGAACGGGAGCGGCCGGAAGCCGGGGGAAACTCCGGGGAACTGGAGCACCCGGTCCGCAGCGGCACACAGATGAGCGCATAGTGGGTGAGGAGGGAGACGGAGGTGAAGGCGAGGACAGGCGAGCCGTAACATAAGGGCTGGTAACTGGAGTGGTAGCCATGGTATGGGTACTGGCTGGGGTGGTAGGTACTGGCTGGGGTGGTATTTCAGTTGTTATGGCTCAGAGATGTGAAAAGGTGTAGCCCGTAGGCAAGAATTTATTATAACAAAGAGAGCAAGTAAGGGATCTGTGTGATAAGCCTAGAACCTTGTATGTGGGATGTGTAACATTCTATGTGTCTGAGTGCAGCTGGGTGTGGTGAGTAATGGATATGACAGAAGTGCTGTAGGTGTGCGTGTGGGCGAGGTACGGGTCCAGAGAGCAAGGGGGCAACCGATAGGGAAGCGTGGATCAAAACCGGGGAGCCAGGGAGTCTGAGGGGAAAGAACCGGGGGGGACCAGAGGGGCACAGGGAGCTTGGCTGTATCAGGCTTGAAGCGAGAGTAACGTACTACTGACCCTATAACTACCATCCCAGTACCTACTGACCCCAAAACTGCAACCCCAGTACTACTGACCCCCTAACTACCACCCCAGTACTACTGACCCCATAATTACCACCCCAGTACCTACTGACCCCATAACTACCACCCCAGTACCTACTGACCCGAAAACTTCCACCCCAGTACTACAGACTCCATAACTACCACCCCAGTGCTACTGACCCCATAACAACCACCCCAGTACCTACTGACCCCATAACTACCATCCCAGTACTACTGACACCACAACTACCACCCCAGTACCTACTGAGCCCAAAACGACTACCACCCCACTACTACTGACCCCACAACTACCACCCCAGTACCTACTGAGCCCAAAACGACTACCACTGTACTACTGACTCCATAACTACCACCCCAGTACCTACTGACCCCAAAACTGCCACCCCAGTATCTACTGACCCCAAAACTGCCACCCCAGTACTACTGACTCCATAACGTACTACTGACCCCATAACTACTACCACCCCAGTACCTACTGACCCCAAAACCGCCACCCCAGTACTACTGACTCCATAAATACCACCCCAAAACTGCCACCCCAGTACTACTGACTCCATAATGTACTACAGACCCTATAACTACCACCCCAGTACCTACTGACCCCAAAACCGCCACCCCAGTACTACTGACCCCATAACTACCACCCCAGTACCTACTGACCCCAAAACTGCCACCCCAGTACCACTGACCCCATAATTACCACCCCACTACTACTGCCGCCATAACTACCACTCCAGTACTACTGACCCCATAACTACCACCACACTACTACTGACCTCATTACTGCCATCCCAGTACTACTGACCCCAAAACGACCACCCCTGTACTACTGACTCCATAACTACCACCCTAGTACCTACTGACCCCACAACTACCACCCCATTACCTACTGACCCCAAAACGACCACCCCTGTAATACTGACTCCATAACTACCACCGCAGTACTACTGACCCCATAACTACCACCCCAGTACTACTGATTCCATAACTACCACCCCATAATTACCAAAATGTTTATTGTTAACAAAGTAAATGCATTTTGCATGAAGTCAAAACTCTCAGCACATTCAGCACTTGCATACAGCAATAATAAAGAAAAAAGGACAAAGACAAAATATGAATGAGAAGCACATAGCACATTCTCCACAGCCAGGCAACGGGGGAAGAACCCTCTGGTGTGCCGGATCCAGGCTTGGCAAGCCTCCAGACCTGTAAATCAAATCAAAGCACCCAGTTATGTGTGTCTCCACTTGGGTATCAGAAGGGGTAAATGACAGGACCAGCTGGGTTTCATCGGCATAGCAGAACCCATGCGAGTGAATGACAGAGCCCAGAGACGTGGTGTAGAGGGAAAAAAGGAGAGGACCCAGGACAGACCTTTGTGGAACCCCCGTTCACCCGCAGCACAGCGCAGCATTCCATAGGCCTGAAATAAGGCCTGCCGTATTATTCGGTTCACAATGGATCTTCCTGAAGTTCCTCTTTTAATTTTTTCCAGTAATCCAAACTCCATATCCAGTTCCCATTTAGATTTTTGATCACTGGCTCACACACGAATAAACCAATTCCTTGTTCAATGATTTCAGACTTGTATTCCCGACTCAACTGTACACAGAAAACAGACATCTCCGTTTGTATCCTAAATCATGTTTGCCCATGTCTGCGGTGAGGCCTACAATAGGCCTATTCATCTCTTGATGTGGATGTTGCAGAGTGACAACATGCAGGACATGGAAAGACAGTTGACGTATTCATAAAAACATTCAAACCCTAATATTTATTCACAAGCACAAATTTCTGCATCAGGATTGCTGACATAAACCCATTGAATACGTGTGGTCATATTCAAGTCTGGACTGAATATGATTATTGAAAAGAGAATATTACTCAAAAAGAAAAGGGCAGGAGTGCTCAGAAATTCAGACAGATGTGATGAAGGTGCTATTTGGTCAAGAACACAAAAGACTGAGCAGGGGAGCCTACCCACACATATAGCTTATATAGCTATATCTCAATAAAGGCTTTTTAACATTTTGCCAGTTACTTTTCTTTGAACGAAAGAATATTATTATATGAAGTGTCTACTCCTGTTTGGGTTATTATTTGAAGTTTCTAATTTTTTTGGGGAGCCTGTAAACATTGAATACAGTAAGTTCATCCAACGTTATTATCCGCTTGGCTGTTTTTGCGTGACTCTTGTTATTCTCATTTCCAAATTGATATTAACTATAGTATCCACTAAGATACTATATCGCTCAAACTCGTAAATCACCTGTTTGATTGGTATAATGTGAAGTGAACATAGTGTTACAGTTGTTGACTTTCCTTGTCTTTTGTCATTGTCCTCATTTAGCTCTGCGTTGTGTTTTGATGACAATAAAAGACAGCCCCCAATCTCACACAATACCACACAGTCCAGTGTTTCCTTGTTCTGATCTATCCCAAATAAATAAATACATCTCTCCAACACGGGATTTGAGCGACATTGCAAAAAGCTGTTTATTCCAGAAGGTTTGACATACAAAAGACGATGGCATATAGTCTAATGTACAGTTGACCTCTCTGTATGCTGTCTGGACTCAAATCAAAGCATCAGAGCTCAAGCACGGTTCTTATGGTTCGGGTGTCCCCCCCCCCCCCCTCGTCTCTTCTCCGATAACTGTCTTTCTGGTCTCTTCTGTGGCCTTGTTTGGTCAAGATAAGATACACCGCCTCGGCGCTAACCACAACAATTGCTGTTTGGCACAGAGTGTACCAACCATGGAATGTCATCTTTATCTCATAAGTCTATGGAAGAGGGACACCGTTTCTTACAGAAAGCTACAGCTACAGCCATACTCAGAGGTCAATCATTAAAATTAGGAACAGCTAACAGGATCAGATTAAACCAACATTTCTCTGAAAATCAACCAAATTCATCAATATTCATCAATCCCTCCTAAGATTATACGTGAACACGCAGAATCATAATGATCAAGAGAAATTATGACTTCCAAAACCTAAACCTGAACAGCCATTATGCAGAAAGAAAAATAATAACTGAACAGAAAAGCGTGCTTAAGATAAATAGATGAACATTTACATAATAACCCAATCATTGCTTCCTCTAACAGGATTACAATTTCAAAGGAAAACAAAATAACTACCTATTAGGTTACTTCATGTATGAACCTAACATCCATACAGGTACGCCCTACATAGCATAGCTTGACATTCTTACAGAAAACCTGCGGGCACTGGATCTCATCTCCAGTCTACTGATGTGCGAACGTGACCTTCCTCCAGGACATGCCCTGCTAAGGATACAGCGAGATGTGTAGACAAATGCCGCTATTATTACTAGCTGCAGTAAGTTTGTAAGTGTGAGTAAGTGTGAGTTCGAAATCAATGCGTCTTCTCCTTGAGAGACGTTCTTTAATTGCTGTGTATCTCGGATGTGAAAGGAAAATTACTCCAAATCCGAGTGTCCCCGGCCCAGAGATACAGAACCTTTTTAACAAAATACCCATCTCCTGTCCCCGTTTTAATGAGTATATCTCAAGTGCAACCTGGAGTTTTATTCATAGTATAACAATGACTCACACACCCTCCACAATCACTGGCATCGACTTCCTGTACCTGGCCAGCAAGCTGTTTGGAGGATGAAAAGGTTATTGTATGTGGTGTGTGGTGTGAAAGTTCAAATGTCCCGTCTTGGTTGTTGACGCCTCCACCCGGAGTAGTGTAGTCCTCCCTGCTGAACTCCAGCACACGTGGCCATCGTGTCCCAAGTCAACCCGGAAGACCTTCTCTCCAACTCCACCTGTTAGCACAGAAAAACACAAGAAAACTGCGACAGTACCATTCATTCCACGACTGTTTGTGATAGCATATCTCTCACTCTCTCTCTCACTCAGACCAGATCTAGAGGTTATTGTTTCGCAAAATCCTTATTGTTTCATTTTTTAAAAGAGCCACCGTGATTCCAGGCTTCAACCTTTTGGGAAGGTCCGTTCTAAACCTGCCTATAGCACCCATTCTCTCTAGCCCTTTAGCAGCGCTACAGTCATCCGAGCAGTGGGCACAAATTAGAACATTACGGGACGTAATTCTCTAATTTGTCGTCTTCATCCCGAGTGGGCCCCCATCCTAAACGTATGGTTCTTTAGCTCAAGGACTCTGCTCGAACAACAGCTGCCACGACTGTCCCTGATTTTGGGGTGCCAAGCCTGGATGCTATTCTACCACAATGTTTTGAGTCTGGAATGGTTGGCTCTACTATTTATCCAATTCTACGAGGGTGTTTACTTTGAGGTGTACTCAGTCAAATCTGTGTCTGGTGGCCGCTACCACCTTGCATTGACTAGCTTGGCTCCAGTTGGGTTTCCTTACTACCTTAACTGCTGTGTGGGTGATGAGCCAGATCTGATAAGGCTCCTCCCACTTCGCATCTAAAGTCTCTTCTTTGAAAACTTTTTTATCATCATATACTCAGGGATCTCGCTCCATGCTGCCAGCACCAGTTTGTGGGCCCTGGCCACAGCAATGCTCAATTACTCACAGTAACCACTCAACGCCTCACTAGTGAGATGAACATCTGCTTGCCACAGATGACCTCGAAGGGGCCAAGGCCCATCTCCTGATTGTGTTGCTCGAATGGAGCAAAGCACAAGATTCAAAGCGTCGGGCCAAAGCACGCCCTCCTGATGACTTTGTGAGTCTCTCCTTGATGACACGGTTCATTCTTTCAGTCTGAGTCCACTACTCTGAGGATGGTAATAACAGTGGAGTGAATCTGTGTTGCCAGATAAGGGAGCACCCGTTGGTGCAACCAATTTCTGACCTTGTCGCCACACTCGTCTGAGTCCATTTCTGCCACATTCTCCATCCTTGTCCACACCTCCCCCCTCTCAGTCTCTGCCTGCATCACCTTTTGAGGTCAGTGACAGTATCAATCTGATACGGGGGTGCGGGTTGGACTGAGGAAAAATGCGCTTGTATGGTCTCTCTGTCAAGAGCTGCCTGTCCTGCTGCTTGGTCAGCCAGAGTGTTACCTCGACTCAGTCTCCATGAGAGTGTCCTTTGACCCTAATCACTGTCACCTCTTTTGGAAGGCTGATGGCCTTCATCAATCAATCAAAGCTTTATTTGTATAGCGCATTTCATACCCAGAGGCAACACAATGCGCTTTACAGAGAACAAGGGAGGTGGGCATACGACCCACCTCTATATATTCCAGAGGGAAGCAAAAAAAACAGTAATCACCCGGGGGCCAGATAAGTGAGCTGTAAATTATTTCCTGACCCCTCTCAACAAGGCGATCGAGCAAGCTCCTGGAGTATGTTTGTCTACCGGCTAAGAACATTTATAAAGCAGTACATAACATTAAATTACATTTCAGAGTAAGAGAGGCTAAAAAAGCATCATAGGAGAGACATGGCAAATACTGGTGTGTGTTTGCTATGGCCCAGGCCTAAAGCCAGAAGTGGGCTGGTGTATGTCTGTGTGTACGTGTGTGTGTGTTAACTAAATGCTACGACATCCACAGCAGACACAGGGGTATCTATCGGACTCCGGGAGTGGTGACAGTGGGGCATCCACTGGACTTGGTTAGAAGATAGGAAGGAGAGAGAGAGGCACTAGGGAGAGGGAAGGCTAAACAGGGTTAGTAGCACACAGAGCCATAAAAGCAACACAGATATTGAAACAGGCAACCTGGAGCAAGCTCCTGGAATATATTTGTCTAACGGCTAAGAACATTTATAGAGCAATAAATTACATTAAATAACATTTTCAGAGCAAGAAAGGATAAGAGCATCAGGTTCAGGCCTAAGCCGGATATGGACTGATGTGTGTCTGTGTGTACGTGTGTGTGTGTTAACTTAATACTACGACATCCACAGCTGACACGGGGGTATCTATCGGACTCAGGGTGGTCTGCGGGCGACAGTGGGGCATCCACTGGACCTGGTTAGAAGGTAGGAGGGAGAGAGAGAGGCACTAGGGGAGGCAGAAAACGGTTAGTAGCATGCTGAGCCATTGAAGCTGTCAGAACAGAATAAGCCTGTTTCAGGTTAACCAGCTTCTGTACACTACTTGATATACATACAGTGCATAGCAGGATATACAACAATGTATACAGAGGATTCACAGGTAGGTTTGAGGCTGCTTTTCTGTGTCTCAAGGTCCTGGCTATTGATTGTAGGCTAGGTCGAAAAGGTACGTCTTGAGATCTCGCTTGAAGACCTCCGTTGTTTCGGCCCTTCTTAGGCACTCCGGCAGGGTGTTCCAGAGGTTGGGGGCATAGAAACTAAAAGCTGCCTCTCCGTGTTTCTTGGTCCTGGCTTTTGGAACTGTTAAAAGTTAAGTACCTGAGGATCTGAGTGGTATGTCTGAAATGTATTCTGGTGAGTGACTGTGGAGAGATTTATAGACTAGTAATAGTATTTTAAAGTATATTCTAGAGTTGACAGGTAACCAGTGTAGTGATTTTAAGGCAGGTGTGATATGTGCCATTCGTCTAGTCTTAGTGAGGACTCGTGCTGCAGCATTCTGTATCATTTGTAGTTTAGAGATTGCTTTCTTTGGTAGGCCTGATAATAGAGCATTGCAGTAGTCCAGCCTGCTTGTGATGAAAGCATCCATTAATCTTTCGGTGTCAGCCTGAGAGAGAAAGGGTTGCACCTTGGCAATGTTCCTTAGGTGGTAAAAAGATGTCTTTGTAATATTCTTGAAGTGGTTTTCGAAATTAAGATCTGAGTCAAGTATGACACCTAGGTTTTTAGCCTGGCATTTGATGTCAATTTCCAGAGTTTTTTTGTGTGCAGATAGTTTCTCTCTTTCAGCTTTTTCTCAAATGATCAGTACTTCTGTTTTGTCCTGGTTTAGTTGGAGGAAATTATGTGACATCCATACATTTATATCCGTAATACACTTGACAAGGCAGTCAACCAAGCTGTAGTTACTGGGTGTTACAGAAATGTAGAGTTGGGTATCATCTGTGTAGCTATGGTAGCTAATGTTGTGCCTCCTGATGACACTGCCAAGGGAGCATGAGCTCCCTAACCAACTCTCCATTCTTAAGCGGCGTCCCTAAATGCTGACAGGAAACCTCTCTGTTTCCAAAGTTCTCCAAAGTCATGTCATGTGCATACGGAGTGACTACATGGATGTTTGCAGTCTTGCCCTTTAAGTGGAAAGTGATGGGAGACATTTCGCGTAGGTGACACGGTCACGGCTCTTCTCGGTCCTGGCCCCGCAGTGGTGGAATGAAAACTCATCTCTTCAAGAAGTACTACAACAATCCTCCCGCCTAAGCACTTATTATATTATATTGCACTGTACTTTAGATTGCTATTCTTGCACTTTGCCTTCAGCACTAGATTATGCTCTTAGTCACTTGTTTTAGAGAGAAGATGCACTTGTGAGTTCTGGCAAGTAGTAGTACATTGGCTCTTCCTACGTTAAATGCAATTATTGTTAGTCGCTTTGGATAAAAGCGTCTGCTAAATGACTGTAATGTAATGTAATGTGATTACGCAACACCTGATGATAGGTGTTTGGGAAGTTGTGTAAACCCATTGACGTTCAAGTGAACTGATATTGATCTCCATCAATATTGAAAGCTGTCCCCGGTTGCACCTTCTCTACAAAGGTGACTCTACAAAGGCCTTGTGTCACGTTGATGACTGAAACCCATTGGTTCAGGTTTCAAGGCACTGAAAATGGTGGACAGGTCTGCCACTAGGGGCGCTATCTTATCCACATACTCATTGGCCACTCTGTAGTTCACACAGAGGCACCATTCACCTGAAGGTTTCAACACAGGCCACGCTGGGCTTTTGGAGGCCCTGTGAGTTTTCTTCAGAAACCTTCTATCACTTTTGTCTTTTGCCCAGATTGGCAACTCTGCTAAGTCAGGTTTGTTTACCCAACTCAAACTCCATTTAACTTTCCCTTGTGGGAACTGAGGGGATGAATCTATTTGTTAACACATCAGGGCCCAGTAGGGGTCATCCTACCGGTCCCACCCACACAGAGGTCGTGAGAGACACAGATCCCCATTCCAGCAGGAATGGCCTGGTTTTTCTCACCCAAAATAGGCTCCCCCCCCCCTTCACAAATGCATGCATGCCTTGCTCTCTCATCTGGTGTCGGTTCCCTGTAGACAGCGATGAGGAGTGACGTTAGCCACCCCCCCCTCGCATCAAGGAGGAACTCTACATGTGAGTCCATTCAAGGTGGCTGTTACACACAGGCCTTCTGGCTTGTAACAGGGCGGCCTCGGACGCGGAGCGGCATCAGCTGCTGAATAATGGGGGAGCCGTGTGAGGGTGAAAGCTGCTCTCTGAAAGCTGCTTCCCTCTACTCTCTTGACCTTGGTGGTGATTGCTTTAGTTAGAGTGTCACCGATCAACGGGTGACTGGCCTGAGCCATGTTCACATCACCTACATCGCTTGGATGTTTTACACTAGCCGACCGGCATTCAAGATCTGCACCGACAGTAACACCCCCTGATCGTAGGGGGCGCAAGTTCGAAACAGCTGGTGGCAGTGCTTCACATCCACACTACGATCCCTCCTCTCTCTTCTGAGCTTGTGAGGAGGGGGCGGAAAACTCGGGCTCCTCCTTTAACCTCTCGTCATTTCTGTCCTCATCTGACAGCATTGTCAGCCCCGCCCCCCTCAGTGGGACGGGCTCACTTTGGTAAGATGAGACAGACCTCTGCCCGTCATTGACGGGTGTCCTACCTCCTCCTCCGACTCCCCTCTCTAAGCATACTCTGCTCTCGCTGATAGTCAAGCGACTGGCTTACTGTAGTTTGGCTCTGTGGCTGTGTAGGGGAGGGGCTGAATCGGTGAGTGAGAAGGAACGGCTCCAGCACTCCGCTGGAGCAGATAAGGTTGGGATCACACACAGTATGATTTTATCACAGTGACCTAACCAACAACGCTTTCCTAGGATGTATATATATACACACACCGGCCTATGCATACATACACATCTAGCTTCCATATACAACAATAAACATAAATCACAAACTCATCCCAAAACCCCGGTCTTTCACAGAGCCCTTCTTAAGGACACGCCGGTCCCTGGAAGTGAACGCCACCTGCGCTCCAGTCGCGTGGGTAGCAGCCCCAGGATAGAAATCCTGCGGGTCTTACTTTAAGAATCTCTTAAAGGCTACACCAAAACCTTTGCAAGAACACTCCAGTCCCTGGAAGTGAACGCCACCCCCGCTCCAGTCGCGTGGGTAGCAACCCCAGGAAAGAGATCCCGCGGGTCTTACTTTAAGGCGATTCCCCTGATCTCGCAAAGGCTGTCCTTAAAGGCTACATAATGAATGAATTTGATTGCTGATGTCTTAAATAATAATGTCAAATAACCAACATTTCTCCAAATGGATATATCTAGTTTTGGAAAGAAACTCTTCATATAGAGAAGTGGTTTACTTTACATGACAAAACAATGCACGCGGCTCGGTATTCAAACATAAGACATGTAGCTACATACATTCACCTCCAGCACTGGTTTTGTTTTACGTGTTGAGAGACTGTGTGAGATTTATTGCTTCGTTCTTATGATCGGGATACCGAACCCACTCACCCAGTTGGGTCTGATTCTCTGTCATGGGGTCGTTCAGCTCACAGCACAGGCATCTCCCGTGGCTGTAGCTGTCTGCTTTGGCTGACGACCAGTCTTGGGACTTTCTCAGGGTTTGATGTCCGATCCGGGTTGTCATGGCACCAATTGTTGACTTTCGTTGTCTTTTGTCATTGTCCTTATTTAGCTCTGAGTTGTGTTTTGATGACAATAAAAGACGGCCCCCAATCTCACACAATACCACACAGTCCAGTGTTTCCTTGTTCTGATGTATCCCAAATAAATCTCTCCAACACAGGATTTGAGCGACATTGCAAAAAGCTGTTTATTCCAGAAGGTTTGACATACAAAAGACGATGGCATATACAGTAGTCTAATCTACAGTTTACCTCTCTGTATGCTGTCTGGACTCAAATCAAAGCATTCGAGCTCAAGCACAGTTCTTATGGTTCGGGTGACGGGTGACCCCCCCCCGGGTGACCCCCCCCCCCCCGTCTCTTCTCCGATAAAACTGTCTCTCTGGTCTCTTCTGTGGCCTTGTTTGGTCAAGATAAGCTACACCGCCTCGGCGCTAACCACAACAATTGCTGTAAATAACCCTTAGTGAGGACTATTTATTAAGTAGTTACTTCCTGCAAGCCTTTATTTTTCTTAGTGCTGTTTTTTGGTTTGTTCATATTATGAGACCTTTATTTTGGTAACCTCTCAGCGGAAGTAGGATTCCGCGCTAAAAAGGGAAAGTGGGTTAGTTGGCGCTGGCGGGAGTAATGCTTAGAAAAGACGGCAAGGCTATAGCTACTAACCTTCTGTATTTGCTCCCTGTAACATTTTTTGTTACCTGTAACCCATTAAGCACCTAGCTGGAACGGGAACAAGGTATTGTTTGTTGTGTGATTTGTTTCGATCTAACTGTTAAGAAGTATTTAATTCAATTGATGCATTTCTACCACAATGGCATGCTGATGTTAGCTCCTGATGTTAGATGTAGTTGAAATGAATGGCTGTAACGCTACGGTAATGCTAGCTTTCTTATACACCAATTGATAAGTTTAAGTTTGTATGTTGTAAGAGCTCATTTTATTTCCATCATCTCTCCTGTGGCTCTTACGGTGTTTCTTGAGGAAACTACAAGGAAGGCATTGTGTTCCATATAAGGACGGCTGAACAATAAAAGGCTTCTGGAAACATCAGTACGCTTCACCGCATTATCTAGCTAGGGTTCGCTACAGTAAGAGCTTGACCTTCATCGATCCCTATGACCAACTACTACCTCAAGACGGGCCACGACGGAGGGTGTTCACGACGGCAGCTGCTTCTTCTTGACTACGTGTTTGAGGCTCTTCGCGTGGATTCAAGCAACTCACACGTCGGAACCTATCCATAGATATACGGGTGGCAGTCACACGGATTCGGTGCAACGTCAAGGAGACTGTTTTCTTCATTGACATTCGATGCAGAACTGTGAGTATTTCCCAACACGGTCAAACGGACTTGGTGCAACGTCAATCATCGACATTGATGCAGAACTGTGAGTATTTCCTTATTATTATACAGTCGGCACTGCCAATAAGGTGACCAACGAATAAACAGCTCTTTGGACTGAACTACTCAACTACAACGAATAAACAGCTCCTTGGACTGAACTACAACGAATGAACACATGGAACATACTCACCTTCTCTACTATAGCAACTGAAAGGAACTATTGTTACATTGACTGTTTGAAAAGTGGTTTCTTTATAACCTAATTAAGAACATTTTATTGCATTTTGTGCATTGTGCCAATTGTGTTTATTATGGTAGTTACATTGACAATTATAACAAATAACATTTACAATTATTTGAGTGTCTAAAGATTAATCTGTGCTAGTTATTTGCACGTATGTGCTAATGTGTTATGTTTATGCTGTTCATTGCACAAGGGTTGACCACATCTGCTCAAGGTTTTTAGTTGTAAGCTAAAAATTTGGAAATTTTAGTTGAAAATGTCAGTCAGATACACAACGAGAGTTGGAGGGGCACATAGCTGGTACCCGGCGTGAAGCTTGGGGTGCACAGAGTGAGTTTCATGCAGAAGTAGAAAATATTGAAGAGACACCACAAAGTCTCACTGATCCCCAAAGTAAACCTCAGAAAGATGATGACCTACCTGAAGGTCCCAGACGTTCTGAACGCACAAGGAATCCTACAGATAAGATGCGTGCGCTAGAATGTGAAGAGGTCGAGAAAAAGGAAAAAAGGCTGCTGTCCACGTACAAGAAATGGAAGCTCCAAATACGCGAAGCAAGAGAACAACTGAAAACGTACGTCAGAGAGTCAGCTTTGGACTCTAATAGAGCAACTTAAGAAAACTAGGACAGGCATAATAAATGTGTATGGTGAAATTCGAGATTGCGCCACGCCTTCCACTGACATAAGAAGACGAGTGGATACGTGTGATTCAGTGACCAAAGAAATTGTCAACATTGCTTATGACAGAACAATAGGTATGGAAGATGAGTTTAACGAGGAACAGGAAAGACGCCGCCTTCATGATCTGCGTCACCGTGACTACGCAAAGTCTGTCTATGGATCCGATGTCTCCTTGATAAGTCACAAAAGGTCAGAGTTTGACCACGATTCTGTGACCTCGTCAATGGCAGCCAAGCGTGTGGGTGCAGCTGCTGAACTAGCAGTAAAACGGGCAAATTATGAGATGATGCTAGAAGAAGAAAGACAAAAGGAATCCATACGAGAGTTAGAGGAACAACAACGGAAGGCTCTAGAGGCACAAAGGCGTGAGCTGGAGCTATTGCAGGCAAAGAAAGAAGTGCTCGCAGCTCAAGCCAAGCTGAATGTCTATGATAAAGAGATAGAACGTGAAGCTGCTGACTACATCGATAGGAATCAGGAGTCAAAGAATGTGCCTGTAACTGCAGTTCCTCCATCCCATTTTGCAACGCCCTCTCATACAGACATCTCCTCCCTCGCTCAGGTCTTTCAAGACAGCATAGCCTTAAATAGGCTTCCTATACCAGAACCATTTGTCTTCAATGGTGATCCAATACAATTCATTGAATGGAAGGCAACATTCACCTCGCTCATTGACCAAAAGAGAATGACTCAAGCTGAAAAACTCTACTATCTGAAAAAATACACTGGTGGCCCAGCACGCCAGGCACCTTCTACCGAAATGACAATGAAGCCTATCAAGATGCCTGGGACAAGCTGAATCGTCGCTTTGGCCAGCCATTCGCCATCCAGAGAGCATTCAGAGAGAAGCTCTCTAAGTGGCCAAGGATTCAACCTAAGGATGCAGAGGGACTCAGAACCTTCTCTGATTTTCTGAATGCCTGTCAAGACGCCATGCCTAATGTCAAGGGTCTCGACATACTAAATGACTGTGAGGAGAACCAGAAGCTTGTTCATAAACTACCAGATTGGGCAGCTTCACGCTGGAACCGACGCGTCACACAAAGCCTGAACGACCAGCAGGAATTCCCAAGTTTCAAGGACTTTGCTAGATTCACGTCAACTGAAGCTGAGATTGCCTGCAATCCAATCACGTCTCTTCACGCCCTTCGTGCATCAGACCCCAGCACTGAAAAAAAAAATCCCAGACACAAAGCCAGTGTTCTCACCACCCAAACAGTCACCGATAAGGAGAAACAAAGGCCAAATCATAAAAGGGTTAAAACGCCATGTATTCTCTGTGAAGATAATATTCACCAGCTTCATGCATGTTCCAAGTTCACAGAGATGTTATTGGATGAGTGGCGGAACTACATAAAAGAGAAGAAACTCTGCTATGGATGCCTAAAACCAGGACACAACGCAAAGGACTGTCGCCATCGTCACTCCTGTGACACCTGCAAGGGAAACCATCCCACAGCCCTCCATGATGACAACTATAAGGAAAGGTCTTCATCAGGAGCAGAATCAAATCAAGGTGCCTCTGCAACGTCACTCAGTGTAGCAAGCGAAGGCTCATCCAACACATCGATGGTGATACCAGTGTGGGTGTCATCCCAAAATAACCCAACTGCTGAGAAACTTGTCTATGCTCTGCTCGACACTCAAAGCGATACTACATTCATCGACCAAGAGGTGAGCGATGGTCTTAATGCTGTCAAGTATCCAGTAAAGCTGAAGTTGACTACCATGAGCGGAAAGGACACAGTTCCCACAAGTGAGAGAATTTCAGGCCTTCGTGTAAGGGGATACAACTCTGCTGTTCAAGTCGATCTTCCGGTGGCCTACACGAAGGACTGCATACCAGTAAACCGCTATCATATTCCTACTTGTGAGACAGCTAAACAATGGAGTCATCTCACAGGAATAGCAGATGAAATCCAACCACTGAAGGACTGTGAGGTGGGTCTTCTCATAGGCTACAACTGCTCCAGAGCTATGGCACCAAGGCAAGTCATTCTCGGAGCAGATGAGGAACCCTATGCTGTTAGGACAGATTTAGGATGGAGCATTGTAGGGCGCTCTTCACAAAGCCATGGTTCACTGAGCACAAGTCGTTTGTGTCACAGAATCGCCGCCAAAGAGCTGCCTTTGGCAACTCCTGCCGATGTTATCCGCATCCTAGAATCTGACTTCAAGGATAGCAGCGAAGACAGCAAAACAGTGTCACAGGATGATATCACATTCCTCAACAAGATGGATGAGGGCATACGGAAAAATGTACATGGCCATTACGAAATGCCTCTGCCCTTCAAAACCAGACCCAGCTTGCCAGACAACAAAAGCTCAGCCATGGTACGCCTCAATCACCTCAAAAGGAAATTGCAACGCGACGACAGATATAAGGAGCGATATGTCGAGTTCATGGAAGAGGTTATTGAAAGGGTAGATGCGGAACCAATCGAAGACGGTGGGAGTGAAGGTGAGAGGTGGTATATCCCCCACCATGGAGTTTATCATGCAAAGAAGCCTGAGAAACTTCGTGTAGTGTTTGATTGCTCGGCCAGATACAAAGGAACCAGCCTAAATGACCACCTCCTCTCTGGGCCTGACATGTTGAACAACTTGAGTGGAGTTCTCATCCGCTTTTGACAGCACCCGGTTGCACTGATGTGCGACATTGAAAAAATGTTTCACCAGTTTCATGTGGAGGAAGCTGATCGCAACTACCTGCGCTTTCTCTGGTGGAATCAAGGAGACTTGAACTCGGCACCTAGCGAGTTCCGTATGAAGGTGCATCTCTTTGGTGCAGCCTCCTCTCCTGGATGTGACAACTATGGCCTGAAACATCTAGCTATGGAAAATGGCGACATCTACCCTCAGGGCTCACGGTTTATCATGAGAGACTTCTACGTAGACGATGGGCTCACAAGTGTTGGAAGTACCGAAGATGCTATTCAGCTGGCCAGAGAAGCACGTGAGCTCTGTACCATGGGTGGTCTCCGTCTACATAAGTTTGTGTCGAACGACAGAGATGTCCTAGAGAGTATACCACTCTCTGAACGAGCTACCAATGTGAAGTGTATGAACCTCACATTTGATGATCTCCCACTTGAGAGAGCTCTCGGGATTCAATGGGACGTGGAGTCCGACCACTTCCGGCTTGACGTCAGTCTTAAGGATCAGCCTGCAACTCGCCGTGGCATTCTGTCCACAGTGGCCTCCCTGTACGATCCTCTCGGGTTTGTGGCACCTGTCCTGCTCAAAGGGAAGATCATTCTCCAGGAGATGTGCAGGCGTGGCACAGGCTGGGACGACCCTCTCTCAGATGAGCTTCTCCCAAAATGGGAACAATGGAAAAGTGATCTAGCTCTTTTGGATAAGGTCACCATACCCCGTACTTATTCACCTGCTGGATTTGGAAGGGTCTCAAAGATGGAGCTGCATCATTTCTCGGATGCGAGTACGAAGGGTTATGGTCAGTGTTCCTACCTGAGACTTCAAAATGAAGAGGGAGATGTCCACTGCGCCCTGGTTGTAGGAAAATCACGTGTCTCACCAACAAAGGTCACAACTATTCCAAGATTGGAATTGACAGCTGCAGTTGTTTCCGTGAAGATAAGCAACATGCTCAAGGAGGAGTTTGGATCTACTGATGCTGAGGAGTTCTTCTGAACCGACTCTAAAGTGGTCTTAGGATACATAAAAAATTAAGCACGACGATTCCACACCTTTGTGGCTAACCGCGTTCAAAGGATTCATCTCAGCTCAGCCTCTCAACGATGGAGATATGTCCGTACCGATGAAAATCCTGCTGACCACGCTTCTAGGGGCTTAACTCCCAGTGAGCTTCTGTCATCTACTTGGCTCACTGGACCCAAGTTCTTATGGAACAAGGAAATGGAGCTGCTAGCAGATGATATCAAAATAGAGTTAACGGTCAGGGATCCAGAGGTCAGAAGTGGACTAGCACTTAACACAAAAACTACAGAACAAGTGAGCCTTGTTGATCGTGTGTCTAAGTTCTCCTCTTGGTCACTGGCTACTCGAGCTGTTGCACGCATTCTAAGGCGCATCAGCAAGAACGGATCAAACAACCTCTCCACTGTAACAGAACGAGAAGTTGCTGAGCATTGCATAATCAAAGACCTGCAGAAAGGCATTTATCAGGAAGAGTTGAAACTGCTGAGCAAAGGGATCTCCCTACCATCTCATAATCCCTTATACTCTCTTGATGCTTTCCTCGACAAAGATGGGATCATCAGGGTGGGAGTAAGACTGTGCAACTCCACTCTTCCCCACTCTATCAAGCACCCGGCGATCATCCCCAAAGATCATCACATCACAAAGATGATGATTGCTCATTACCACGAAAGGACGAAGCATCAAGCAAAGGTCTCACCATCAATGAGGTCAGGTCCAACGGCTACTGGATTCCAGGAATCAACCGGGCAGTAGCATCCTACATTCATCAATGTGTCACCTGTAGACGGCACCGGAAACCTACGGAAGAACAAAGGATGGCTGATCTACCCTCCGAGCGTGTGGAACCATCACCCCCTTTCACCTACTGTGGCATGGACTGCTTTGGTCCATTCCTTACAAAGCAAGGAAGAAAAGAGAACAAGACATACGGTCTTCTGTTCACTTGCCTTAGCTCCCGTGCCATTCATATTGAGATGCTTGACGACAGGCCTCATCAATGGCCTTCGATGTTTCATGCCATACGTGGCTCAGTTCGTGAGATCAAGTCAGATCGAGGAACCAACTTTGTCGGAGCTAAGAATGAACTCAAAGAAGCTCTAAAGGAAGTAAGTGCAGACCGGCTGGCTGCATTCCTTTCCGATAAACGTTTCTTGAGGAAACTGCAAGGAAGGCATTGTGTTCCATATAAGGACGGCTGAACAATAAAAGGCTTCTGGAAACATCAGTACGCTTCACCGCATTATCTAGCTAGGGTTCGCTACAATTGCTGTTTGGCACAGTGTACCAACCACGGAATGTCATCTTTATCTCATAAGTCTATGGAAGAGGGACACCATTTCTTACAAAAAGCTCCAGCTACAGCCATACTCAGAGGTCAATCATTATAATTAGGAACAGCTCACAAGATCAGATTAAACCAACATTTCTCTGAAAATCAACCAAATTCATCAATATTCATCACAGTGTAGGCTTATTCCTACTTTTTTCAGTGAAAACGTAGCAAAACGCAGTAGTGTAATCCCTAGCCCTTAGGCCTAAGAAACCAGGTCCATTCCAACTTCCACAACAGGTCTTTCTCTTTCTCCAACTCCCTTCTCCTTCACTGATCCCTTCTTCAATAGGTGGTGGTGAACCTGAGAGGAGAGAGAAAGAGGGAATGAGAAAGAAGGGGGGGGGGGGCAGGTTTGTGTGGAAACTCTTGATGTACTGTTCTGTATATCTAGTTGTACAGTATGTGTAGTTGCCCTTCTGGGACAATAAAGATGTTCAAAATATAAAAAATACAGATGTTCAGAATATAAACAGTAATGATTTTCAGATTATAAAAGTGAATTTGATATTAATTTGACACACGCGCACACACACACACACACACACACTGTTGCTTACAAAGATGGGGTCATTCTGTGAATTTTCTGAAGCTCTTGATTGATTGATTAATTGTATGAACACGCTGGTGTGTCTTTGTGTGTTGACTGGGTGAAGCTCCTCCCACACTGGTCACAGTGGTATGGCTTCTCTCCTGTATGAACACACTGGTGTGTCTTTAACTCTCCTGACCGATTGAAGTTCTTCCCACACTGGTCACAGTGGTATGGATTCTCTCCTGTTTGAACACGGTGGTGTGTCTTAAGTTTTTTTTTGCCAGAGTGAAGTTCTTCTCACACTGTTCACAGTGGTATGGCTTCTCTCCTGTATGAACACGCTGGTGTGTTTTCAACTCTCTTGATGTAGTGATGTTCTTCCCACACTGGTCACAGTGGTATGGCTTCTCTCCTGTATGAACACGCTGGTGTATCTTTAACTCTCCTACCCGACTGAAGTTCTTCCCACACTGTTCACAGTGGTATGGCTTCCCTCCTGTATGAACACGCTGGTGTGTCTTTAAATGTCCTGACGACCTGAAGTTCTTCCCACACTGGTCACAGTGGTATGGCTTCTCTCCTGTATGAACACGCTGGTGTATCTTTAACTCTCCTACCCGACTGAAGTTCTTCCCACACTGTTCACAGTGGTATGGCTTCTCTCCTGTATGAACACGCTGGTGTGTCTTTAAATGTCCTGACGACCTGAAGTTCTTCCCACACTGGTCACAGTGGTATGGCTTCTCTCCTGTATGAACACGCTGGTGTATCTTTAACTCTCCTACCCGACTGAAGTTCTTCCCACACTGTTCACAGTGGTATGGCTTCTCTCCTGTATGAACACGCTGGTGTGTCTTTAACTCTCCTGACGTAGTGAAGTTCTTCCCACACTGGTCACAGTGGTATGGCTTCTCTCCTGTATGAACACGCTGGTGTGTCTTAAGGTTTGTTGCCAGAGTGAAGTTCTTCCCACACTGTTCACAGTGGTATGGCTTCTCTCCTGTATGAACACGCTGGTGTATCTTTAACCGTCCTGACGTAGTGAAGGTCTTCCCACACTGTTCACAGTGGTATGGCTTCTCTCCTGTATGAACATGCTGGTGTATCTTTAACCCTCCTGATGTAGTGAAGTTCTTCTCACACTGGTCACAGTGGTATGGCTTCTCTCCTGTATGAACACGCTGGTGTGACTTTAACACTCCTGACCGACTGAAGTTCTTCCCACACTGGTCACAGTGGTATGGCTTCTCTCCTGTATGAACACGCTGGTGTGACTTTAACTGTCCTGACTTACTGAAGTTCTTCCCACACTGGTCACAGTGGTATGGCTTCTCTCCTGTATGAACACGCTGGTGTGACTTTAACTGTCCTGACGTAGTGAAGTTCTTCCCACACTGGTCACAATGGTATGGCTTCTCTCCTGTATGAACACGCTGGTGTATCTTAAGGTTTGTTGCCAGAGTGAAGTTCTTCCCACACTGGTCACAGTGGTATGGCTTCTCTCCTGTATGAACACGCTGGTGTATCTTTAAGTGTCCTGACGACCTGAAGTTCTTCCCACACTGTTCACAGTGGTATGGCTTCTCTCCTTTATGAACACGCTGGTGTGTCTTTAACATTCCTGACTCCATGAAGTTCTTTCCACACTGATCACAGTGGTATGGCTTCTCTCCTGTATGAACACCCTGGTGTCTTTAACTGCCCTGATGTAGTGGTGAAGTTCTTCCCACACTCGCAACAGTGGAATGGCTTGGTTGGCTAGGTGGAGATAGGGAGTGATCGAGAGGAGCAGGAGGAGAGTCTCTGGTCTGATCTCTCTGTTCCTCAGCAGGGAGATGTAGAGGTTGTCATGGCTCCTCTTGATGTGATTGTGGAGTACGATCTGGGAGGTTTAGGAGAATTGGCACTCGGACAAGGAGCACACCTGGGGCAACTCTGACATTACTCCTGGGAGAGCAAAAGATAGAAACAAACATTAAAAAGGATACTCACACATGTAGTACAGAACACAACTTCAGATTGAGGACAGGAGTTCACAGTTCAAATTCCTAGGAGAAAGAAGGGATGGTTTCATAAAAACTAACTGGTGAGGAAGGGAGAGATCGGAGGAAGGAAGGATAAAGGAAGAGAGGGAGGGAGAAAACAAAGTGGGTGAGATGTAGGGACTGACTGTATGGAGGGTGGGAGGGAGGGAGGGAAACTTTCAAGACTGGAGAGGTGGTTTATTTTGGGAGAGCAGCAGAATAGATTCTGGAAATCTGAGAAATGAGCATGTAGTCATATTTCTTCACCTGATTGTAATGCCTAATTATTCTACAGTTGACACATGCAAAGATGGGTCCATCCCTGACATGATCTCTAAAAAGTCCTATTCCGCCTATTGTTGTCCTTTTAAATTGTTCATGAAGTCTTTCCCTTAACATAGCCTTTTGATTTGCATATGACTGCTTATAGGCCTCTGGATTCATCGCGAGTTTCTTCTCCATGAACTTCCTTCTATTAATTCTATCACAGTCCCTTATGTCTGGATCCTGCTGTTTCTGTCTCTCTAGTGGCATGCTGTTCAGCATTATGCTTAGCTCTGGTTGCGTGTGCATCTCTCTCCATCTGTCTCTGCCTAGATGTATGGTTTCTAATAGCTTATTTAGCTCTGGTTGCTTGTGCGTCTGTATCCATCTGTGTAGCTCTGCTTGCTGGCTGCTTTGCAGCATGTTTAGTTCTGTCTGCTTGTGCGTCCCTCTCTGAGGTTGTTTTGTCCCTCTGGTACTTTCTCTTTTACGGTCTCTTCTCTTTTCTCAGTAAATCCTGCTCCCTTTTTACACTGCGCCACAAAATTGGCTAAAACCCATGATAACAGCTGATTTTGTCGTTGTGAGCGAAGGGAGAGGGAGCAGATGGCCCACCTCAGTTTGAAAATGCTCTCTGATGACGAAGGTTAGGCTCCACCCCTCGTATGGGACTGCGGTCAAGCTAGCCGCACTTTCTTTTTCCACAGTCAAATGAGCCGCACATTTCTCTTCCACGTTCAATTCAAGACAAGTGCGCGCCCATTACACGTATTACGGTACTCGATGAATCCGTCTTAGAAATACAGTGGCCGTGTCTGAACGTCCATACTACATACTATATAGTACAACTTGCATACTACATGCTATTTAGTAGATACTACTCCACGAAAACATGTTTGGTATATGAGATAAATGTAGCATGCTACTCGCATCATCCAGTGAAAGTGACGGGCTCTGGCTCTCATATCTTGTTAAACTTACAACAATATTGAGCTAGCCAGGCATTGGAGTAGGTCATCCAACAGGCTCAATCCTCAACTTTCTGTATAATTCAAATTGTGAAATGGCTGTGATAATGGTCCACAAAATGTTCTTCCTTTTCCTCGTTTAGCACCAGCTGCAACACTCTCCTCCAAATTCATTATCTCCGTTAGCAGGGCTAACGTTGCACTCAGTAGCTTGTGCTTATTATTATTGGGGTTGGTGAGAAGCTTGTGCAGTGGAGGGGTTCTTTTGGGGAAGTTAGCCATTGGATTGTTATGCTTAAAGGAGTAGTAAAGGGAAAATGCATGTTTAGCCCTGTTTTAAGGTTACTTATGATCATATAGGGTTAGGGTTAGCTAGCCAGCTAGTTCCCAAACTTGTTTGATAACGTTATTTGATTCAGACATAACGTAGGCTGCCTGGTACAGTCCACTGACCAGTTGCTGGTTAACTATGATAGGCTGGATACCAGCCGACCGTTGCATCCCCCCAACCCGCAACGTAGGGTTATCAACTGGGCTGAGTCTCCCCCTCTCATTGCTAACCAGCAACTACATTTTTGGGGTAATGTCGGGAATATGTAGTAAATACTACTGTATATAGTACGCCAGATGTAGCAGGCACAATTTTGATGTAGCATGCTGCATCTGGCCCACTATATAGTATGTACTACATACATAGTATGGACATTTGGACACGGCGAGTTTGTTAACGTCGTTACAGCTTTTCCCTCACAGTGGTATTGCTAATCAAACATTGGGCCAGATTAATTTAGCTATAAAACAGACAAAATACATGTATTTCTTCCAGAAAATATCCTAGATGCAGCGCTACTTGTCAGGCACTCCACGTCTCCACTCGGAGCCCGTCTCTCTCTATCTCACACACACACACACTCTCTCTCTCTCTTGCGTTCTGATTAAGGATAATTAACTGTAGCCTACTATAAATGAATGTAGCCCATATTGAAGGAACATCTATTGGAAATGTGTTTTTGTATCATATTTGGTAGACAATAAAATCTGAATTCTTGATAACTCATCCGAATCGCACGTGTTTATGAATTCAGGACTTCTCCCTTATATGCAGAAATATCTGACTTTTACAGTGTTCAGGACCTCTACCTCTACAAACCCATGCAATAATATTTGGCTTCTACAGTGTAGTTTGAGAAATTCCATTGCAGTCTTACTGTACGCGGATCAGAAATGTCTCATCTTTGACAAGCCATGAAATCAGAAATATGCATAGCTTACATAGGGACAAATGATGTTGTGAAACAGCAGTCTGAAGTTCTTAAACGAGACTTAATTGATATGTTGAACACAGTCAGTTGTCTGAAAGCTGAAGTGTTTATCAGTGGTCCTCTACCACCAGTCAGAAGAGGGGATGAGAGATTCTGCAGACTGTTGGCACTGAACACATGGCTTTCAACTGCATGTACCATCCATTCAGTGCACTTCATTGACAATTTCAACTTTTTCTAGGAGTGCAGACATCTTTTTAAGGCAAATTGACTCTGCCTTAATAAGTCAGGAATAAACTTTACAACTCCAACCTGTTCTACTTCCTGCGTCATCCATCTGTTCCCTCTGCCAAGGACAAGAGGCACCAAGACAGGAGGAAGACATAACACAGCACAGCAGAAACCTTGAGGAGAGTTGTCTCGGCCCTCACCTCAACAAGGTTTTGATTATAGGAAACACCCGAGCCACACCCCCCTCACAGGCAATCGCCTATGAGATTTCACCCCCCCCCCCTAAGAGGGGGAGTCTCTCACTCTCCCCTTTCACACCCCTAAGAGGGAGAGTCTCTCACTCTCCCCCTCGCACTGGCACCCACCTGTGAGGATCCACCTCCCTCAACCCCCAGGCCCCACCCAACTCACCTTTGTCTCAAGCCACCCTTTCTCCCTGGACCTCCTGCCGAGACCAAACATACCCCCCGCCATACTCACTCCCCCCCCCCCCCCCCCCACCCACTAGCTATTAGCCTAATGGCACTCATGACTCTTTCCAGGACAAGCCAGGACCCAATGTGCTGGTATCTTCCTCAATTTCTATCTTGATAGGTAATAGAAAAAGAATGGTGAATCTGCTAACAGGAAACCCTCAGCTGGTTCTGCAAATGTATCAAATTTAGTATCCATTCCTCGTCAGCCACAACTATCACAGAAAACTGGGCAGATAATACCTTTAGCACACAAAATTAAGCTTTATTAAATGTCAGGTATTTAGCAGGAAATACATTTTTAATCAATGATGTAATATCAAGCACAATCTTTCATTCATTTCATTAATCTTTAAACAATTTCATGTGTTTAACTGAAACTTGGTTAGCCAGGGTAAGGTAAGGTAACAGTGCAGCTGATTATCGAGTCAACCCCTCCCAGCTTCAGCTTTGAGTGAGGCTAGAGTGTATAAGAAAGGAGGTGGCCATTTTGTTCAATGACTCCCTCCAATGTAATCAGAAGCCACAGCGCGCCACGATTTATTTGTGTGCGCTCAGAATCAAATATGTTAAGGGACCGTTTCTAAAGTACTAGAGCACTTTTAGAGTGCTCGGGAATAAAAATGCATGATCCTCGCTCTGACAGAAATATATCCACCAAATAGACAATTTTTAATAAGGTGTTACTCAAGAAGAAAATAACGCGCCTTCCGTTTTCGAGTCAGCACAGGTTGGCCTCTAGTTTTGCTTATTGATTACGTTAGACGTTATGCTCCCCACTTAATGTCAGCAGCCAGTGAAAGAAGTGCGTGCGTGGAACGACCAGCAACAGAGAAATGCACTGGAAAAAGACCGCATGTCGGTATCTATTCGTTCCACACGTTTCCCTCACAGCATGGTCATACTAAACAGCTTGCAGAATTCCGAAAAGCTGAATAAACTATTCTGTTTTGATCGATTCAAATTTGTATGACCCTCCCATGGACTAAAGCATGACTCTCCCATGTTTTCCTCCAGTGACCCCCTGGTTGGATTGGCTCCAGGCTTAAGAAGAAGGTTAAGAAGGAGCCATTGCTTTTTAAGAACAAGTGAATGTAGGCCAAATTCACTTCCTGAATCGAAGCCCCAAGCTGCTGCGCTCTAATTCTACAAAATAAAATAGGCTATAGCCTAATTTACAACTTACCGAATTGAAGATAGCCGTAGCCTACAGTGAACGGTGATGGAAACGTCTGTTTACTCAAAAAGAATAAAGAGCTTGTCTATTGTTCTCTTCAGATGGACAAAGAACCTTTGCTAATGGGAATCTTTACAGGCGTGACAAACAGTGAAAGGTTCCCAAGGTAGAGAGAGACAGATTATATACACGTACTAGTCTTTTGAAAGCTCTTAACCAATCGTTGAAAGCCGGGAACAATGACGCGTTTGACTGAGATCCTGTCTAGAGCCCGCCTCCTGAGACCCGAGACCCAATAACATTAGGCTACCAGAGGCTACGCCCTCTTCTGGATATGTAATGGTAGTGACCAGTTCTGACATTACTATGATATTATTATTCTGACATACATTATGAGTGGTCCCTTTATTTATTTGAGGTCTTATATGAATGTCCAGTGCTGACCATGTTCCTTGTTGTTTTCCAAAGATACGAATGCACCGTCTTTTCTTATTATTTAGTCCTAGACCTGGACTTGTTCTCTCTATTCCATTCATTTGAAAATGAGAGGTGTGAACGCAAGACTACTGACGACCACTTCAGCCAGACAATATGTATGCTAAATGGTACCCACGTGTGAATGTGTCTGCTCTCTAACTTCAGCGCTATTGAAAAGCCGAACGCCTCCTCATTCTAATTGTGCCAGCGGTCTAACTGACTTCTAAGTTTCAACTGGACCCGGACCCGGAACTGAATGTTTTGATTGAGAATGAACTCATATTGGTGTGATCACACATTACACATCACGCTTTGTTCGGTTGATTCACCGTTTATGAAGTAGGCCTACACTTGGTGTCCAAACAGAATTCTCTATCGCTGACAGTGACACCCATGGTGAAAATCACGTGTTTAGACGGCGCCCATGTCATGAGCTACTGGACTTTATTTTTACATTTTCTTAGTCACAGGTTATCATTACAGGTACATGTAAGAGATTACAATAGACAAGACAACAACAGATATTCACAATTCTTTATGTATACCGGTACAATATCTTACAATATTACAGGCTCAACTGACGCTTTATTTATAATGTTGGCCATGTAATTTTTAAATCAGAGTAAACATGTGCCTATCAATAAACAATAGCATACCATTTGCCCCATGAGCAAATAGACACGAGGGAGTGAGGGCTTTCCTGTTTAAGACCCCATGTAGATTCTACAGCCTGTCTCACTAGGGAGTGTTTAGTAAGACATATTTCAACAATACATTAAAGAAAAAAGAACTGTAAAACAGGCTAACCTCTCTGTTCTCTCAAATGACAGACATGAATGTAATCACACAAACAGTCTCCCAGATAGACCCAGAACAAATCCTCCTCCCACGTACCCGGATATGAATAAGACCACCATAGATATGTGGGCAATCCGGTCTATTGTGAACTAAGAAGGCTCTTCCTCCTCAATGGGCAGCTCTCTACCACATCCATACCCACTCCACTGGACTACATGAATCACAATGCCAGCTTGTCTAGGAGCTCACAGCAAAACATTTCACAGCTCGTTGCACTTGTAGTATGTGAGAAATACATTCATCAGGCACAGTCAGAGGATGAATGAAGGAGCTCAGGCTTGTCCGAAGGCCTTCAGTACCTGAAACACACAGACAATCAAGGTTAGTCTGATGAAAGAGACAACTCATTCAGAAATGGCTGGGCAGAGGAGCCACAAATCCAGCTTGTATGCATTTCCACCAAATTGGGCCCTGTGTGTGTGTGTGTGTGTGTGTGTGTGTGTGTGTGTGTGTGTGTGTGTGTGTGTGTGTGTGTGTGTGTGTGTGTGTGTGTGTGTGCGTGTGTGTGGGGGGGTACCTGTTTTGGTGGAGCTCCATCCCTGAGCTACTATGACTGTAGTTCTGCAAATGGGGTCTGTAAAACCGAACAGCACATCTTACCAAATTAATTAAGTTTATGCAACTTAAATGGCAGAGAAAGTTGTAGTCTGTCAAGCCAACTAAGTAAAGTGAACTCAATAAATGATTACCATGAGTCAAACTCAGTTACTTTGAGTATGATTTATTATTGACAGATTTTGAGTAAAGACAACTTTGTTCCAATGTGTCATATATGCTTAATTAGGGTACCTTTAGGTGATTTTCTGGTATTTTAAATAGCTTTATAGCATTTATCAAGCATTTCATACATAAACAAAGGCATAGCCTACAGAGAGAAACTGAAAAGTATTTTCTCAATCAAAAAATAACCCCCTATCCTCATATCCTAGGCTATTGGCTGGGCACAACTCGGAGTCTCAGACTAGCTGAGCCTGCTTTGGGCTACACGGGTGTGCCTAGGTGGGGTGAGGGATGGACTGCTTTGACCAGTGCCCACTGAACTGATCGGGAGGTGCTTCTCCCTCTATCCGCTGCAAGTGAGAGCGCTTGTGAGAGATTAGTTAACGTTACGTCATGATTTCTCAAAACGCAAATGAGGAGTGCAACACTGGGTACCTAGACGTACAATTGGCACTGATTTCAATTGTGAAATCCGTTTCACGATCAGTTGCTCGGTTGCTAAGAAAATAATATTTTCCGCGAAGCTAACTAGCAAAACTTCTGAGAAGCCTCTCGCTTCAGATAGGAACTTTTGGCGCATGCGCGTATGACTCATTCGCTCGGGCTTCTCACGCGCATAAGTTCAACTGAGGAAAACTGAGGAGGAACGTGACATTGACCCCGACCGGACACTGCAGAATACCAGAAAACTTCAAACGTCGAGAATACAGCAGCATTTTTCCTTCTTGGACTAGGAGATAAATTATTCTAATTGATAGAGCAATTATTTTAACGGATAGAGAAAGGTTAACGTTATTTCAACAAAAGCACTACGTCCACGTGTTCTTCAAGTGCCACGAGAGTAAGCGGTTGAGGCAGCCTATCGTTCTCTGTTTCACTCTTAACATCTTCAGTTCTCTTGAGCCTGCTGCTGGTAAGAAACGTATTTTCTAAGTTTTATTGTTATATTGTTGAACTTGTGGCAAACGACACGAACGTTAGCCTCAAGTTCACCTCAATTTACGCTTGATATTTTTCGGATGTCTCCCTCCTAGCTACAGTGCTAGCTAACTAGGGGCATACTAGCTAGCTAGGAGGGAGCCTCGTGTGCGTAGTGCTGCAGGCGCCATTAGTGTCAACGACGAATTAAGAGTTATATTTTTGAATCGGATGAATATGTCAGTGGTTGGGAAAGATTACCAACATTGGGTGTATTTTTTGGCTCATGTTTTTTCATTCTTGATGTATACTGTATATTGCCACTAATAACTGGTTGCTATACTAATACTGCTAGCCTTCATTGCTCTAGCTAGGCTCAAACTCTAGCTAGCTTAGGCTACATCAGTTAATAAACTGTTGCTTCTAAAACCATTGCTCTTTTAGATTAGAATAAACCTTAGCTACCCATTTTATGTGGTTGTGGTAGTAAATTTACCATATTAAGTATATGTTCATATATTTGTTTGAGAACAGATGGGGTATTACGAGTTAGTAGTTAACCCAGTGTGCATTTTAGTGTTTGATTGAAGTTAAACTGCTGTCAATTGTTCAGAAAATTTAATTATTTTACTTTCAGCTCTGAAAACTAGAGAAGCATTCCTGGAGCATTAGAGAAGCATTCCTGGAGCCTCAAGATGTGGAAGTGTAAGTTGTGCCATGTCTCATGTTCAGTCAAAGTGCATTTATTGAAACATTATCGGCTTCAACACAGTCAATATTCTACCATTTCTCCTTTACCATGTTTGTATGAGAACTGCATGTGCACATTCAAAACACTAAATTCTCTCAAGATACACATGACAAGGTTTAATGCTGATAGAGTAGATTGTAGTCCTGATGGTCTTGGTCAGGTGGCTGCAGACATGTTGACATTCAGTTGTCCTCTCTGTGCTTTTAAGCAGCCATTTATTGAAAGAGACATGTTTCTTCATCTTCAAGGACATTTAAAAAACCAAGAAGTTGTGTCATGTCCTTTCAGAGATTGTATGTTTAAAACTTTGACAGCTTACAAAGTGGCAACCAAGCTGATCCTCACAACCAAGAGATTCATTCCTCTTTCAGAGATGGAGTAGCGGTGCCAATTCCAGTTTCCAACTCCAGTCTCACTGGGCAGTCTTCACTTCATCCTCACGCTGCAGTACCAAGATCAAGCATAAGGTATACCTTTTTATTTCTGTAAATGATAACACTTCATTGTAGAGTAAAACAGTTTACTATACAAGAGTCAATTGATGGCCTTAATTGATTTGAGCACATGTTTGCATAAATCTTAATTTATGTAAATATTTAATGGGTTGTCTCTGTGCTTGGAGTGCTGGCGACTCAAGAGCAGAGAGCTGCAAGTGCCAATTTGGTGTGTTCATTCTGTTGCAGGTTTTTGCTGTTCACTTAATATGGAAACAACTGTTCTAAAACTAAGGGTCATTGTTGATGAGTGCAATGCCCAAAGACTAGCCTTGCCCTCGCGACCTGAGACAGTGAATGGCCTCCTGCTTGAAGTGAGAGACAAGCTCAACCTTAACTTTGACTTTCGTCTGCAATTTGAAGACCCAGAGTTTAACAATGCCTTATGCAATCTGGTCAATATTCAAGACCTGCCATCAAAGGCAACTGTCAAAATCGTGAGAATAGAGGATCCAGAGCTGAGCTCAACGAGCACAGATGACACGGTGTTACTATCAGATGCATCATCACCTGAGCGTCTTAGCAGGTGGCCGGAGGTCTTCCAAGTTCCAGCATTCTCATACGAGGTGGAGTTTGCATTGGGTGCAGGCAGTGCTGCATTTGAGAAAGAGGGGAAGACCTTGAAGCTGACCAGGGATCAAAAGCACAATATCCTTGACGTGATGGCTGCTGAGATGTACAAACATAAAGCCTATCCAAGTAGCAAGGAAATCGGCAAGGCTGCAGAGGCCCTTGTTAACAAACACCCATGCCTGAAGGAGACCGGATCCAAAACAGGATATGAAGGATGGAAGAACAGCCTGCGTTTCAAAATGGGAAACTACAGGACGAAACTGAGCAAAGCCGGCATAAAAGATGTGGCAGTTAATGCAGGAAAGCGGAGCCGGAGTCATCCAGAGGCTGATGCATCCCGGGTCAACATTAAGCGAGCAAGAAGGGGTGAAGTCAACTATCTCCCAAACTTTCCCAAGGGTGAGAGTGTAGACACCTTGGAAGAGATGAGAAGAGCAATGGCAGAGGAGTATACAAAGAAGGACAAGGACATGACATTCATCCATCAATGCATGCTGAAAACGTTTGCACTCAGGCGTGAAGAAATTGTGAAGTGTCCCCCAACACCCGTTTCAGACTTTAAGGAACGATGGCCAGCCTTGTTTTCTGAAGCTCAAGTAAGTAACACATATTTTAAAGAATACTTGGACGATTTTCAACCTTATCAGATTGGATGTATTTGGATTATTCTCCGATATAATGCTCTGTTTCAGCTTGATATCAGCCCGATACTAGTATTGCTGTGTTCCTCAGTACAAACTAACATCTTACCTGTGTGCATGCCTTTGCTTGTATTTTGCAGCTCTATCTGGAATTCCACAGAATCACCAACCAAAACCTGCCCTATGTCTTCTTTGCGGCTCTTGACAACCATGCTCCAAAACTGATCAGACTCTACAAACAACGCAGGACCGGAGCCAATGCTGAAAAGATGGTAGAGATTCTAACAGCATATGAGGAGCAAGTAAGTGTCCTATTGAAGGCAAGTGTATGCTTTCTTGCCATAAGATAACTGGTATTAAGTGTATTTGTCTTTCTTGTCTTGTTTGTCTTTAAGGATAAGAATGACATCTGTGCAGCCAGAACAGCAGCCCTGGTTGGCCTACCACTGTACTTCAAAGAGGACTCGTCAGAAGTATTCAGGACCTGCACGGTAATCCCCCTCATTATTAGTTTTCCTAGACTCTTCTGTACTCATATGTACAGTCTTTAATGGCATTTTTGTGCTTCACATTGCTTTATACCTCCTATGGTGTTATGCTGACCTTTTATAGTCAGTTTTTGTGTGGGTGTGTGGAGGTGGGGTCCCAGCTAAGAATGTGTCCTAAGATTTTTATTCTGCCCCGTTTAGGAGAGTAACCTCGAAGAAGTCCAGGAGGGTGCCGTGGCACTTGTGGCGGTTCTGGGAGAGGATGAAGAGGTTGCGCCTGAGGCGGTACCGTTTAAACCACTGTATGTTCAAGTTGTCCTTGAGGATGAGGTTGTGATGACTGTCAGATCTTGGACAGAAGCTGTGGTGGTTTTGTTTGGCTTGATGTATGCTCTCCACTTGAGCTACCCAAAGAAGATGAGCAGCTTCTTTGAGTTCATTCAGATCGTGTTCCTAAAGCTTGAGGGTGGGCGCAAGGAACTTCCTTCCAAGTTGCAGTCCTTGAAAAATGAGCTGGAGTAGGCTAGTTGGAAGTATACAGAGTAGAGTCCTTGGATGAAAGGGCAGAGCCACCACAATATACCAACCACTGTTTATTTATTTATTTTTACTTACCTCCCCTTGAGCTAACTATCAAATATGCAGGTTTATTTTCCCTGTCAATTCAGCCAGACTTAACCTGCATAGGACCGACGATGACCTTAGTATAGCCTTCCAGTATTCCTGATGACCTTAGTATAGCCTTCCAGTATTCCTGATGACCTTAGTATAGCCTACCAGTATTTCTGATGACCATAGTATAGCCTACCAGTATTCCCGATGACCTTAGTATAGCCTACCAGTATTTCTGATGACCTTAGTACAACCTACCATTATTCCTGATGACCTTAGTATAGCCTACCAGTATTCCTGATGACCTTAGTATAGCCTACCAGTATTCCTGATGACCTTAGTATAGCCTACCAGTATTCCTGATGACCTTAGTATAGCCTACCAGTATTCCTGATGACCTTAGTATAGCCTACCAGTATTTCTGATGACCTTAGCCTACCAGTATTCCTGATGACCTAAGTATATCCTACCAGTATTCCTGATGACCTTAGTATATCCTACCAGTATTCCTGATGACCTTAGTATAGCCTACCAGTATCCCTGATGACCTTAGTATAGCTTCAAGTATTCCTGATGACCTTAGTATAGCCTACCAGTATTCCTGGTGACCATAGTATAGCCTACCAATATTTCTGATTCCATTAGTATAGCCTACCAGTATTTCTGATGACCTTAGTATAGCCTTACTTCACTCACTCAAACACACAATTTGTTGAACTTGACAATTCACACCTATGTAGGAAGCATTTCAGTGTAGCAATATGTTTTGATTGGTATACTCTCTTCAGTCAAAACTGTAACTGTTCATGTTCATACATAATGTTGACATTGATTACTGTTTCATTTTGAAAATATTGTGCAGAAAATACTGTGCAGCTTATTTGATTTTATTTAACTTTTTGTTATTTAAGTTAATTGATCTTTCTCTCTGGTATTCTCCATACAGTTGCTCTTGTTTTCTCTATTCTCTCCATCTCTATTCCTCTCTTGTTAAATTTCAATAATATATTCTGCAATGTAAAATGTTCAATCCAGGGAGTGTTGAAAAAAATACTTTTTACAATTTTTTATAAAATGATAATAAATTTGAATGTGTTGCATTTAAAAGATTAAGTGTATTTTATTTATGCATGTGATGAAATAATGGGGTGTTAGATGCTTATTAATAACAAATTGATTCTTGATGCACTTTGCTAGTTTTCTTTTAAGTTGACACAACTCTAATGATTCATTGCAATCGGTTTCCTTAAATGAATTAAGTTGCTAGGTTTCATTATTGAGCCAGTATAACTAAAACCATTTATTTTAACAATGTAGGGAAAATGAGTTTTTGCAGCTCGAGTTAAATAAGTATAATAAAAATGGTGCATTTAAGTAAGTCCTACTTGATATAAATGATTCTACTTCAAATGGTTTTAATGAGTACATAATACTATTACATGTGAGTTACACTTACTCAGTAATATTTACTATTTGTATATTGATCAGAGTGAGTAAACTTTACTCAGTTCACTTAAGTAGAGGTAACAATGGTCATTCTTGTTGAACTTACTCACACTGAAGAGTTCCAAATACTCAGTGAATTGAGTTATCAAACTCAAATGGTTCAAGGCAATCGGTTTCCTTAATTGATTTGAGTTGAGTTAACTCATCAGGTTTTACAGTGTGGGCTTGGCTCTGGGAGCAAGATCCCAAATCTGTAATCATGATCACAGGGAAACATTCATCAGCCATCAGTCACATTTGTTTTCACAAATTCAGCCCAGTTCATGATCTAGAGGTGGTTGCATGTGCATGGCACTGTGTTACATCAGTGTGAGGAGGGTGAATAAAGCATAGCCTCCCAGTACTGTGTGTGTGTGTTTTACCTGAGCATGAGGGTGGCAGTGCCTCAGATGAAGAGAGCGTCAACTCTTGGGTTTGTTCTGGGTCTGTCTGGAGAGCAGATTTTGGTTCCTGATTGTGGGCACCTGCTATCTACTGTCTCTTGTTGGGCAAATGCAAATGTTAGCATTTGCAGTGTGTTGTCCCAAAAACACAGTGCAGTGTGGCTGATCAATCTTTATCGCTCTTTTTGTCAGCTGTGATTTTGGTATTAATTTCCTGTCTGCGTCTCTCTTCTGAAACCGGAAGGCACGAATAATGAAGGAAGTGCATGGGTGATTGAAGAGAGGGGCAGGGTTTGTGTAGACAAGGCAAATAGCTTTGTCGTCTGCAGAGATTTCAACAACTTCCACACACTGTCCATCCTCTGTACTCGATAACTGTAGACCGGTTTCCAACCTTGCCTTTCTTGGCAAAATAATTGAGAAAGTAGTATCCATCCAGTTAATAGACTGTTAATAGAGAGTTAATAGAGACTCAGGCAACCTCTCCATTTTGGTTCTCTTAGATCGTAGTGCTGCCTTTGATACAGTTGACCATGACATACTGTTGGCTCGGCTGCAGAATTGGATTGGACTCTCTGGCACTGTTTTAAACTGGATTAGGTCATACTTAGCTGGTCGTGAATACTATGTTGCCCTTGGCACTCATGCCTCTGAACGCCATACCATATCTTACTCCCAAGGCTCAATTCTTGGCACCTCATTATTTAATCTATACATGCTCCCACTAGCTAGTATTATCTTTAACCATAACATTAGCTTCCACCAGTATGCAGATGACACTCAGTTGTATCTGTCGTTAGCACCTGATGCTCACAAGTCTGTTAGTTCCCTTCTTGATTGTATTAATGACATAAACTTGTGAATGTCCCAGAACTTTCTGCATCTAAACAAAGACAAGACAGAGGTCCTTGTTGTCGGAAATGAAATACAAAGAATAGATGTGTTACCCTATCTAGACTCCATGTGTCTGAAGCCCAAAGACCACATCAGAAATCTAGGAGTTATCTTTGATAGTGATCTAAGTTTTAATAATCACATCAGCAATGTCTGTAAAACAGCATATTATCACCTCAGAAACATCTCGAAGGTCCGTGATATTATCTCCATTGCCGACTGTGAAAAACTCGCTTTTGTATCTAGCAGACTTGATTACTGTAATGCACTTTTACCTGGTCTACCAAAGAAATCCATTAAAAACCTGCAGCGAGTTCAAAATGCTGCTGCTAGAATCCTAACGCGCACTAAAATGAGAGATCATATCACACCTGCACTCCAATCCCTTCACTGGTTACCTGTAACTTTTAGAATTGATTTTAAGATTATTAAATGTCTTCATGGTCTTGCCCCACTTTACCTCAGTGACATGATTGTGAGATATACTCCGGCTAGGCCACTTAGATCATCTGACAGCAATTTGCTGGTCATTCCGAAAACCTGGATGACAAGTCAAGACTCAGCTTTTAGTTCCTATGGCCCTAAACTTTGGAATTCACTCCCAGATAACATTAGAGCCATTGACAGTGTCAGTAGTTTCAAAAAGAAACTCAAAACACATCTTTGTACTGTGTTTTGCTTTTATTTAGGGTGCCTGTTTTTAGAGAGTCCCTGGTTTTGTGGTTCCATATGCTTTTTCTATTTTATTACTATTATATTTTTTATTTTATTTCTATTATTTTGTCGTTATGTGTATGTATATAGGTATTTATATGTGTTTGTAAAAAAAAAAAAAAAAAGTGCTGCTTCCTGCTTTCAGACAGTGCAGACGCTTCTGCTGCTTGCTCTCGCCTTTGTTTGCATTTTCTGCATTTTTCAGCTGATATTGTTGCTTTTCTTCCATAAGAAATTGTGAGCAGTGGCTCCTGGATACTTTAAATCACGGGGACTAATTTGTTTTTTTTGAAGATTTAGTTGCCATATTTCAACGTTTTTATCATCTCCTCACGATAACGTGAGCACGCCAGCAAGATGCCCCCTTTCACTGCAGATGACTTCCACAAACTTCTGCAGAAGATTACAGTGCTGGAAACAAAAATGAACCGGTTAGAGATGAGTGTGGAAGTCAATGGACTAACTGGGAACGACACCACCTGCATTATCATCCAGGCAGAGTGCCTCTTCAACCCCTGTCCCTAGAAGGACACCGCCGTGGACAACCGCAAAAGGGAGAACCAGAAACAGATCTCGCCGGCCCAAATTGGCCCCACTGTCTGATGACCTGGACCTTCTTCACACAGCAGGGTAAGGACTGAGAGTAAACCAGAAAGTAAAAGGCTACAGGGAAAGCTACCGACTGGGCCTCAAACTCTGATTGTGGGTGACTTTACTGTAAAAGATGTGAGAAGCATGTGCAGTGAAAGCACCAAAATACTCTGCTTTCCCAAGGATATGGTTGCTGACATGACTGAAAAAATCTTTTCATATCGAGGTTACACATCCAACTGTGGAAAACATCATTGTGCACGTGGGGACAAATGACGTTGCGGAACAGCAGTCGGAAGTTCTTAAACGAGACTTTATTGATCTGCTGAACACAGTCAGTTCTCTGAAAGCAGAGGTGTTTATCAGCGGCCCTCTACCACCAGTAAGAAGAGGGGTTGAGAGATTCAGCAGACCGTTGGCACTGAACACATGGCTCTCAACTGCCTGTACCACTCACTCAGTGTGCTACATTGACAATTTTCCATTTTTTTGGGAACGATACCATCTTTTTCAGAGAAATGGACTCTGCCTTAACAGGTCAGGAGTAAAACTGTTTATCTCCAATCTGTTCTATTCTCTGCGTCATTGTTACGCACCAAAGATGGATAGCTCGGTCTAGGGGAATAGGGTACGTAAACATATATCACACCAAAAATGACTGCCGGGAAACGTAACTAGAAATGCCAAAAAATTATAATTTATATTATAATTATATATATATATTTTTTATATTTACAAGGGGACTAACAAGGGACATTTAACAAACAAATAAATAAGGTAACAGGACACACAGAAAACAGGGGAAGACTTTATGCGCGGATGCCAAAGTAAAGAACGTAACAAAACACCCCACGCTAAACTGATCCTACCTGCTGCCCCTATACCAGACCTAAATACCGCAGCTACTGTCCCTAACAAATCCCCACCTAGCCTACAAGGGTGGCACCCGGCTCTAACATAACCTGGTGTCAATAGACATCAAACAAGCCTACATGGTGTAAATGTATGCTCATGAGCGTCTTACCTACCACTGTCTCCCCCTGCTACACCCACAGGGCAGACGGACAACGTGGCGATGACACAATAGGAGACTAGACAGCAAACAACTAACAATCAAACAAAGGAAAGAGGTGCCTGACCAACGCGGGAGAACCGCGGGTTTAAATAACCGGCGGACCCAACGCCGATTGGCTGCAAACAATAGCTGGCATCGCTCGATTGGCTTGACCGGCTTGACGGTGTTTTCGTTGAGAGTAGGCCTACTATCTCCATGCACACAAATTCTCAATCAGAGGTTATCTCAAACGGCACATCACTGAAAACACCAGTGAGATATTTACTCAGGCTTTCTCGTCCACACCTGCCCTCTCTATGGCCTCAGTCAACGAGCTTGTAGATAATTTCAATGTTAAAATTACAAACATTATTGACGCCGTTGCGCCCACTAAGGTTAAAGTGGTCTCTGGTAAGAGAAGATCTCCATGGAGAAACGCCATGCTGGTCAGAATAGAAAAGAGAGAGTGTCGAAAATCTGAACGCAGGAGGCGAAAAACAAATCTCCATGTTCATTATGACATCTATAAAGAGAGACGTCGCATTTATAATATGGAGCTGAGAAATGCACGTCAGACCTTCTTTTCTGACATCACCAAAAACCATAACAATGCGCGTGCTTTGTTTGCCACTGTTGATAGGCTGACAAACCCTCCTGTGTCAGTAGCCTCTGAACTTCTATCCACCAGGGCCTGCAATGAATTTGCCTCATTCTTCACTGACAAAATTCCGAAAATTAGACAAGCAGTTAGTGCCTCCATTCTAGGTACAGGACATGTGTCGTCACAGTGTCCACTTAAGATAAATACCATGACACAATTTAATCCGATCAACCATAAAACCCTGGGGGACACTATACAATATCTGAAATCCTCCACCTGTTGCCTTGATGTTCTACCTACAGACTTCTTCAAAACTGTATCCAACTGCATGGCCTCTAATTTATTACAAATTGTAAACACATCTCTTCTTTCAGGTGTGTTGCCGCAAACCCTGAAAACTGCAGTCATCATGCCACTCTTAAAAAAGAATAATCTAGACACCTCACAAATGAACAATTATAGGCCAATATCAAACCTCCCATTTCTAAGCAAAATAATTGAAAAGGTTGTTTTCCAACAACTGAATAACTTCCTGGCACTAAGTAATGGCTTTGATGTCTTCCAGTCAGGATTTCGACCACACCACAGCACCGAGACTGCTCTAATTAAGGTATTTAATGACATCCATTTAAACACAGATAATGGCAAAATCTCAGTCTTAGTATTACTGGATCTCAGCGCTGCGTTCGACACGGTAGACCACAATATACTACTAGGCCGACTGGAAAATTGGCTGGGAATTTCTGGTACAGTGTTAGATTGGTTTGAATCCTACTTAAAGGACAGGGACTATTTTGTGTCTATAGGCAATTACAAATCTGAGCTGACAAAAATTACCTGTGGAGTTCCCAAAGGCTCCATCCTGGGGCCTCTTCTGTTCAACATGTACATGCTCCCACTAACTCAAATTATGGAAAACGGCAAAATATGTTACCATAGCTATGCAGATGACACACAAATTTATATCACCATATCACCAGGAGACTAAAATCCCATACAAGCGCTGAGTAAGTGCATTCAACAAATCAATGATTGGATGTGCCAGAACTTTCTCCAACTAAACAAAAATAAAACTGAAGTAATTGTCTTTGGAGCCAAAGAAGAACGATTAAAAGTCAGTGCTCAACTTCAATCAGTAATGCTAAAAACCACAAACAAAGCCAGAAATCTTGGTATAGTCATGGACTCAGACCTGAATTTCAACAGCCACATTAAGTCAATTACAAAGTCAGCCTACTATCACCTGAAGAATATATCAAGGATCAAAGGATTTATGTCCCAGAAGGATTTGGAAAAACTTGTCCATGCGTTTATCTTCAGTAGACTTGACTACTGTCACTAGTCACTTTGGGAAATCTCTGAAGGTGACCCAGTGTTTCATCAGGACACATTTACACATCAATCCACATATTAAGACTCATTGTTTGCTCCCAGCCTTGTATGCATATTTTAAACAGTTTTAGTGGATTTTTTTTTACGTTGTTCATTTTGAAAAAGGCAAGTTATTAGAAAGTCCATTTTGTTGGGATCAGCTACCACCAGGCATCATAGCTGGGCTCTAGGAAGTCCATTGAAGAGCAAACAAACCATCATCCTCTCAATTAACAAACCAACGGCGGCGGCCATTGTAGCCAACACATCTAGTCATACAATGGAAACAGCTGTGGAGGCTAGAGAGAACCTACCCTGGAGTACAGTGGTGAGACGAACCATGACAAAGGAGGATTTTTTGCCGGTTTTCATCATGGAGAGAGAGATCCTAACAAAGGAGGAGGCCATTGCAAATTCCATCAAAGAGGAGGAGTTATACGGCTGTCTGATCCAGGTTATTCATCCCAGCCACTTGAGGTCAGTACAGAGAGTGAGAGCACTCTGGCGCATATCCCTTCACAACAAGGAAGCAAGAGCAAAGCTCCTATTCAGGGGGATATCTGTCAGAGGCAAACATGTTGATTTAAAGGACAACAACCCCTTCAGCCTGAAGTCCCGCATGGCTTATCGGAACTCAGTTCAGGTGTCTATTAAAGAGCTGCCGGAATCTGCTGATGACAGTGTTGTCACAGAATTTCTAACCAAGGCAGGATGTAAACTGGCAGGGAAGGTGATAAGACGCATGATAAGATATAAGGGTCAACTAACAAATTGCTCAAATGGTGATCACTTTGTTTACATTGAAACAGCTCCAGCCATAACAATACCACGATCAGTAAAGATGGGCCCTTACTGGGTGAAAGTCTTTTATGATGGACAAAACATGGCAATTAAGGAGAATAAGGAAGCCCAAATAAACACAAGAGACAGGGGAAAGGAACTAGTTCTCAGTCCAACTACGCAGGAGAATGTACAAGTTATTGAGGATGCATACTCCTACTTTGGGTCAGACAAAAACATGGTCTCTGAAAATGGGCCAGTTATACCACCTACCAATGCTGAAATCATAATCAGAACTGATGGGGTCAGGACAGGGACTGAGATGGCCAAACCCTCTGCTCCCAAAGACAAAAATGTAGTTACATTCAAGTCTACCCCTGTCAAACCTGAGTCAACTCAAACAAAGACACAATCTAAGAAAATGGATAAGATGACCAAAGGGAAAAAAAGGTGTTAAAGTAATAACATCAAAGCACAAAAACACTTTAATTCTAAAGGATAAACCCAACGCTAAATCTGTGCCTCGAAGACGGTGCAATTCACTGGGTAGTGGGGAAGAGGGAAACCAAGGGTCAATACTATCCTATCTTCAATCAATACGTGATCCAGATTCCTCAAAGCGTTCCAGGGAGCCTAGCTCTCCAAGTTCAAGTTCATCACCTGGATCTGAAACTGGAGCTCCGATGCGCAAGAGGCCTGATATGGATATTGAAAACGATAAGTCTCCTTCCAAAGATCTCTCCAGGCAGAACATCAGCAGAAGGAAATAAAAATAATGTGTCAGAATGGAACATCAATGGAGTCAGTCCTCCAGCGAGATAATACCTTGATCAGAAGTGACTGTACTTCTGTTAATTTACAGCTACTAAAGAAAGGGCTGCATATAGCTCAGGTCAATATATGCAGTCTTGTAAATAAAATGAATGATATGTTTGATTTAGTACAAAGAAATAATATCCATATCCTGGCCATTACAGAGACTCATCTCGACCAATCAATCAATGATGGACAAGTTAAGCTGGAGGGATATGCTCTGGTCAGAAGGGATAGGAACAGGAGAGGAGGCGGAGTTGCCATATTTATCTAGGAACATCTGCCTTTTAAAGTTCGTGAGGACCTGTGTATGGAGGGACTGGAAATGCTGTGGCTCCAAATCCACTTGCCATTCCAGCAGCCAATATTAGTGGGGTGCGTATACAGACCTCCTAATGCAAACGCAATGTACCTTGATCATTTGTGTGATAGTATTGACTGCGCACTGGACAGCAGGAAAGAGGTCTTGGTGGTTGGAGATTTTAACATAAATTGGGAACATGGTATATCTGACGGGAATAAAGGGAAACTAGAAAGGTATACTGAGAGTCGCTGTCTGTTTCAGATGGTGGAAAATAGCACACGATCTTCCAAAAACAGATTTGGACGGGCTACTGAAACATGCATAGACCTAATTTTCTGCAACGAGCCTGATAAATGTAGAAAAGCAAAGTCAGTACCAGTGGCTTTTTCAGATCACAACATCACAAGCATCACCAAGAAGAGCAAGGTACCAAAGGAACCACCTAGAGTAAGCTTACGGAGGAGCCTAAAGACATTTAATGAAATAAATTACCAGAATGATTTGGCTGTTGTTCCGTGGGACTTGGTTTGTCTTGAGAATGATATAGATTGTGCAGTGAACTGTTTTACAAAATGATTTACTGATGTTGTTGATTGTCACGCTCCTATTAGGAAAAGTACTGTGAAAGCCAATGCATCCCCTTGGGTTGACCAGGAACTCAGGGAAGCAATCTCTCAGAGAGAAGAGGCAAGAAAGGCGTCTGCTATGTCTAAACTGGACTCAGATTTAATGCTGTATAGAAAGTGCAGAAACTTTGTGGTGCAATTAAACCGTCAGAAAAAGAACTAGTTTTACAAAACAGCATTTGAGAAATGTAGAAACGATCCCAAAAAGACTTGGAACACAGTGAAAGGACTGCTTGGGAGGTCAAATACTTCATGTCCTTCTAGTGTTGAGGTTGATGGAAAAATCAAGACAAAACCTGAGGACATCGCTAATTGTTTTGGTGACTATTTCGAGCAGAAAATACAAAACCTGAGGTGTAACATGAAGGACCCAGTTACAGATGATTCAATTGCAGGTCTTATTGACAAGAAGATTATGGTGGGAAAGAGTTGTTCCTTCACATTACCTTCTGAGGTTACAACTGAGGAAATATTGAAGATACTGGCCTCCCTACCTGAAAACAAGTCTCCAGGACATGACCTCATTGATAACAAGCTATTGAAACTTGCAGCCCCCTACATTGCAGGCACCATCAGTTACCTGTTCAATTTATCTTTCAAACAGGGTAAATTCCCTACTGAGTGGAAGCATGCTAAATTATGCCCTATTCCGAAAGACAGCAGGAAGACTATAGACACAGCAAATAGTCGTCCGATCAGTCTGCTCCCAGCACTCAGTAAAGTTTTGGAAAAGATAGTGAGCCACCATATATGGAAATACTTGGAGGAAAATCAGATCATATCTCCAACCCAGCATGCATATAGAAAGAATTTCTCCACTGCAACAGCATAGGTGAGCATGACTGATCAATGGCTTAATGCCCTCGACCATGGAAAACTAGCAGGTCTACTCCTTATAGATTTTAGTGCTGCTTTTGATCTTGTAGATCACAGTATATTGTTGACCAAATTACGTCACTATGTATTTGACAGAATGCATTAATGTGGACAGAATCTTACTTGGAAAATAGAAAACAATCCACCTACATTAATGGTTCCTACTCATCCCCACACAGCATAAATTGCGGAATACCACAGGGCAGCTGTCTGGGACCGTTAATGTTTTTGGCATTCACAAACGACCTCCCCCCTAGTGCTAAGCAAGACAGATGCATGCATGTATGCTGATGACATGACTGTCACAGCAATAGGGGAGACTGTAAATGATGTACAGGAGCACCTCCAGACGGATGTGAAATCTATCATAAACTGGGTGACTCTAAATAAGCTTGTATTAAACAAAAATAAAACAAAAACCATGTTGATATGTACTTCAAGGAAGAGGCGTAAATTGCAGTCACTTAGGTTATTAATTGATGAAGTCCAAATTGCAGAGGTCACAGAGACAAGATTATTGGGAGTAACAGTTCAAAACAACTTGTCTTGGACTAATCATCTAACCCATCTCTCCAAGAAGGTACAGGGAGCAGCAAGTGTGATTGGATGAATTGCAACTCATCTGCCCAGAAGGTTGCTCAAAGAAATATCACACAGCTTAATATATGGTCAAATGAGTTACTGCTGTACAGTGTGGGGAAATGCAACCCTTGCAGACAGAAACAGACTTCAGATCTCCCTAAATAAGGCTGCCAGGAGGGTTCTGCGATGTGGCTTTGAGATGGAGGTGAGGGAGCTCCATGCCACACTAGGGTGGCCAACAGTTAGTCAACTCATTTCAGAGCAGTCATTAGCACTTTTCAAACAAATTATTGCCCTTAAGACACCTGCAGATATATTCAATAAACTAAAACGGATTAGAAATCTACATGCAGTCAATACGCGGAATAGACTGAAGGACAAATTCACCCAACCAAGGATACAGACGGAAATGGGCAGACGGACTTTTATATATAGGATGGTGATCATGTGGAATTCATTGCACTGACCTTAGTGCTGGGGGGGGGAGGGGTCTGTCGGATCACTTGCCTTGCCTCTAATTTTGACTGAATGTGTCTGACCCCCCCCCCCCCACACACACACACACATACAGAATTATTGTGTGAAAATGTAGACATTGTAGTCCTGTGTTTTGAGTTGCACCATATTCAGGGTACAGTATATATATGCACTTTGTTAGACAGTCCTGGGCTTTAGTGCAGCTGCAAAGAGTCATTAATTCACTTTTCAAACTACATTGACAGAACCTGACTCTTCTCGAAAAACCAAACAATCGTCCCAAAATAGTTTGTGTCGTCAGATCATACCCCAAGCCAGTCAAAATTAAAAACACTACTCAGCAGTCAGTACACCCTAAATCAAAGTGTGGAAAACACCATGTTCAGGGAATCTAGCTGCAGAAAAATATTTGTATTGTTTACAAAGTAAATGCATTTTGCATGAAGTCAAAACTCAGCATATTCAGCACTTGCATACAGTAAAAATAAAGAAAAAAGGACAAAGACAAAATATGAATGAGAAGCACAAAATCAAAGTCAACAAGTACTTCATCATTGGGCCTCAGCATCTATCTTGGTGCTGGGTCAGACCACAGGACTTCATCCACATCACATAGCACATTCTTCCCAGCCATACAACAGGGGAAGAACCCTCTGGTGTGCCGGATCCAGGCTTGGCAAGCCTCCACACCTGTAAATCAAATCAAATCACCCAGCTATGCCCGTCTCCACTTGGGTATCAGAAGGGGGAAATGACAGGACCAGCTGGGTTTCATCGGCATAGCAGAAGCCATGCGAGCAAATGACAGAGCCCAGAGACGTGTTGACGGGAAAACAGGAGAGGACCCAGGACAGATCTTTGTGGAACCCCCGTTCACCCAACATCGTCCTCGAGCGCTGCTTTACATAGGCCTGAAATAAGGCCTGCCGTATTATTCGGTTCACCATGGATCTTCCTGAAGTTCCTCTTTAAATTTTTTCCAGTAATCCAAACTCCATATCCAGTTCCCATTTTGATTTTTGATCACTGGCTCACACACAAATAAAACAATTCCTTGTTCAATGATTTCAGACTAGTATTCCCAATTCAACTGTACACCATATTTGAGGGGTTCTTTTGCAAAAACAGACATCTCCATTTGTAGGCCTATTAGGTATCCTAAATCATGTTTAACATTCAAACATTCATCTCTCGATGTTGATGTTTCAGAGTGACATGCAGGACATGGAAAGACAGTTGACGTATTCGTAAAAACATCAAACCTAATATTTATTCACAAGCACAAACTTCTGCCCCAGGATAGCTGACATAAACCCATTCTATATGTGTGGTCATATTCAAGTCTCGTCATAATATGGGAGATATCATGAGGGAATGGATGAAGGAATTAAAAAAAACTGATTGTAAGGATTATATTGGAACATTTGGACTGAATTTGATTATTGAATAGAGAATATTACTCAAAAAGAAAAGGGCAGGAGTGCTCAGAAGTTCAGACAGATGTGATGAAGGTGCTATTTGGTCAAGAACACAAAAGACTGAGCAGGGGAGCCTACCCACACATATAGCTTATATAGCTATATCTCAATAAAGGCTTTTTAACATTTTGCCAGTTACTTTTCTTTGAATGAAAGAATATTATTATATGAAGTGTCTACTCCTGTTTGGGTTGTTATTTGAAGTTTCTAATTTCTTGGGGGAACCTGTAAACATTGAATACAGTAAGTTCATCCAACGTTATTATCAGTTTGGCTGTTTTTGCGTGACTCTTGTTATTCTCATTTCCAAATTGATATTAACTATAGTATCCACTAAGATACTATATCGCTCAAACTCGTAAATCACCTGTTTGATTGGTATAATGTGAAGTGAACATAGTGTTACAGTGTAGGCTTATTCCTACTTTTTTTTTCCATAAGCCTCCAGATCTCCCTATTACTCTAGACCGCAGGTTCAGACTTCGAGCACCAAAACAGCTCTGGCGTATCACGAGGCCTCCGGGTTGCAGCTTCATTTTTGCCGCGGTAGTGTAAATAGGCGCAAACAAAGGTTTTTTTCCGGCTGAAAACGAAGAATAACTCAGTAGTGTAATCCAGGCCTAAGAAACCAGGTCCATTCCAACTTCCACAACAGGTCTTTCCCCTTCTCCAACTCCCTTCTCCTTCACCGATCCCTTCTTCAATAGGTGTTGGTGAACCTGAGAGGAGAGAGAAAGAGGGAATGAGAAAGAGAGGGGGGCAGGTTTGTGTGGAAACTCTTTATGTACTGTCCTGTATATCTAGTTGTACAGTATGTGTAGTTGCACTTCAGGGACAATAAAGATGTTCAAAAAATAAAAAATACAGATGTTCAGAATATAAACAGTAATGATTTTCAGACTATAAAAGTGAATTTGACACACGCGCACAGGCACGCACACACGAACACGCGCACACGCACACGCACTGTTGCTTACAAAGATTGGGTCCTTCTGAGAATTTTCTGAAGCTCTTGGATTAATTGTATGAACACACTGGTGTATCTTTATGTGTGTTGACTGGGTGAAGCTCCTCCCACACTGGTCACAATGGTATGGCTTTTCTCCTGTATGAACACGCTGGTGTGTCTTTAAGTTACTGGACTGACTGAAGTTCTTCCCACATTGTTCACAGTGGTATGGCTTCTCTCCTGTATGAACACGCTGGTGTGACTTTAACTTTCCTGACGTAGTGAAGTTCTTCCCACACTGGTCACAGTGGTATGGCTTCTCTCCTGTATGAACACGCTGGTGTGTCTTTAACTCTCCTGACGTAGTGAAGCTCTTTCCACACTGATCACAGTGGTATGACTTCGCTCCTGTATGAACACGCTGGTGTGACTTTAACTTTCCTGACGTAGTGAAGTTCTTCCCACACTGGTCACAGTGGTATGGCTTCTCTCCTGTATGAACATGCTGGTGTATCTTTAACTCTCCTGACGTAGTGAAGCTCTTTCCACACTGATCACAGTGGTATGACTTCTCTCCTGTATGAACACGCTGGTGTAACTTTAACTTTCCTGACGTAGTGAAGTTCTAACCACACTGGTCACAGTGGTATGGCTTCTCTCCTGTATGAACGCGCTGGTGTATCTTTAGCTCTCCTGACGTAGTGAAGTTCTTCCCACACTGGTCATAGTGGTATGGCTTCTCTCCTGTATGAACGCGCTGGTGTATCTTTAACTCTCCTGACGTAGTGAAGCTCTTTCCACACTGATCACAGTGGTATGACTTCTCTCCTGTATGAACACGCTGGTGTGACTTTAACTTTCCTGACGTAGTGAAGTTCTTCCCACACTGGTCACAGTGGTATGGCTTCTCTCCTGTATGAACGCGCTGGTGTATCTTTAACTCTCCTGACGTAATGAAGTTCTTCCCACAATGGTCACAGTGGTATGGCTTCTCTCCTGTATGAACACGCTGGTGTGACTTTAACTCTCCTGACGTAGTGAAGTTCTTCCCACAATGGTCACAGTGGTACGGCTTCTCTCCTGTATGAACACGCTTATGTGTCTTAAAGTTAATTGACTGACTGAAGTTCTTCCCACACTGGTCACAGTGGTATGGCTTCTCTCCTGTATACGCTGGTGTGTCTTAAAGTTAATTGACTGACTGAAGTTCTTCCCACATTGTTCACAGTGGTATGGCTTCTCTCCTGTATGAACACGCTGGTGTGTCTTTAAGTTACTTGACTGACTGAAGTTCTTCTCACATTGTTCACAGTGGTATGGCTTCTCTCCTGTATGAACACGCTGGTGTGACTTTAACATTCCTGACTCCATGAAGTTCTTTCCACACTGATCACAGTGGTATGGCTTCTCTCCTGTATGAACACCCTGGTGTCTATAACCACCCTGATGTAGGGCGAAGTGAAGTTCTTCCCACACTGGCAATAGTGGAATGGCTTGGTTGGCTAGGTGGTGATAGGGAGTGATCGAGAGGGGCAGGAGGAGAGAGTCTCTGGTCTGATCTCTCTGTTCCTCAGCAGGGAGATGTGGAGGTTGTCATGGCTCCTCTTGATGTGATTGTGGAGTAATATCTGGGAGGTTTAGGAGAATTGGCACTCGGACAAGGAGCACACCTGGGGCAACTCTGACATTACTCCTGGGAGAGTGAAAGAGGGAAACAAACATTAAAAAGGATTCTCACACATGTAGTACAGAACACAACTTCAGATTGAGGACAGGAGAGAGAAAGATATGCAAGAGATTCCTTTGACTGAGCTCAAGTGAGGGACAGCGACAGAGGAGAGAGAGGAGTGAGAAAAGGAAAAGAGGAGAGAGAGGAGAGAAAACATGTAATACGCTGAAGCCCTTGGCGTTTACTTGGAATAAACTAGCCAGCACTCCTTAACTTTAGTCAAGCTACCATGTTCCATGGCAACTAAGAGCATTCCATTCTGTTCATAGATAGCGTGCCTGCCTAACATCAGCAATTTGCTTGCCCAACAGCGATTTGCAATGGCGCCATTGCAGTGCATGACAGTGACCCCTGTATCGTTGCATCCATGAGTGTCCTGAATTTCAGGTTGTATGCCCACGTCTATTATGAATAGCAGATCTCTGGTTCTTTCAGCAGTAAGGAACGAGGTGGATGAGAGAGAGATGGAGGAGAAGATGGAGGGAAGGAGAGTCGAGGCCAGCTACCTCTAGCGGTGCTCCTTTTGTCCCAGTAGTAGTCGAAGGAGCTGCTCTTGTATCTGTACTACTGTCCGTACAAGACCAGCAGCTCCTCCCCGACAGCCAGCAGCCGACAGCAGCGAAACAGGATCCCTCCACGGTACTGAAACGCTACCAGGTTCTGCTCTTCCTCAGTACGGGCACAATTCAAATACCTAGGAGAAAGAAGGGATTGTTTCATAAAAACTAACTGGTGAGGAAGGGAGAGATGGGAGGAAGGAAGGATGAAGGAAGAGAGGGAGGGAGAAAACAAAGTGGGTGAGATGTAGGGACTGACTGTATGGAGGGAGGGAGAGGAAGGGAGGGAGAGAGGGAGGGAAACTTTCAAGACTGAAGAGGTGGTTTATTTTGAGAGAGAGCAGCAGAATAAATTCTGGAAATCTGAGAAATGACCATGTAGTCATATTTCTTCACCTGATGGTAATGCCTAATTATTCTACAGTTTACACATGCAAAGATGGGTCCATCCCTGACATGATCTCTAAAAAGTCCTATTCTGCCTATTGTTGTCCTTTTAAATTGTTCATGAAGTCTTTCCTTTAACATAGCCTTTTTATTTGCATATGACTGCTTATAGGCCTCTGGATTCATTGCGAGTTTCTTCTCCATTAACTTCCTTATATTAATTCTATCACAGTCCCTTATGTCTGGATCCTGCTGTTTCTGTCTCTCTAGTGGCATGCTTTTCAGCATTATGCTTAGCTCTGGTTGCGTGTGCATCTCTCTCCATCTTTCTCTGCCTAGATGTATGCTTTCTAAGAGCTTCTTTAGCTCTGGTTGCTTGTGCGTCTGTATCCATCTGTGTAGCTCTGCTTGCTGGCTGCTTTTCAGCATGTTTAGTTCTGTCTGCTTGTGCGTCCCTCTCTGAGGTTGTTTTGTCCCTCTGGTACTTTCTCTTTTACGGTCTCTTCTCTTTTCTCAGTAAATCCTGCTCCCTTTTTACACTGCGCCACAAAATTGGCTAAAACCCATGATAACAGCTGATTTTGTCATTGTGAGCGAAGGGACGGGGAGCAGATGGCCCTCCTCAGTTTGAAAATGCTCTCTGATGACGAAGGTTAGGCTCCACCCCTCGTATGGGACTGCGGTCAAGCTAGCCGCACTTTCTTTTTCCACAGTGAAATGAGCCGCACATTTTTCTTCCACGTTCAATTCAAGACAAGTGCGTGCCCATTACACGTATTACGGTACTCGATGAATCCGTCTCAGAAATACAGTGGCCGTGTCTGAACGTCCATACTACATACTATATAGTACAACTTGCATACTACATGCTATTTAGTAGATACTACTCCACGAAAACATGTTTAGTATATGAGATAAATGTAGCATGCTACTCGCATCATCCAGTGAAAGTGACGGGCTCTGCCTCTCATATCTTGTTAAAATTACAACAATATTGAGCTAGCCAGGCATTGGAGTAGGTCATCCAACAGGCTCAATCCTCAACTTTTTTGTATAATTCAAATTGTGAAATGGCTGTGATAATGGTCCACAAAATGTTCTTCCTTTGCCTCGTTTAGCACCAGCTGCAACACTCTCCTCCAAATTCATTATCTCCGTTAGCAGGGCTAACGTTGCACTCAGTAGCTTGTGCTCATTATTATTGGGGTTGGTGAGAAGCTTGTGCAGTGGAGGGGTTCTTTTGGGGAAGTTAGCCATTGGATTGTTATGCTTAAAGGAGTAGTAAAGGGAAAATGCATGTTTAGCCCTGTTTTAAGGTTACTTATGATCATATAGGGTTAGGGTTAGCTAGCCAGCTAGTTCCCAAACATGTTTGATAACGTTATTTGATTCAGACATAACGTAGGCTGCCTGGTACAGTCCACTGATCAGTTGCTAGTTAACAATGATAGGCTGGATCCCAGCCGACCGTTGCATCCCCCCAACCCGCAACGGAGGGTTATCAAATGGGCTGAGACTCCCCCTCTCATTGCTAACCAGCAACTACACTTTTGGGGTAATGTCGGGAATATGTAGTAAATACTACTGTATATAGTACGCCAGATGTAGCAGGCACAATTTTGATGTAGCATGCTGCATCTGGCCTACTATATAGTATGTACTACATACACAGTATGGACATTTGGACACGGCGAGTTTGTTAACGTCGTTACAGCTTTTCCCTCACAGTGGTATTGCTAATCAAACATTGGGCCAGATTAATTTAGCTATAAAACAGACAAAATACATGTATTTCTTCCAGAAAATATCCTAGATGCAGCGCTACTTGTCAGGCACTCCACGTCTCCACTCGGAGCCCGTCTCTCTCTATCTCTCTCTCTCACACACACACACACACTCTCTCTCTCTCTTGCGTTCTGATTAAGGATAATTAACTGTAGCCTACTATAAATGAATGTAGCCCATATTGAAGGAACATCTATTGGAAATGTGTTTTTGTATCATATTTGGTAGACAATAAAATCTGAATTCTTGATAACTCATCCGAATGGCACGTGTTTATGAATTCAGGACTTCTCCCTTATATGCAGAAATATCTGACTTTTACAGTGTTCAGGACCTCTACCTCTACAAACCCATGCAATAATATTTGGCTTCTACAGTGTAGTTTGAGAAATTCCATTGCAGTCTTACTGTACGCGGATCAGAAATGTCTCATCTTTGACAAGCCATGAAATCAGAATTATGCATAGCTCATGAGGAAGGTCTATGGATGTGTGTTCAGGACCTCTCCCTCTACAAAACCATGCAATAATAATTGAATTCTACAGTATAGCTTGGAGAAATTCCATTACAAAGTCTTACTGTACACGGATCAGAAATGTCTCTCATTGACAAACCATAAAATCAGAATTATGCATAGCTCACGTAGGGACAAATGATGTTGTGAAACAGCAGTCTGAAGTTCTTAAACGAGACTTAATTGATATGTTGAACACAGTCAGTTGTCTGAAAGCTGAAGTGTTTATCAGTGGTCCTCTACCACCAGTCAGAAGAGGGGATGAGAGATTCTGCAGACTGTTGGCACTGAACACATGGCTTTCAACTGCATGTACCATCCATTCAGTGCACTTCATTGACAATTTCAACTTTTTCTAGGAGTGCAGACATCTTTTTAAGGCAAATTGACTCTGCCTTCAGGAATAAACTTTACAACTCCAACCTGTTCTACTTCCTGCGTCATCCATATGTTCCCTCTGCCAAGGACAAGAGGCACTAAGACAGGAGGAAGACATAACACAGCACGGCAGAAACCTTGAGGAGAGTTGTCTCGGCCCTCACCTCAACAAGGTTTTGATTATAGGAAACACCCGAGCCACACCCCCCTCACAGGCAATCGCCTATGAGATTTCCCCCCCCCCCCCCTAAGAGGGAGAGTCTCTCACTCTCCCCTTTCACACCCCTAAGAGGGAGAGTCTCTTGCTCTCCCCCTCGCACTGGCACCCACCTGTGAGGATCCACCTCCCTCAACTCCCAGGCCCCACCCAACTCACCTTTGTCTCCAGCCACCCTTTCTCCCTGGACCTCCTGCCGGGATCAAACACCCCCCGCCATACTCCACCCCCCCACCCCCCCCACTAGCTACTAGGCTAATGGCACTCATGACTCTTTCCAGGACAAGCCAGGACCCAATGTGCTGGTATCTTCCTCAATTTCTATCTTGATAGGTAATAGAAAAAGAATGGTGAATCTGCTAACAGGAAACCCTCAGCTGGTTCTGCAAATGTATCAAATTTAGTATCCATTCCTCGTCAGCCACAACTATCACAGAAAACTGGGCAGATAATACCTTTAGCACACAAAATTAAGCTTTATTAAATGTCAGGTATTTAGCAGGAAATACATTTTTAATCAATGATGTAATATCAAGCACAATCTTTCATTCATTTCATTCATCTTTCAACAATTTCATGTGTTTAAATTGAAACTTGGTTAGCCAGGGTAAGGTAAGGTAACAGTGCAACTGATTATCGAGTCAACCCCTCCCAGTTTCAGCTTTGAGTGAAGCTAGAGTGTATAAGAAAGGAGGTGGCCATTTTGTTCAATGACTCCCTCCAATGTAATCAGAAGCCACAGCGCGCCACGATTTATTTGTGTGCGCTCAGAATCAAATATGTTAAGGGGCCGTTCCTAAAGTACTAGAGCACTTTTAGAGTGCTCGTGAATAAAAATGCATAATCCTCGCTCTGACAGAAATATCTCCACCAAATCGTCAATATGTTTTAATAAGGTGTTACTCAAGAAGAAAATAACGCGCCTTCCGTTTTCTAGTCAGCACAGGTTGGCCTCTAGTTTTGCTTATTGATTACGTTAGACGTTATGCTCCCCACTTAATGTCAGCAGCCAGTGAAAGAAGTGCGTGCGTGGAACGACCAGCAACAGCGAAATGCACTGGAAAAAGACCGCATGTCGGTATCTATTCGTTCCACACGTTTCCTTCACAGTATGGTCATACTAAACAGCTTGCAGAATTCCGAAAAGCTGAATAAACTATTCTGTTTTGATCGATTAAAATTTGTATATGACCCTCCCATGGACTAAAGCATGACTCTCCCATGTTTTCCTCCAGTGGCCCCCTGGTTTGATTGGCTCCAGGCTTAAAGGGGACATGAAACACTAGAAGAAGTTAGCCTAATTTACAAGTTTGACTCCCACTCTTCTTATCCTTATAGGTTTCACCCTGACAGAGAGACTGGTTTTAAAATAACAAGTTATCCAAAATATATTTTTGACAATAGTGTAGCGCCATCTTGTCCCGCCTTTGAACGTGACGTCACGGGGTTGGTTGCTAGAAATCATAACTACTGTAACTACTGTAGCTAGCCTACACTTCTGTGTTAAAATGGAGAAAAAAAGTGAAACGCGAAGTAAGGGAGGCCACTTTTGTATAGCACCTGGATGCAGCAAAGAATTTTACAGAGTGAAAAACAAGACCAAGATTGTCCACTTCCATACTTTGCCTCTTAAGCGGCAAGCGGTTCTGCGACGTTGGCTAGCTGCTCTGAAGCGAGTGAATCCTCCAGTTAGCCGTAATGCTAGGGTTTGTAGCGAGCACTTCGTCAACGAAGACTATGTGGAGGAGCGGGTTTTTGAGGGAGACGAACTAGTTGTTCGTCTGACCAACAAGTTGAAGCCCGAGGCCGCTCCCTCAGTATTTGACTTTACGTCTTACAAGATTGGGTGTACAGACCGTTGTAGTGGATTTTAAAGGATTTACCAAGATTCGTTCAAAAGGTTAAGTCTGATTTATTGTGAAACACAATACTTGCGCAAGGACTTCCTGCAAAACACAGCAAGGGTGGTTAAGTCAGAGAAGTGAAGTCAGCCTCTTCTAGCTGTGGCTTATGTACAGTCCAAACAAAGGTACAGTGTTTCCAGGATGTGATTGGCTACTGCATTGTACATGAATGGCAGGCGTGGCCAAGAGTAAAGACATGTGACATGAGAAAACAAAGAAAACAAAGGTCTGAATCAGGACGAGGAAGACTAAGGTGGGGCCCTTCTGACTTAAACAAAGAGATGAGGAAGAGCTATGCAGAGTGTGTTTACAATTACAAAGGGGGGAGAGTTGGTGTTTTACATTAGACTGAAACTGGGGTTTGCAGGGGACTTGGGGGAAGGTGATGAAATTACCAGGACAAAGGTTTAAGGTGTTTGGATGTAAATTCCTGGACAATCCCTCATTTGTGCCTGAACAGGCACACAAAAATAAAATATAAAATCCAAACACAGTGTAAACAGTCAGCTATGCTATACATGTGGAAAGGAAATAATCTCTCCACTAGGTGGAGCAAAAAAAAAAAAAAAAAAAATCTTTTTTTTTTATTATTTTCTTTCCACGTGCAAAATCACGCACCAAAACCCCTTGTTTCAGAAATTGACAGGAAACAAGATAAAAAAGATGACATGATTATATACTATTTATAGTCTAAGAGTGGACAACCATTCACCAAAAAACTTGATTTTACAAGGCAAAAAAGATAAAATGGTTACCAGTGTAAGAGGGGCAAAAAACCTCTTGGTCAATTTAGAGGAAAAACCCAAACTTATTTATCAACTCATGTTTCAACCATTGTAACTCTTGTAAACAAATATGATATTTTCCAGATTATTTCAAAGTTCATTCACTCTTGTGAATAATCGCATGTGATGTCCTATGGAACATAGATTCCATGTGTGCGTCTCTGAATGTTTAATGTAGGTTCCAGTGTGTGCGATCAGAGGTGCAGTCCGATTGCTCATCAGAGGAGAATGTCATCTGGGGAATGCAAGGCGTCTTCTCTTCTAGATCGCAACTTCAATGTCGCGTTGCTTGAAATCAGTTATGTTGAATGTTAGTGTGTGCAGGTGTGTGTGCGTGTGTGGTGCATCTTGTGAGGTCAAGGCTGTGGTGTTTCTCCATGTTGCCATCATAACGACCAGTAGAAGGAGGTGACCAGCAAGGTCATTTTTCCTCCGATTTCTCGTCAGAGGAGAGGACAGTGTGATGGCCCATGGTTTTGGCCTCTGAGCCCTCTGGTTCAGCTGCATTCTGATCTCCTGGTGTTTGCGATCCCCTGGTGGACCGTCCTCTGTTGCTTGGACCCGTCGGCAATGGCTTGCATGGATCCACGAAGTCCTCTCAGATCGCTGTCTGCGTGATGAGTAGAAACTGGTACGGCCCGAGCCACCTCGGCGATTTCAGCTCCTTCGTCTGTGGTCGTGGACCAGGACCCAATCCCCAGGAGAGATGTGATGCAGGAACCCCTCCTTAGCCTCAGGAAGGCGGTCCTCACTCTGTTGAAGACATCCCTGGCATGGAGAGAGTTCAAATAAAATCCATTATTACATGTTCCCATGGCCCACTTGGCCGAGGATGTGCTGACAGTTCCATTTTTGACGGTTAGGTTCCTCCCGCAACATCTACTTCTCTTCCATGTTTTCTGGCCTGTTCTCAGGCTGCTTATCTGCTCCTGGTAGTCTCTTCTCTCCCCACTGGGCAGGTCCACATAGAGCGGTCAGCCAGCGAGCTCTCGGAAGGTGAGGAGGGAGTCCCTGTCCTGGTTCAGCAGAGTGAAGGTGCGGTGGGACACCACACAGCCAGGGAGCCAGCAGCACGTACAGGCTCTTGAACTGAACCCGGTCCATCCCTGTACTGCTCCACGTAGGGCCGGCCCGGGTCGTGCTGCTGGAGGGCTCACCTCGGCGCTCCCGTTCCCCCAGTACAGGCTGGTGAAGTGCTCCGTCTGTGGATTCACAGATGAGAGAGACAAACAGAGACAAAACAGAAGAGCAAAAAGAGAGTCCTCTGGTCTGGTCTCCCTGTTCCCTTCTTTGGTCAGGAACGGTTATTCAACAGTCTGTAGGAGATACTCAGAAACATGGTTAAGCGCAAGCTCCTGCTTTGGGGAAAAAATGTTGTTATTCTGTCAGGAAAACTTAAACAGGGTGACTGTTCAAGTGTCATTTAGAGCCAGTCTGCAGTAGCCTACAGTGACATCAGGGGCAGCGTTAGAATGACTTCAATACGCCCAGTCCCCAGTCATGATCAAGGCAATTGGGTTTGGCTCTAGCATTTCTCTCACGATTTTATGAAAATAAAATAACCATATTCTCGCCTCAACAAAACAACACCCCCTAAGGGTGAAAGCAAAAATTTCCTGAAGTCAGGATAAAAATAGAGATGAGGCAAAGAAAATGACACTAAAATGAACTGGCTTCATTTACAATTAACTAATCAAAAAACTCCATCAAAGCTTCATTTGTATAGCTAAAATTTGTATATCTAAAACCTCCCTCTTCTGCATTTGAGGACAGAGTATTTGGGCACTGCTCCTGTTTCATACTTATCTGTCGCTCACAGTGAGTTGGTGACATGGCGTTGGTCTGCATCTCACGAAACCCAGATCGCCCATCTGTAGGGAAACAGGCCAGTAACCTCCGGTGTCCTGTGCCCGTCTCCTGGTTCGGCATTCACCCATCACTCCCGGAACGACAGTTGTCTGTAAAATACCACTCAGAAAAAACACTCAGGCCCGATGAATGTGCCTCAAACTATAAACATGAGAATTTAACATACTCATTTAAAAAATATATAATTGGGTTATGAGATGGTGCATTCAGATTAAGATACTGGCAACCCTTATCTATTCCCCCCACTATTATGCACAAACCTTAAAAATTAAAAACTCTCTATCTTGGCTAGTTTAAAATCTCCCTTATGGGTTGTTCAATGGAACTCCAGCAGGTGGCGCTCGACCCCAAAACGGAGGCTCTTCCCTTTCATTTAGCTTGCGGTAACTGTGACACTGTTCAATCCAGTGACCATATTGACCACAATGAAAACATGCCTCATCTTTCCCACTCTGTCTGTACCTGTGAACATGCTTAGACCTACTGCTACGTTGCCTATTCTCCCTTTGTCGCCGTCCCCGTTTTTGTTTCAGACCTGCACCTTTATTTTGAATGTCTAATTGTCTCAATTGAGCAGCCTGAAGTCTAGCGGCACCATCCTTGACTTTTTTCAAATTCCGTTGTTCAATGTAATGTCGGAGGCGTTCGGAATACCGGAAATGATCAACAACTTCCCCGAGAGAAGTTGATTCCCAGGTGTGGCATATCATCCTCACTTGGTCAGACAAAGAGGAGAGAGAGTTATTCATTAACTGTTGTTTCAAAATCTTTTTATAATCGGCGTTCGCTTTGTCCATGCCACTGTGTGACGCGAAGACTGATTCCAGTCTTTCCCAAAATTTCTCGAACTGCTCATCGGAATTTTGTTTACAATACGTGATACGGTCCCAATCCATCTTTTTAGGGAATCGAGTTTTGATTCTGTTCAACAGCGCAGTGTTTTGTGCAGTAAAATCGACATGAGAAAAAGGCAACGTTATATCAAACGGGTCTTTTACTTCGATCCATTTTAACCCAAGTACTTGTCGCATGATCATGGCGATTTCCTCGGCGTGAGGCTCATACATTCGAACTAAACTGTTAAAAAGATTCTCGAACTCGTTCATGTCTTTGGTTGGATCGGGCAAGGTTTTAGCAACATCACGGAGTTCGTCTGAACGCCACGGTCTGTACACCCTGATTTCAGGGGTCCAGGCCGCGTGGCCCTCTTCATCATCTGTTTGAGACGGTCGGGGATTAGGGTTCGGGCATCGTACCATTGGGGCTAGGAGTTGCGGTTCCTCCAGACTATTACTAGCTATTTGTAGTTGTTCCAACTTTAACTTAGCCTCAGATATGGCTCCAGCCAATTCTTTCTTCCTGTCCTGCTTTTGCTCGGCCGAATACCTCGTAGAAAGGGGCGCGCTTAACTCGTATTGTAGAGGGGAGAGAGAAGGGGCGTGGCTAAATGCGGGAGCAGCAACAGCCTGGTTGGGTGTGAGCACGGAGCATCGAGTCGAGGGGGGGGGAAAATCTAATTTTAAATCAGAGTTAGTCTGCTGGGGAAATGGCGGAGAGACTGTTTGCTGAACCTCATTATCTTTCCTTCCTGACCTAAAAACCCGCTCTCGTGCTACTCTCTCCCAAATCTTAAAAACAGACCAGTCTACAGAATTAACAGGCTTTTCCCTTAACCTAATCATCTCAACCACCTCTAGCTGAGCCCGAATCTTAGCTAAAAATGTAACACTAAAATGTCAGATGTGGATGTAAGAAATCGAAAATGCTTTAGCACATAACGAAATTCTGCCAACAAACGCTCGCAGAAATATGCTTCAGTGCAACAATCACATCAGGCTAGACGTTTGCAGTAGAATTCTTTACATCCTCTAGCATATCTTAATAACTAGTGTTACAAAGACACCTAGTGGTGATCCCAAAATGTTGCATGTATGACCCGGAAATTGTCTTTGGCAGCGCGGGGAAATTTAAAGAAACAACTCCCTAATAAATCACGACGCAGCCTAAAACCCCAAAACAGCAATGAAAGGAAACCTTATGGTTAACTCACGGCGGGAAAGAATACAATTTCGAAAGAAACACACATTAAGACATTAAATTCGCTTAGTACTCACTCAGTCAGGAATCTCTTTGTTCTCCCTCTGGCTCAAGGCGGATCACCGGGAGTTGTTTTCCGGCGTCTCCTAGGCAACCAGTTAGCTAGCCTACTGGGAATCTAGCAGAAATTTTAACAGTCTAAAAAGTGTACAAAACAATACTTTACCTGGATCCATGGCGCGCATAACAGACAATAATCAAGAGCCGAGGCTCAAACAGTGAACACATAAGACGAACAAGACGAAAACAAAGGCCCACGTTACAAACAACAAGCATGCTCGGCTGCACTAGCAACTTTGGTCCAGGCTAAACCTGACGTCTAGATCCTACCAAAATTACTGTACAGCCACTTGGTCAACGGTAACGCTCGTTATGTTTACCAAGTCACCCGGGAACAAAGGGGAAAACGTTTCTCCAAGAAACGCGGATTGCAAAAACGCTCAATCACTCCCGTAGCTACCATTTCGTTGGTAATCGTTCTTCAACGAACATCAACAATCACTTCGAAGCTAGTTGGCAATCGTGCTAACACGAACATCAACAACGGGGCTTAAGCTAGTTGGTATCGTTCTTGAAACGAAACATCAACAATGAGGCTTAAGCTAGTTGGTATCGTTCTTGAAACGAAACATCAACCATGCTCTTCCTACCCTCGGTAGGACTAAATACCCACGCTGGGGTTCCTGTTTTCAAACAATCCAGACCAACAAGCCGAACCAAATCAAGGCAAATACAACTCAAAACCATAAGAGGGTTCGTTTAAACGTACCTGTGAGCCTCAGGAATCCAGTGGCAGAACTGAGGAAATAATCTCGGCTAGCGCTCTGGCGCAAGAGAGAAAATTGATTTTCCAAGCCCATATGGACCGACACGTCTGTCGATCAGTTCATCCACTGGAATCCCGGCAACACGCAGGTAGTCCTCCCAGATCATCCGCGTCGCCAAACTGTAGTGGATTTTAAAGGATTTACCAAGATTCGTTCAAAAGGTTAAGTCTGATTTATTGTGAAACACAATACTTGCGCAAGGACTTCCTGCAAAACACAGCAAGGGTGGTTAAGTCAGAGAAGTGAAGTCAGCCTCTTCTAGCTGTGGCTTATGTACAGTCCAAACAAAGGTACAGTGTTTCCAGGATGTGATTGGCTACTGCATTGTACATGAATGGCAGGCGTGGCCAAGAGTAAAGACATGTGACATGAGAAAACAAAGAAAACAAAGGTCTGAATCAGGACGAGGAAGACTAAGGTGGGGCCCTTCTGACTTAAACAAAGAGATGAGGAAGAGCTATGCAGAGTGTGTTTACAATTACAAAGGGGGGAGAGTTGGTGTTTTACATTAGACTGAAACTGGGGTTTGCAGGGGACTTGGGGGAAGGTGATGAAATTACCAGGACAAAGGTTTAAGGTGTTTGGATGTAAATTCCTGGACACCGTCCAACCCAGTCTACAAGCCAAGTAGCTGTTCGCCGTAAGGAGCGGGCTCACCGGCGAGCCAGTGTAGCAGAGCAGAGAGAGGCAAGTCGGATCCGATAGCAAAATAGGCTCTTTGCACAAGCTCCACTACTTCCTGAAATTCTACAGGCATATTTATTTCATGTCCTATGCCATTGGATGGAAGTGATCAGGTGTGCCGCACACCTGATTACTCCATCCAATAGTATGGGACATGAAATAAGGATGCCTGTAGAATTTCATGAAGTAGCCTAGTGGAGCTTGTGCAAAGGCTATGATAGAAGGCTAGCCTACTTACTGTTTGTTTGCCTTGAAGCTTAACACTTCAGTGTCTTCTCAGTCTTCGTATGAATCCATAACGATATTATACGTCTTTTGTGGTCATTTATCATTTGTTATGTTGAAAATCCTTGTCATTAGCCGTCACTCTGGCTTTGGCTATCCGCAATATTGATTTGATCATATCATAAGCACATTTGTATAGCATGGAGACGTGCGCCCAGGGCGCATGAAATATTCCGTCGCTATCCGTCAACTATCTGCTTCCCACACTCCTACAACAGACCCAACCAATCATGTCAAGAACCATTAGGCAGAATATGACGATTGCAGCACAAATTATAATGAATAACGTAGGCTATATATCTGATAAATAATCTGTAGATTTTCATCTGCATGGCACTAACTTCTCACTTGTAAAAAGTGGGTTGACATTCATGATGTGACCTAAGCGCAGCTTTCATATTCTGATAGGCCAGGTTGTCCTGGAAAAAAAAAAGTTTATTTATTGGCCATGCATTATATGATTGAGATTTTTCAAGCATTTCTGCACAAGGAGACCAGACAAGCTAAGAATTATGGAGAAAAACAAACAAACTGGGTTTTAATACACAAGGTGAACTTGACCATAATGTATTAGCCCAGGCTAATACCTGAATCTCTAGGTGTAGAGCACCAACTACTGGTTAGGAATAGGCTCCCAACAGAGCAATATACAGTAGTCCACAAACATGCTACTTCTTTCTTGTTAAAGCACAGCCATTTGGTTTATAGCATAATTAATAGATAATATCATAGGCTTATACTCACTGCAACCATAAGAAGCAAGTTCAACCCAGCTTTCTTACCATGGCAGGTTAGTGACAATCAGATCTTGTATCAAGCTCCGATTGGCCAGGATGCTTTGGTCTTCACCCATTTAGAATAAGGTGCACTACACCTCAACTATCTTTCATTACTGTAAACATTTTGTCATCAATAACATGGGCTGGTGAATTCAGTTCAGATTACTTTATTTGTAGATTTGGTTTGTAGTAGTCACCATCCATACAGACAGTTTTTCTTTGACAGAACAGTTGAGAAGACAGTCAAGATCCCTTTGTATGAGACATTCTTTGTTTTCACAGATTTCGTTAGGATTCAGGAGTAGTATGCCAGAGAGCGACATCAGTGTTGAGCTGCAGGAAAGTATAGGGGTCAGTGTCAGTGTGAGCACCCAGACAGAGCATTGTCAGCAGGAAGTGGCAACAACATCCAAGCACTACAATGATAAATGCACTCTGACTGATGACATTCAATTCACCCATGACCTTACCCATGACCACTCCTATGGCAGACCAGTTGAGGAATTCAGACCTTCATCACCATCATCTGTTGCATGTTCCGCTGCTGAAGAATGGGAAGGGTCTGAGGGGGCTAGCTCAATGGAGGAAGGCTCAAATACTGAGTGTGATGAGTTTGAAATGAGTGACCAGGAAAGCACTACTGATGATAATGAGAGTGTAAGTGAAGTGGCAGATGAGGAACTAAATATCTCTCAGGACAAAAAGAGCATTGTGTCCACTCATGAATTGTTAAAGCTGTTCCGTGTGTGCCACTGGGAGGGTTGTGGAAAATGCCTAGTCCAGCCACCAACCTTAAGGAAAAGTGGCTTTGGACTACAGATTCATACCGAATGTATTGATGGGCATGACTACACCTGGAACTCACAGCCTTTAATCAGAGGTATGATGGAGTGCAACGTTGCAATACCAGCTGCTAGTTTTGCCACTGGCAATGAGTGCAGTCCATTTCTGGAGATATGTGACACCATTGGTCTGGAAACCCTGTCAAAGAGAGAATGGTTTAATATTCAGAAAGCTTATGTTATCCCTGAGGTAAATGAGGTGTGGACAACACACAATGAAGCTGTGCTGGCAGCAGTGCATGATGAACCACTGGCTGTGTCTGGAGACTGTAGATATGATAGCCCAGGCCACAATGCAACATTTGGAAGTTACTCACTTCTGGATACCAAGTCAGACATGGTGGTAGCACAGGAGACTGTCAAAGTCACAGAGGTGAAGAACAGCTACTGGCTGGAGGTTGAAGGTATGGAGAGATGTCTGTCAAAGGTTGCAGAGTACGGTACACACATATCGGTGATTGCCACTGACTGCCACCCCTCTGTGCAGAAGGTCCTAAGAGAAAAGCACCCAGACATAAAGCATGAATATGACCTGTGGCACATTGTCAAGTCTGTCAGGAAGAGATTACTGAAGACCCACAATGAGGAGCTATATGAGTGGATGAAGATGATAACAAACCATCTCTGGTATTGTGTCAGCACCTGTGGCGGAAGCGCAGCCAAGCTTAAGGAGAAGTGGACCTCCATCCTTCACCACATCACTAATGTGCACCACTGGGCATGTGGTGAGATGATGACAAGGTGTGAGCATGCTCCATACACCCCTGAAGAAGAGAGCATGCGGCCCTGGCTCCAGCCAAACTCTGCTGCCTTTGAACACCTGCAAAAGATAGTCCTCGACAAGGTGCTCCTGAAAAAACTGGAAAAAACAACAGAAAACATTCATACAGGACAACTGGAGAGTCTTCACTCACTTTACACAAAATATGCCACAAAAAGGAAGAAGTTCCAGAGGGAGAGCTTTGAGGCCCGCTTGCGTGTCGCTGCACTGGACCATAACAGCAATGTTAAAAGAGAAACAGCTAAAACAAAGGAGGGTCAGAAACAGCACAAACACCAGTATTCAAAGGGTGCTCACCAGTTTGTGGTCACACCAAGGAAAGTAGAGAAGGACTACACTTTCCGAAAGGACATTGTGTCTGGTGTGATCCGCAGGTGCAAGTCTGTATCCATCCGTGGGGCACTGGAAGATCAAAAAGCAGAGACAAGAGTCACCCTGGCTCAGCACAAAGGTGTTGAAAAACCCGACAAGGCTCACTCAGTGGCAAGACATCTGAGCAGATTTGTGTAAAGGGGTAAAGGGTAAATGGTAAAGGTAACAACTAACATGGGGCAAACTAACACTATAAGAAAATACTGAAAAGAAAGGATTAAAGAACCACCAATAAACTGGGGGTCCAAGGAGGTGCAGGGACACGGAACAACGGCAAGGGACGAGGGTCCGAGGAAGACCAGCCAGGGGTGAGGGTCCAGGGAGGTCATCAGCCAGGGTCCTCCTTTGGGGTATGCGCCCACACACTGGACTGAGAGAGAGACCACAGATAAAAACATCAACATACTGTAGTGCATGAGATGAAATATTTGTCTTGAATACTCAACTTGCAAATATCTTCAAAGCTATCAGAGGATAACTTAATAATTCATTCATAAATCACAATATGCATATACTCTTGTTATCTAAATCTACATGTATCAGAAAATTATATAGTTTCTTGGTGTGTTACTGGGCTGTACATTAAATGAATGGTACTTACATTAAATGTCCTCGTAGTATTCAAAGCCATGGTATTCTGGTGATGGGAAGGCAGCTCTGATGGAGGTTACTACACAAGATGGTATAGGGATCCTGTTTCTCCTGCCCAGGTGTCCTCTGGCCCAAAGGGTAAATTGTCTGTAGGCTGTTAACCTAAACAGACTGGAGAAAAAAGCCATGTTGTCTAGTCTATCCTTTGTTGTCATGTGATTCACATTTTACTAACATTAGCAAGACTAGCAAAGTGGTGACATAGCTTGCTAACTGTACCGGGTCGAGACGACGCTGCTTATACATTTCACCATATAGAGTACAGACAATGGCGTATTGATATAATTTTTACCAGCTAGCTAAGCTAGTTAGACTAGCAAACTGCCGATATCACTTGCTAGCTGTAATGATAGCTAACGTTTGTATAAGTAGCTAGCTAACGAACACGCATAGTTGCATTCAAACAGTTGAACTAGGTAGCTAACGTTAGCTTCTAGACCAGCTAACGTTAGCTTCTAGACGAGCTAACGTTAGCTACTAGACGAGCTAACGTTAGCTACTAGACGAGCTAACGTTAGCTACTAGACGAGCTAACGTTAGCTACTAGACGAGCTAACGTTAGCTACTTTTATCAGCCAGAAAGCGACTGCTAACATTACTGACTTGGCTAAAGAAAAGTGCTTTATTCATACCAACGTTTAGCTATATAACGTTCTATTTCGTGGAGCTCCGCCCCACAGGGCTAGCTCCTATTGGCTAGCGAAACCCAGCTAGCTACATTGACTGAAGAAAAAAACATACACGCACCTGTGTCCAACCAGGTCCGGTGCACCACTGTATAAGCGGGCTACGCCCGCACATCTGCTCCTTCGAAATTTTCAGCTCGCATTGCTACTGAATGAAGATAAGAAGATGTCTACTCAGCGGACCCAAGCGGAGCTGGCGGCGTCCTCAGATGACCCCCTGCCGGCGCCGATTGATCCGCCGGATCGTTTCTGTGTCTGCGGCTCCCGCTACAGCGACGTGGGACACCACCTCTGCTTCCGCTGTCTGGGGCCGCAGCACGCCAGAGCGGGTCTGGCTCCGTCCCCCGCCTGCGAGATCTGCGCCCTCCTGGACCCCATGGAGAGGATGCTCCGGGCGCATTTCTTCGCTCCGCCGCCGCTGGAGACTGAAGGTCTGGTCCAGCTGGTCGGCGAGGACATCGGCGCGCCCCCTCAACAACCGGCGGCCCCGATTACCTCCCTCGCGCCTACGGATGATGAGGATGAGCTCTCCGAGGCAGACGAGGGTCTCTCTGCGTCGGAAGCCACTACGGCTAGTGGCGCCTCCTTCCCGGGGCGGGGTTCCTTCGATCGCGACCTGCCCCGGCTGCTGGAGAGAGCCGCGCATCACCTCGGTATCTCCGTCCCGGAGGTTGCTGCGACTACGGGGCTCCCACTGTGGAGCTCCGTCTGCTACGGGCGTCCCTCTCAGCCTACTCCTCGTCTCCTGCCGGCTATGCCTGACCTGGAGGCGTTCGTCGAGGCTGAATGGGAGCGGCCGTTGGCCATCAGAGGTCCGCTTCGCCAGTTCAGCAGAGCTACGAGGGTAACCGGCTGGACTGACGTAGCAGCTATCGGCTCTCCTCCTCTGGAACCCGACATTGCAGCGGTCCTGGTGCCTGGTTCCTCCGCCTGGGGCTCGGCCAGGAAGCCTCTCATGCCGGACGTCAAGGACAAGACAACCCTGTCCTTGGCCGACAAAGGTTTTTCTCTGGCCGCGCAGGCCGTGGCTGCCTCCTCCTCCATTGCTATGCTGGCCATTTACATCGGCCAGCTAGCTACGGAGCAAACCCCCCCCTCTATGGATGAAGACAGGAGAGCGGAGATGGCCGAAGCCGCCGGAGCCGTTGCTCAGCTTGTGAGAATCTCCGCCTCCTGTCTGGGTGGAGTGATGGCCACGTCGGTGGTGCAGCAGCGCCACCTATGGCTCTCCCTGACTCGTCTGCGCGAGGAAAACAAGGGTGTCCTCCTCAACTCACCGGTCAGTAGGGAGGGGTTGTTTGGGGCGGCTGTGTCTAACATCCTGGAGCAGTGTCGCAGCCAGGAGCAGGACCGGCTCCTCCTCGCTCGCCACCTCGCTGCTCCGGGGAGCGCAGTGTGTCGGCACGTCCGCGTGCTCCGGCTGATGCTGCCGCGACTGGGAGCAAGCGCCGGCGAACACACAAGGCTAAACAACCTGCCACGGGGTCCCGCCCCGCTACGGCCCATGGACCGGCTCGCCCGGGCTCCTGGACTGCGCACGCGGCTCCTCCCCCGCGACCTCCCCCTGCCTACCCCGCCCAGGGTGCCGGGACCGGTCCGGCGTCTTCAAGCGCGCCCACCGCTCCGCCTCCGGCTTGGGGTAGGAAGAGGCGCACCTATTGACGGTGCGTGGAGATGCGTGACTGTGTTGTGCCCACACCACGCTCTGTTAAGAGCGGCGGTGAGCAAGTTTCCCTGTTCAATAAAGCAAACACGATGCAACGTTATCAAGCTGGTTGTAATGTGCAGTCCGCATCTCCTCCCTTTTCAACTACTGTAATGTTCTCGGCTAGAGCCGCTGGGTCTTCTGTGAAAGAGTCAGAATTGACCACGGCAGGTCTCGCCGCAGCTGGAAGACCGGCTCGAGCCGCGGAGTCTTTTCCTGCTAAAGCAGACGTGACTCACGCGGGGCTCGCCGGCTCAGCTGATGTGATGTATTCGGCTAGAGCCACCGGGTCTTCCGTGAAAAAGTCGGAATTGACCATGGCAGGTCTCGCCGCAGCTGGAAAACCGACTCGAGCCGCGGAGTCTTTTCCTGCAAAGAGAGCAGACGTGACGTGCGCAGCTCTCGCCGGTTCAGCGAATGTAATATATTCGGCTAGTGCCGCCGGGTCCTCTGTGAGAAAGTCAGATTTGACCACGGCAGGTCTCGCCGCCCCTGTTCTAAACAGACCGTTTGGGTTTTTAACAGAGGGGATGTGTGTGCCCAGGCCAAGTGCTATGGCTGTACTGCCCTGTTCGGAGTTTTCTCGGGACCGACCGCTGGCGGGGTTTAGCGGCGAAAAAGATGCGCTAGACCCCCAGACGGCGTTCATTCATTCGGGCCGAGCGTTCGAGCCTCTCCCTGTGTGTTCGACAGGTAGAGAGTTTTCACGCTCACCGGTCAGTGAGAATACTTCCATGTTTACTGCCTCGGCTGGCTATTTTCAGAATGAGCAGCCGAGGCGTCGCTCCGTCAGTGTGTGTGATACCAACGCTCGCCCTTTAGCTAAAAGGAGAAGGCCTATGGTGTCTGATATCCACACTTCATCTCACAATGTGCACCAGTCGCATGGTTTTCGCCTGGCCGCTTTGTGTGATGTTGGCGCGAAATCACTGCCCGCCTCTCATGTCCCGTCTAGTCGGTCTGCGAAAGACGGCACCTTGACAGATCATGCAAATGAGAGGGCGGGGCTTCCCGCATTGCAACACTCCGCCGTTTTCTCTCAATGGGATGAGCAACGGCGGCTTGTTAGCGATGCGGACGGTGTCGGCTCACTTCCTCTTTTTGTGAATGAAGTGCTTCTTGACAGGAATGCCATTCATCCTCGCGCTGTTCAGGGACATGGAACTCCCAATGGGGATTTTTCATCTCCCTTTCGAGGGTGGCCCGCCTTGGGCCAGGACAGCAGAGTTTCTCAGCTGTCCGGTGGCGGTCAGGGCCAAATTGAACTATGGCAGGTTCCTCGATCTGTTCCCGCGATCTCCGGCACAACCTCTTTCCAACCGCTTCACAGTCTGGCAGGAGAGATGTCTCCTGGACAGCTGGTTGCAGCGTGTTCTACGGGAAGGGTATCTCATTCAGTTTTGTTGCCCCCCACCGCCCTTCACGGGCGTAGTGGAGACAGTGATACCGCGTCCCGCTCAGGCTGCCGCTCTGTCAGCAGAGATTGCAGAACTGATGGCGAAGGGAGCGGTAACTGTGGTCCCGTCAGACCAGAGGGACGAGGGATTTTATTCCCGCTACTTCCTCGTGCCAAAGAAGACGGGGGGCGTGAGGCCAATTTTGGACCTCCGCCTTTTCAACAAAACGGTGGCGAATCTGAAGTTCCATATGCTTACGGTGCGACAAATGCTGGAGGCATTCCTTCCTGGCGATTTTTGCACCAGCATAGACCTCAAGGACGCTTACTTCCACATACCGATAGCTCATCGGCATCGGAAGTTTTTGCGTTTCGCCTACCTGGGTGTGGCGTACGAATATACCAGACTCCCGTTTGGATATGCGCTCGCCCCCAGAACCTTCTCCAATTGTGTGGAGGCGGCGTTGAGGCCACTGCGCCGGCAGGGCATCAGGATCCTGGCGTACCTGGACGACCTGCTGGTACTGGCTCCGTCGCCTTTGTTGGCTCTGATGCATACCGCCACGGTGGTGCGGCATCTCACCGACCTGGGGTTTGCAATCAACTGGGAGAAGAGTGCTCTGTGGCCGGCCCGTCAGATTGTTTACCTAGGTATCAATCTGGACACGAGCGCCATGAGAGCACGGCTATCCGATTCAAGGAGGGAAACACTGGAGAAGAGTCTCAGTGTTTGCCGTCCTTCTCGAAAGATCGCGGTTCTGTCGATCATGCGCCTTCTGGGTCTCATGGCAGCCGCCCATGTGGTAGTGTCACTGGGCCTTCTTCACATGAGGTGCGTGCAGAGATGGTTCGCGCGGCTTCGTCTGGACCCTGTGAGGCACAGACGGCGCCTTGTGCGGATGCCGGGGTCGTTGTCAGCAGACCTCGACTATTGGAGGGACCGGCGCGTAATAGCGCACGGTGTTCCAATAGGCAGGGTGTCGGCTCACGTCGCTGTCTTCACAGACGCGTCTCTAAGCGGCTGGGGTGGTACATGTCTGTCCCAGGCCGTAGGTGGTTTGTGGGCCGTCGGAGAACGGCGCCACATCAACCTCCTGGAGTTGGAGACGGTGCTACTGGCATTGCGCCGCTTTGTACACCTGGTACAGGGGCGCGATGTGCTGGTGCGGTCAGACAACCAGACCACAGTAGCTTACATCAACCGACAAGGGGGAGTCCGCTCGCCAGCGCTTCACCGTCTGGCGGTAACGCTGTGGCGATGGGCTCATGTCAATCTCCGGTCACTGACAGCGCGGCACATTGCCGGCCGTCTGAACGTCGGGGCGGACCTGATGTCTCGGGGCGGGCCTCACCCGGACGAGTGGAGCCTACATCCTCAGATAGTGGCTCAGCTCTGGACCCGGTTTGGCAGAGCAGGGGTGGATCTCTTTGCTTCGAGAGAGAACGCGAAGTGTCCCCTCTGGTTCTCTCTGAGACAGCAGGACCAGCCTCCGCTGGGCGTGGATGCGTTCGCGCATGCCCCCTGGCCGGGGGCGCTGCTGTATGCTTTCCCGCCGATGGGGCTGATTTTACCATTGTTGGCCAGGGTGCGGTCAGAGGGTGCATCGGTAATACTGATAGCGCCGGACCGCCACTGGGCGAGATGGTATGCAGAAGTGATGGCCATGACTACTGTAGAACCGTGGCACATCCCTCATTGGCCGAACGCTCTGTCCCAGGCGGAGGGCTCAATTTGCGCACCTCCAGTCTTGGGACGGCCGCTGGTGGCCTGGCTCTTGAACGGCGGAGATTGTCTGATAGGGGACTCTCTCCGGCCGTGATCTGTACAATTCAGAGCGCGCGCGCGGCTTCCACTGCCTTTGTTTACTCTGGCAAATGGGCTGCTTTTGCGCGTTGGTGTGAGGAAAGGGACTTCGCTCCCGAGTCATGCTCGGTCGAGGCGATTTTGGAATTCCTTCAGCACCTGATGGATCATGGTGGCGGTTTGGCAGCATCCACTATCAAGGTGCATGCGTGTGCTATTTCCGCATGCCATGAGGGGTTTGCCAAAACTACGGTTTTCGGGCATCCCCTGGTTAAACGCTTCCTGGCCGGCACGCGCCGTCTTCGCCCTGTGCGTAAGGCGGCGGCGCCGCCTTGGGATTTGCTCTTGGTTCTGGATGCGCTATGTAAAGCGCCGTTCGAACCAATGGAGCGGATATCTCTCAAGTGGCTATCGATTAAGACCGCGCTGCTCCTTGCTCTGACGTCGGGCAAGCGGGTCAGTGATCTGAGGGCGTTGACAGTTTTTCTCATCACGGGTGATGGGAGCAAAGCTGTGTTGCGCACGGATCCATCTTTCGTTCCGAAGGTGGTCCGGGGCGCCTATAGAGCACAGGATTTGGAGCTGGGAGCCTTCTATCCTCCACCTCATGCGAGCGAGGAAGAGGCCCGCCTGCATTTGTTGTGTCCTGTGCGTGCGTTGACGTGTTGCGTCCAGCGCACGGCTGCGGTCCGCACCACCCCCCAGTTGTTGGTTTGCCACGGCCCAGGGAAGGTGGGTTCTCCGTTGTCGAAACAGCGTCTCTCCCATTGGATCTGTGAGGGCATCGCCCAGTCTTACGTGACTGCGGGTCGTCCTCTGCCTGTTGCTGTTCGGGCACACTCCACAAGGGGTGTGGCCACGTCAGTTGCCCTGTTCAATGGTGTGTCGGTGGAGGACATCTGTGCGGCGGCGACGTGGTCGTCCCCGTCTCCTTTTGTCCGTTATTACCTTTTATCCATGTCCTCTGTCTCTGTGGCGTCATCTGTGCTTAACACAGCCGCCGGTGCGAGCCAGCGTTAGACGGGATTTTTCATGTAGGTGTTCGGCTCGAGTCGCCGGGTCTTCTGTGAAAGAGTCAGAATTGACCACGGCAGGTCTCGCCGCTACTGGAGAACCGGTTTGAGCCGCGGGGTCTTTTCCTGCTAGGAAAGCAGACGTGACTCGCTCAGGTCTCACCGGTTCAGCTAAGGTAGGAGCAGGCCCGTCTAGTGACGTTCCGCTCCTGTTTATGTGTGAGGCTGGGACGGGCTTGTTACGGAGTAACCGCTTTGGTCCAGCTCTCGCCCCACGTACCTCTCCTTGCCCTCGGCTGTGATAGACTGAGTGTGGCGGGGTGGGGCCAGTGCTTGGGTCGGATCAACTGTTAGTATGGTCTCACCTTGGAGCCCTGGCTTGTGTCCTGACTGGTTTTTCCCTTACTGGGGCCAGCAAGAGTGTATGGTGCGGTCGTGTAGCTCCGCTTATGCCAATAGGAGCTAGCCCTGTGGGGCGGAGCTCCACGAAATAGAACGATGGTTACGTATTGTAACCCTAGTTCTATGAGTGGAGCGGAGCCCCACAGGGAACAGACTTGCTGACCCCGCAGTCTGCTCGCTGAAAATTTCGGTTAGGAGCAGATGTGTGGGCATGGCCCGCTTATACAGTGGTGCACCGGACCTGGTTGGACACAGGTGCGTGTATGTTTTTTTCTTCAGTCAATGTAGCTAGCTGGGTTTCGCTAGCCAATAGGAGCTAGCCCTGTGGGGCTCCGCTCCACTCATAGAACTAGGGTTACAATACGTAACCATCGTTATATGTATACATGTATATTTAACTAGCTATAGCTACATATAGCTACATATAGCTACAGCTAGCTAGTTATTGTTAGCCATTACCGGCTGTCGATGGGTCGCTCCAGGGTCTCCGCACGGACATCACGTAGGGAGAGCATGGACACTTCCAAGACTTCCCTTTCTAGGCAGAGCATTTTAAAAGTGCGGTCCAGGGTTATGCACTGAAAATGCTCAAGTAGGTGGTCCACATTCGCTTCCTGACAGCAGATCGATTCAATTGCTGTCGGCTTTTCGGTGCAGTGACCACAGGTACACCAGCTGGTGTTGCCTACCCTCTCCACACATCTAGGAACTACAGATGCCTCCGCGTCCTCGACTTCGTGGAAAGTTTCTCTCCTCCTCACTGGCTCGAAGGCGTAAGCCATTGGATTTCTCTGAAACCCAAAACACCTCTCTACTTCGTCGTCTGACATACCGGTTACCGTTACTGAAGCTCTTTGCAACTCTACAAGCGTATGGATGACTTCGCACAACCAACCTCATGACGTAGTCAGTGTGACGTAAACAATATGGCGGCAAGCAGCGCAAAAAAATAGCCTAGTACCAAACATAAATCTATTATAATTTAATGTGTAACCATTTTATATACTTTTTTTTTCTCAAAATAAATCCAAATACACTTAGTATCTATAAAACTGGTCAAAGTTATGCCTGTTTCATGTCCCCTTTAAGAGGAAGGTTAAGAAGGAGCCATTGCTTTTTAAGAACAAGTGAATGTAGGCCAAATTCACTTCCTGAATCGAAGCCCCAAGCTGCTGCGCTCTAATTCTACAAAATAAAATAGGCTATAGCCTAACTTACAACTTACCGAATTGAAGATAGCCGTAGCCTACAGTGAACGGTGATGGAAACGTCTGTTTACTCAAAAAGAATAAAGAGCTTAGCTGAATCCCAAATCGCGCACTTAGGCGAAAGTGCAGAGCACTCGCGCCCTTGTGGCCTTACATGCGCGTTCCCGCTAAGTCCACAAGGGCTCAGGGTAGTTCCAAAACGGAATCGCTAGGTCCACAAGTGCGCCACGCCGCCATTTTGCGCACTGTAACCGCACTTACCGAAAGTCCGCAATTTCACGGACTTAGGAGCAGAAAATACCCACAGCCCACCGCGTCTCATGTGACACAGTGCTTGAGTGCATCCGAGTCATGATACGAGTGCATCACACATAAATGATGACATTTGCAGATAACACAACATTTATCTTGAAATCCACATGCTGCAAACATATCCCACCCAACCTAATTTTTTAATTATTATTAAATTAAAACAGACGTCAATCGGTCAATTTGCAGAGCTGAAGGGAGCGTCAGAGCAGCCTCTGCGTCGGAGGAACGCGGCAGCCAATGAAAACGAAGTGGGAGGGGCATTGAGCGAAACTGGAAGTGCTGTCCCATTTAATTCACGGCCCTGCACCCTCTGGCCCTTCCAGCTGACCTCAATTAAGTGCTCAGGCCTCAGGCCACAAGTGCGAGGGGCGGCAAGTGCGGTTTGCGCACTCAGATTGGGATTCAGCTCTTGTCTCTTGTTTTCTTCAGATGGACAAAAAATCTTTGCTAATGGGAATCTTTACAGGCGTGACAAACAGTGTTAGACAGTGAAAGGTTCCCAAGGTAGAGAGAGACAGATTACAAACACAATTTATATACACGTACTAGTCTTTTGAAAGCTCTTAACCAATCGTTGAAAGCCGGGAACGATGACGCGTTTGACTGAGATCCTGTCTAGAGCCCGCCTCCTGAGACCTGAGACCCAATCACATTAGGCTACCAGAGGCTACGCCCTCTTCTGGATATGTAATGGTAGTGACCAGTTCCGACATTACTATGATATTATTATTCTGACATACATTATGAGTGGTCCCTTTATTTATTTGAGGTCTTATATGAATGTCCAGTGCTGACCATGTTCCTTGTTGTTTTCCAAAGATACGAATGCACCGTCTTTTCTTATTATTTAGTCCTGGACATGGACCAGGGCTTGTTCTCTCCAGTCCATTCATTTGAAAATGAGAGGTGTGAACGCAAGACTACTGACGACCACTTCAGCCAGACAATATGTAGGCTAAATGGTACCCACGTGTGAATGTGTCTGCTCTCCAACTTCAGCGCTATTGAAAAGCCGAACGCCTCCTCATTCTAATTGTGCCAGCGGTCTAACTGACTTCTTAGTTTCAACTGGACCCGCACCCAGAACTGAATGTTTTGATTGAGAATGAACTCATATTGGTGTGATCACACATTAAACATCATGCTTTGTTCGGTTGATTCACCGTTTATGAAGTAGGCCTACACTTGGTGTCCAAACAGAATTCTCTATCGCTGACAGTGACACCCATGGTGAAAATCACGTGTTTAGACGGCGCCCTTGTCATGAGCTACTGGACTTTATTTTTACATTTTCTTAGTCACAGGTTATCGTTACAGATACATGTAAGAGATTACAATAGACAAGACAACAACAGAAATTCACAATTCTTTATGTATACCGGTACAATATATTACAATATTACAGGCTACCACCAACTGAAGCTTTATTTATAATGTTTGCTATGTAATTTGTAAATCCGATTAGTAAACATGTGCCTATCAATAAACACTAGCATACCATTTGCCCCATCAGCAAATAGACACGAGGGAGTGAGGGCTTTCCTGTTTAAGACCCCATGTAGATTCTACAGCCTGTCTCACTAGGGAGTGTTTAGTAAGACATATTTCAACAATACATTAAAGAAAAAAGAAATGTAAAACAGGCTAACCTCTCTGTTCTCTCAAATGACAGACATGAATGTAATCACACAAACAGTCTCCCAGATAGACCCAGAACAAATCCTCCTCCCACGTACCCAGATATGAATGAGACCACCATAGATGTGTGGGCAATCCGGTCTATTGTGAACCAAGAAGGCTCTTCCTCCTCAATGGGCAGCTCTCTACCACATCCATACCCACTCCCCTGGGCTACATGAATCACAATGCCAGCTTGTCTAGGAGCTCACAGCAAAACATTTCACAGCTCGTTGCACTTGTAGTATGTGAGAAATACATTCATCAGGCACAATCAGAGGATGAATGAAGGAGCTCAGGCTTGTCCGAAGGCCTTCAGTACCTGAAACACACAGACAATCAAGGTTAGTCTGATGAAAGAGACAACTCATTCAGAAATGGCTGGGCATAGGAGCCACAAATCCAGTTTGTATGCATTTCCACCAAATTGGGCCCTGTGTGTGTACGTGTGTGTGTGTGTGTGTGTGTGGGGGGGGTACCTGTTTTGGTGGAGCTCCATCCCTGAGCTACTATGACTGTAGTTCTGCAAATGGGGTCTCATGGGCTTGGCTCTGGGAGCAAGATCCCAAATCTGTAATCATGATCACAGGGAAACAATCATCAGCCATCAGTCACATTTGTTTTCACAAATTCAGCCCAGTTCATGATCTAGAGGTGGTTGCATGTGCATGGCACTGTGTTACATCAGTGTGAGGAGGGTGAATAAAGCATAGCCTCCCAGTACTGTGTGTGTGTGTTTTACCTGAGCATGAGGGTGGCAGTGCCTCAGATGAAGAGAGCGTCCACTCTTGGGTTTGTTCTGGGTCTGTCTGGAGAGCAGATTTTGGTTCCTGATTGTGGGCACCTGCTATCTACTGTCTCTTGTTGGGCAAATGTGCAAATGTTAGCATTTGCAGTGTGTTGTCCCAAAAACACAGTGCAGTGTGGCTGATCAATCTTGATCGCTCTTTTTGTCAGCTGTGATTTTGGTATTAATTTCCTGTCTGCGTCTCTCTTCTGAAACCGGAAGGCACGAATAACGAAGGAAGTGCATGGGTGATTGAAGAGAGGGGCAGGGTTTGTGTAGACAAGGCAAATAGCTTTGTCGTCTGCAGAGATTTCAACAACTTCCACACACTGTCCATCCTCTGTACTCGATAACTATAGACCGGTTTCCAACCTTGCCTTTCTTGGCAAAATAATTGAGAAAGTAGTATCCATCCAGTTAATAGACTATCTCCATATAAATAATCTAAATGAGGTATTCCAGGGGATCCAGTCTGGATTCTGGGCCTGCCACAGCACTGAGACAGCACTCTTGAAAGTGCTTAACGATCTGAGAGTTAATAGAGACTCAGGCAACCTCTTCATTTTGGTTCTCTTAGATCGTAGTGCTGCCTTTGATACAGTTGACCATGACATACTGTTGGCTCGGCTGCAGAATTGGATTGGACTCTCTGGCACTGTTTTAAACTGGATTAGGTCATACTTAGCTGGTCGTGAATACTATGTTGCCCTTGGCACTCATGCCTCTGAACGCCATACCATATCTTACTCCCAAGGCTCAATTCTTGGCACCTCATTATTTAATCTATACATGCTCCCACTAGCTAGTATTATCTTTAACCATAACATTAGCTTCCACCAGTATGCAGATGACACTCAGTTGTATCAGTCGTTAGCACCTGATGCTCACAAGTCTGTTAGTTCCCTTCTTGATTGTATTAATGACATAAACTTGTGGATGTCCCAGAACTTTCTGCATCTAAACAAAGACAAGACAGAGGTCCTTGTTGTCGGAAATGAAAAACAAAGAATAGATGTGTTACCCTATCTAGACTCCATGTGTCTGAAGCCCAAAGACCACATCAGAAATCTAGGAGTTATCTTTGATAGTGATCTAAGTTGTAATAATCACATCAGCAATGTCTGTAAAACAGCATATTATCACCTCAGAAATATCTCTAAGGTCCGTGATATTATCTCCATTGCCGACTGTGAAAAAACTCATACACGCTTTTGTATCTAGCAGACTTGATTACTGTAATGCACTTTTACCTGGTCTACCCAAGAAATCCATTAAAAACCTGCAGCGAGTTCAAAATGCTGTTAGAATCCTAACGCGCACTAAAATGAGAGATCATATCACACCTGCACTCCAATCTCTTCACTGGTTACCTGTAACTTTTAGAATTGATTTTAAGATTATTAAATGTCTTCATGGTCTTGCCCCACTTTACCTCAGTGACATGATTGTGAGATATACTCCGGCTAGGCCACTTAGATCATCTGACAGCAATTTGCTGGTCATTCTGAAAACCCGGATGACAAGTCAAGACTCAGCTTTTAGTTCCTATGGCCCTAAACCTTGGAATTCACTCCCAGATAACATTAGAGCCATTGACAGTGTCAGTAGTTTCAAAAAGAAACTCGAAACACATCTTTGTACTGTGTTTTGCTTTTATTTAGGGTGCCTGTTTTTAGAGTCCCTGGTTTTGTGGTTCCATATGCTTTTTCTATTTTATTACTATTATATTTTTTATTTTATTTCTATTATTTTGTAATGTGTATATGTATATAGGTATTTATGTGTGTGTATGAAAGTGTTTATATGTTCTGTGAAGCACTTTGTAATAAAAAAAGAGTGCTATACAAATAAAGTTTATTATTATTACTATTATTGCGTCCTATTGTCACTGCATAGATTCCTTCAGATGAAGTGGTCTAGGTAGGTGACCCCATTCTAGAGGGGGGGGGTCTGTCAGGTCACTTGCCTTGCCTCTAGTTTTGACAATGTGTCTGACCCCCCCCCCCCACACACACAGAATTATTGTGTGAAAATGTAGACATTGTAGTCCTGTGTTTTGAGTTGCACCATATTCAGGGTACAGTATATATATGCACTTTGTTAGACAGTCCTGGGCTTTAGTGCAGCTGCAAAGAGTCATTAATTCATTTTTCAAAATACATTTACAGAACCTCTGACTCTTCTTGAAAGACCAAACAATCGTCCCAAAACAGTTTGTGTCGTCAGATCATACCCCAAGCCAGTCAAAATTAAAAACACAACTCAGCAGTCAGTACACCCTACATCAAAGGATGGAAAACACCATGTTCAGGGAATGTAGCTGCAGATTTTTTTTTTTTATTGTTTACAAAGTAAATGCATTTTGCATGAAGTCAAAACTCAGCACATTCAGCACTTGCATACAGTAAAAATAAAGAAAAAAGGACAAAGACAAAATATGAATGAGAAGCACAAAATCAAAGTCAACAAGTACTTCATCATTCGGCCTCAGCATCTATCTTGGTGCTGGGTCAGACCACAGGACTTCATCCACATCACGTAGCACATTCTTCCCATCCAAGCAACAGGGGAAGAACCCTCTGGTGTGCCGGATCCAGGCTTGGCAAGCCTCCACAGCTGTAAATCAAATCAAATCAAAGCACCCAGTTATGCGTCTCCACTTGGGTATCAGAAAGGGGAAATGACAGGACCAGCTGGGTTTCATCGGCATAGCAGAAGCCATGCGAGCGAATGACGGAGCCCAGAGACGTAGTATAGAGGGAAAAAAGGAGAGGACCCAGGACAGACCTTTGTGGAACCCCCGTTCACCCAACATCGTCCTCGAGCGCTGCATTCCATAGGCCTGAAATAAGGCCTGCCGTATTATTCGGTACACCATGGATCTTCCTGAAGTTCCTCTTTTCATTTTTTCCAGTAATCCAAACTCCATATCCAGTTCCCATTTTGATTTTTGATCACTGGCCCACACACAAATAAAACAATTCCTTGTTCAATGATTTCAGACTAGTATTCCCAATTCAACTGTACACCATATTTGAGGGGTACTTTTGCAAAAACAGACGTCTCCATTTCTAGGCCTATTAGGTATCCCAAATCATGTTTGCTCATGTCTGCGCTGAGGCCTACAATAGGCCTATTCATCTCTTGATGTGGATGTTGCAGAGTGACATGCAGGACATGGAATGACAGTTGACGTATTCGTAAAAACATCACACACTAATATTTATTCACAAGCACAAACTTCTGCATCAGGATAGCTGACATAAACCCATTCAATACGTGTGGTCATATTCAAGTCTCGTCATAATATGGGAGATATCATGAGGGAATGGATGAAGGACTTAAAACAAACTGATTGTATGGACTATATTGGAACATTTGGACTGAATTTGATTATTGAATAGAGAATATTACTCAAAAAGAAAAGGGCAGGAGTGCTCAGAAGTTCAGACAGATGTGATGAAGGTGCTATTTGGTCAAGAACACAAAAGACTGAGCAGGGGAGCCTACCCACACATATAGCTTATATAGCTATATCTCAATAAAGGCTTTTTAACATTTTGCCAGTTACTTTTCTTTGAATGAAAGAATATTATTATATGAAGTGTCTACTCCTGTTTGGGTTATTATTTATAGTTTCTAATTTCTTGGGGGAACCTGTAAACATTGAATACAGTAAGTTCATCCAACGTTATTATCCATTTGGCTATTTTTGCATGACTCTTTATTCTCATTTCCAAATTGATATTAACTATAGTATCCACTAAGATACTATATCGCTCAAACTCGTAAATCACCTGTTTGATTGGTATAATGTGAAGTGAACATAGTGTTACAGTGTAGGCTTATTCCTACTTTTTTTTTTCCATAAGCCTCCAGATCTCCCTATTACTCTAGAACGCAGCTCCGGACTTTGAGCACCAAAACAGCTCTGGCGTATCCTGAGGCCTCCGGGTCGCAGCTTCATTTTTGTCGCGGTAGTGTAATTAGGCGCAAACAAAGGTTTTTTTCCGGTGAAAACGAAGAATAACTCAGTAGTGTAATCCAGGCCTAAGAAACCAGGTCCATTCCAACTTCCACAACAGGTCTTTCTCTTTCTCCAACTCCCTTCTCCTTCACCGATCCCTTCTTCAATAGGTGGTGGTGAACCTGAGAGGAGAGAGAAAGAGGGAATGAGAAAGAGGGGGGCAGGTTTGTGTGGAAACTCTTTTTGTACTGTTCTGTATATGTAGTTGCACAGTATGTGTAGTTGCACTTCTGGGACAATAAAGATGTTCAAAAAATAAAAAATACAGATGTTCAGAATATAAACAGTAATGATTTTTAGACTATAAAAGTGAATTTGACACACGCGCACACGCACGCACTGTTGCTTACCAAGATTGGGTCCTTCTGAGAATTTTCTGAAGCTCTTGGATTAATTGTATGAACACACTGGTGTGTCTTTATGTGTGTTGACTGGGTGAAGCTCCTCCCACACTGGTCACAGTGGTATGGCTTCTCTCCTGTATGAACACGCTGGTGTGACTTTAACTCTCCTGACGTAGTGAAGTTCTTCCCACACTGGTCACAGTGGTATGGCTTCTCTCCTGTATGAACACGCTGGTGTGTCTTTAAGTTACCTGACTGACTGAAGTTCTTCCCACATTGTTCACAGTGGTATGGCTTCTCTCCTGTATGAACACGCTGGTGTGACTTTAACTTTCCTGACGTAGTGAAGTTCTTCCCACACTGGTCACAGTGGTATGGCTTCTCTCCTGTATGAACACGCTGGTGTGTCTTTAACTCTCCTGACGTAGTGAAGCTCTTTCCACACTGGTCACAGTGGTATGACTTCTCTCCTGTATGAACACGCTGGTGTGACTTTAACTTTCCTGACGTAGTGAAGTTCTTCCCACACTGGTCACAGTGGTATGGCTTCTCTCCTGTATGAACATGCTGGTGTGTCTTTAAGTGTCCTGACGACCTGAAGTTCTTCCCACACTGGTCACAGTGGTATGGCTTCTCTCCTGTATGAACACGCTGGTGTGACTTTAACTTTCCTGACGTAGTGAAGTTCTTCCCACACTGGTCACAGTGGTATGGCTTCTCTCCTGTATGAACACGCTGGTGTGTCTTTAAGTGTTCTGACGTAGTGAAGTTCTTCCCACACTGGTCACAGTGGTATGGCTTCTCTCCTGTATGAACACGCTGGTGTTTCTCTTAGTTACCTGACTGACTGAAGTTCTTCCCACATTGTTCACAGTGGTATGGCTTCTCTCCTGTATGAACACGCTGGTGTGTTTTCAACTCTCTTGACGTAGTGAAGTTCTTCTCACACTGGTCACAGTGGTATGGCTTCTCTCCTGTATGAACACGCTGGTGTGTCTTTAACTCTCCTGACGTAGTGAACCTCTTTCCACACTGATCACAGTGGTATGGCTTCTCTCCTGTATGAACACGCTGGTGTATCTTTAACTGTCCTGACTGACTGAAGTTCTTCCCACACTGGTCACAGTGGTATGGCTTCTCTCCTGTATGAACACGCTGGTGTGACTTTAACTCTCCTGACGTAGTGAAGTTCTTCCCACACTGGTCACAGTGGTATGGCTTCTCTCCTGTATGAACACGCTGGTGTGACTTTAACTTTCCTGACGTAGTGAAGTTCTTCCCACACTGTTCACAGTGGTATGGCTTCTCTCCTGTATGAACACGCTGATGTGACTTTAAATCTCCTGACTGACTGAAGTTCTTCCCACACTGGTCACAGTGGTATGGCTTCTCTCCTGTATGAACACGCTGGTGTGTCTTAAAGTTACTTGACTGACTGAAGTTCTTCCCACATTGTTCACAGTGGTATGGCTTCTCTCCTGTATGAACACGCTGGTGTGACTTTAACATTCCTGACTCCATGAAGTTCTTCCCACACTGGTCACAGTGGTATAGCTTCTTTCCTGTATGAACACCTTGGTGTCTATAACCACCCTGATGTAGGGCGAAGTGAAGTTCTTCCCACACTGGCAATAGTGGAATGGCTTGGTTGGCTAGGTGGTGATAGGGAGTGATCGAGAGGGGCAGGAGGAGAGAGTCTCTGGTCTGATCTCTCTGTTCCTCAGCAGGGAGATGTAGAGGTTGTCATGGCTCCTCTTGATGCGATTGTGGAGTAAGATCTGGGAGGTTTAGGAGAATTGGCACTCGGACAAGGAGCACACCTGGGGCAACTCTGACATTACTCCTGGGAGAGTGAAAGAGAGAAACAAACATTAAAAAGGATTCTCACACATGTAGTACAGAACACAACTTCAGATTGAGGACAGGAGAGAGAAAGTTATGCAAGAGATTCCTCTGACTGAGCTCAAGTGAGGGACAGCGACAGAGGAGAGAGAGGAGTGAGAAAAGGAAAAGAGGAGAGAGAGGAGAGAAAACATGTCATACGCTGAAGCCCACGGCGTTAACTTGAATAAACTAGCCAGCACTCCTTAACTTTAGTCAAGCTACCATGTTCCATGGCAACTAAGAGCATTCCATTCTGTTCATAGATAGCGTGCCTGCCTAACATCGGCAATTTGCTTGCCCAACAGCGATTTGCAAGGGCGCCATTGCAATGCATGACAGTGACCCCTGTATCGTTGCATCCATGAGTGTCCTGAATTTCAGGTTGTATGCCCACGTCTATTATGAATAGCAGATCTCTGGTTCTTTCAGCAGTAAGGAACGAGGTGGATGAGAGAGAGATGGAGGAGAAGATGGAGGGAAGGAGAGTCGAGGCCAGCTACCTCTAGCGGTGCTCCTTTTGTCCCAGTAGTAGTCGAAGGAGATGCTCTTGTATCTGTACTACTGTCCGTACAAGACCAGCAGCTCCTCCCCGACAGCCAGCAGCCGACAGCAGCGAAACAGGATCCCTCCACGGTACTGAAACGCTACCAGGTTCTGCTCTTCCTCAGTACGGGCACAGTTCAAATACCTAGGAGAAAGAAGGGATGGTTTCATAAAAACTAACTGGTGAGGAAAGGAGAGATGAGAGGAAGGAAGGATGAAGGAAGAGAGGGAGGGAGAAAACAAAGTGGGTGAGATGCGGAAGTAGTCTAAGTTTGCTGCGCTGAGCTGCTCGCCAGCTCTCCCAAAGTGTATCGTTTTATACAGTTTTCTTCACTTGTATACCATATCTCAGCGTTTAAAACTGCGCACCAACATTGGCGGTACACAATAATTCGATTTTTTGGATCAGACGCTTGGACATCGAGCCTCAAGTCTAGATCAAACAGCTACGCTGCCGCAGCTAGCCACGGCTAGCCAACCCTAACCAGCTCCTGACTGGGATAGCCCATTAGCCAACAGGGGACAGCCGTTCCCTGCCTTTCCAGTACCAAGCCAACACACCGGAGGCCGTGCCTTGCTCCCAGTAGATCGCGTGAGTATTACCAGCACTACTAGGTAAGTAGCCCCCACTCTCCCGGCTAGCACTGCAAGTTAGCAGCCCCCACTCCCACTGCTAGCACGGCTAAGTAAGTAGCCCTACCTCCCCGTTAGCATTACTATGTAAATAGCACTCACTCTCCCCGCTAGCATCGCAGGTTCATTGCTTTTTTCCAGTTTTATCCACCTGCATACCATACCTCCATTCTCAAAATCGCGCATCAATATTGGTGGTACCTGAGAGTCCGAGGTCTGGATCTCGAGGTCTGTTGTCTTGGTTTGTTCTTCAGTTTGCTGAGCGGGATTTACAAGCCAGCAGCTGAGCCTTGCGTTAGCAAGTAGACTAAGGTTGTTTTCCTCTGGTTTTCGTTCGTTTTACAGTTTGCTGAGCGGGATTTACAAGCCAGCAGCTGAGCGTTTAGCGCTGGGCGGTTTTATCCTCTTATTTTAATTCCGCAATTATTTTAATGAGTCTTGCGATGGCTCCACACCCTACCGCCCCTAACTGCTCGGGTTGCCTCCAGCGTGGCCTAAAAATCTCAGAGTTGGAAGGTAGGATCTCTACTCTACACTCTATACATCAAGTCGAACATCTCCTGGACTCACTGCTACCCGACCCAGATGTCGGCGTCCAGCCTCCCACTTTTCCACCGTCAGCGGCATCCGGGGGTGGGGATGTGGATTTTAGTTTCCTCCTGAGTGAGAAATCCTGGCCCAGACTCAGAGCCAGACCCAAGCATTCAAGCTCCACCCCTTGGACCACTGTTAGGAGGAAACGAGGAAGGGAAACCTCCAGGGTCCCCTCCCAACCCTCCGACGACGACACCCTCCAACTGAGGAATAGCTTTGCTTTACTGGCCGAGCCTGTACCCAAGAGGTCCAAGGATACTAGCATCAGCTCCTCGTCCTGGCTCCCTGCTACTGGGGCTCATTTCACACCCTGCCCTACTCAGTACCATACCCATACTCCGCAGCCCACCCATACCTCTCTGGTTGGTGAGCGGCATAATAGCCAGGCTAATAAGCCTGCTCCCCGGCCTGAGCATAGCCCAGTCCACTGAGGGAACCCCCGGCCCCCACCCTCTACCACTTGGCCTTCAGGTGTGAGGCAGCAAAGGAAGTCCCCTAAGCCCAGTGGGCCCGCCACTGATCCCGCCCCCCCATCTGTGCTCATCATCGGATCTTCCATGGTGCGCCATGTAGTGGTCCCGAAAGCCTGTACCTGCTGCTTCCCAGGAGCTAAGGTCTCGGACATCAGGACTGTTGTCCCATCACTCCTCGCAGATTATCCCCTGGCCTCATCCATTATCATCCATGTCGGAAAAAATGACATCAAGCTCCAGCAGTCTGAGCGGCTGAAGGAGGATTTCAAGGCCCTGATCTCCACTGCTCAGGCGTCAGGAAAGACCTGCATCATCTCTGGCCCGTTCTCCTCCCCCCGGTATGGTGATGCCAAATATAGTAGGATCCGTCAGCTCCACATCTGGCTGAAAGGCTACTGCTGCCAGTTGAAGCTTCCCTTCATAGATAATTTCACCACTTTCTTGAACCGCTCGGACCTCTTCGCCAGGGACGGCCTTCATCCTAGTAGGTCAGGTGCCCGTCTGCTCAGTATGAATATGGACCTGACGCTGAGATCTTCCAGCGTCTGATGTGGGGTTAGCCCGACCCGTCTCAACCACCCTACTGCCAAACATAAACCTCCTGTACCCGCGGGTCGGGCTACATCAGCTCCATCTCACCAGCGCCCCATCACCATAGACCTTGATTCCCTGCCCCTCACTGAGACCTGGCATGGCGACGTCTATATTTTTATAAACGAATTCTGCCCACCTGAATATGCCATTCAGCGAATTATCTCCCACCGCACCCCTATTACCATAATGAAACAGTCAGGTGGATCTAATATAAAAAACCTGATATCCGTTCCAGTGAATATACCATCCAGGCCTACTAGTCAGGCGAGCCAGCCCTTTTCTCCGGAAGCTATTTCAATGGCGATTCTAAATGTCAGGTCCCTACCAAGCAAAACTTCTCATTAATGATCTTATATGTGAACGTAAACTAGACTGTATGTTCCTAACTGAAACCTGGCTAAATATAAATGGATCAGCAGCCCTCATTGAAGCCTCTCTTCCTAACTACAGCTTTTTTCAATCTATCAGAAGTGGGAAAAAAGGTGGAGGAACAGCCACCATAGCTACAGATGCCCTCAGCTGCAGGACCATCTCCTTTGATGATTTCGCCTCTTTTGAATACCACGCTATTGTCCTAAAATGCCAGCCCCCAGTTCTGGCAGTAACCGTGTATAGGCCTCCCAAACAATGCCCTGCCTTCTCTACAGAATTTTCAGAACTCCTGTCCATCATCCATACAAATTATGATAAGATTATCATCATTGGAGATTTCAACATACACGTAGACACTGAGGCGGACTCGAAAGCTAGGGACTTTATCAACCTCCTAAACGCCATGGATTTTACCCAACATATCTCTATCACTGTTTCCTCCATTAGTGACCTCGCCCTCTCCGACCATTTCTGTATCTTCTTCACTGCATTGGTTCCTAAAGTCAAAAGTAGTACTGAGCGCTTTATCAAGAAACGTTATCTTACCTCCGCAGTAGCCGATAGTTTTAGAGAAATAATGACCACAAACAATTTATCAACTCCAGAAGTGGGGCCCTTAGGAACTATTGAAGACCTGGCAACCACCTTTAACACCAGAGTAAGGGCAGCCTTGGATTCTGTAGCACCTATTAAACTGAAAAGGATCACAACCAATAATAAAGCCCCATGGCGAAATGAGGAAACATATCAACTAAAGAGAACCTGCAGAAGTTCTGAGCGTATATGGCGAAAAACCAAGCTACAGGTCCACCATGATATTCTAAAAGAACATCTCTCTGCTTTTAATAAAGCAATAAGAAATGCAAGGAAAGACCACTTCTCAAAATCTATCAACCGAAATAATTCAAGAGTGCTCTTCTCAACAATTGATAGCCTAATAAACCCTGCCGTAAAAACACCTGATAACCTGCTCTCTTACCTCCAAATGTGAGGAATTTGCAGCTTACTTCAGAGATAAGATTATGAATATTAGGAGGAAAATCACTCAGGAAAGGCCATGCATCCCGTTCACAGATCCTCTCCCTCCATGTAATGGACATATGAGCCTGTTTACACTGATGGACACAGAAATGTTGAGAAAAGTAGTATCCAAACTCAAAACCTCCACATGCCTGCTGGATCCCATCCCCACCGATTTTTTCAAAACTATTTTTGACTCTGTATCCTATGACATTTTATCCATTGTTAATGACTCCCTATCTACAGGTGTCTTCCCACCAATACTTAAAACTGCTCTGGTGAGACCCGTACTGAAGAAAAACAAACTTAGACACTTCAGTTTTTAGCAATTTTATACCAATCTCCAACCTTCCCTTTTTGAGTAAAATTCTGGAAAAAATTGTTTTCAAACAGATTAATGATTTCCTAGCTACAAGTTGTACCCTTGACCTTTTCCAGTCCGGCTTCCGTGCCCACCATAGTACAGAGACGGCATTAGTCAAAGTTGTAAATGACCTCAGAATTAATGCTGACTCCAAAGAGCTTTCTGTTCTCGTCCTCCTGGACCTGAGTGCAGCCTTTGATACTATAGATCATGAAACACTGGAAAAGTGGGTTGGCATCTCTGGTCCAGTCCTAAATTGGCTTAAGACCTATCTAACCGGTCGTGATTTCTTCGTTGCCCTCGGTAAATATAGCTCAGGAAAGATCCCTATGACCTGTGGGGTGCCCCAAGGATCGATCCTAGGACCTCTACTCTTCAGCGTGTACATGCTGCCCCTTGGCAGTGTCATGAGGAGGCACAATATTAGCTACCATAGCTACGCAGATGATACTCAACTCTATATTTCCGTAACACCCAGTAACTACAGCTTGGTTGACTGCCTTGTCAAGTGTATTACAGATATAAATGTATGGATGTCACATAATTTCCTCCAACTAAACCAGGACAAAACGGAAGTACTGATTATTGGAGAAAAAGCTGAAAGAGAGAAACTAGCTGCACACTTAAACTCTGGAAATTGACACCAATTGCCAGAATTAAAAACCTAGGTGTCATACTTGACTCAGATCTTAATTTCGAAAACCACATCAAGAATATTACAAAGACATCCTTTTACCACCTAAGGAACATTGCCAAGGTGCAACCCTTTCTCTCTCAGGCTGACACCGAAAGATTAATGCATGCTTTCATCACAAGCAGGCTGGACTACTGCAATGCTCTACTATCAGGCCTACCAAAGAAAGCAATCTCTAAGCTACAAATAATACAGAATGCTGCAGCAAGAGTCCTCACTAAGACTAGACGAAGGGCACACATCACACCAGCGTTAAAATCACTACACTGGTTACCAGTCAACTCCAGAATAGACTTTAAAATACTATTACTAGTCTATAAATCTCTCCACAGTCACTCACCAGAATATATTTCAGACATGCTTTTTAAGTACATGCCAAACAGACCACTTAGATCCTCAGGCACTGAACTTTTAACAGTTCCAAAAGCCAGGACCAAGAAACATGGAGGCGCAGCTTTTAGTTTCTATGCCCCCAACCTCTGGAACACCCTACCGGAGTGCCTAAGAAGGGCTGAAACAACGGAGGTCTTCAAGCGAGACCTCAAGACGTACCTTTTCGACCTAGCCTACAATCACTAGCTAGGACCTTGAGACACAGAAAGGCAGCCTCAAACCTACCTGTGAATCCTCTGTATACATTGGTATTTATCCTGCTATGCAATGTATGTATATCAAGTAGTGTACAGAAGCTGGTTATCCTGAAACAGGCTTGTTCTGACTGTTGTGTTGCTTCAATGACTCAGTGTGCTACTAACCGTTTTCTGTCTCCCCTAGTGTCTCTCTCTCTCCCTCCTATCCTCTAACCAGGTCCAGTGTCAGCTGCGGAGCTGTGGATATCGTAGTATTTAGTACACACACACACACGTACACACAGACACACATCAGTCCACATCCGGCTTAGGCCTGGACCTGATGCTCTTAGCCTTTCTTGCTCCGAAAATTTAATTTAATGTTATTTATTGTTCTTAAAATGTTCTTAGCCATTAGACAAATATATTCCAGGAGCTTGCCCCAGGTTGCCTGTTTCAATATCTGTGTGGTCTGTATGGCTCTATGTGCTACTAACCCTGCTCTGCCTTCCCTCTGCCTTCCCTCTCCCTAGTGCCTCTCTATCTCCCTCCTATCTTCTAACCAGGTCCAGTGGATGCCCCACCGTCACCAGCAGACCTCCCGACGTCCGATAGATACCCCTGTGTCTGCTGTGGATGATGTAGCATGTCCGTAGAATATTCTCTCTCCTATGATGCTTTTAGCCTCTCTCACTCTGAAATGTAATTTAATTCAATGTATTGCTTTATAAATGTTCTTAGCCGGTAGACAAACATACTCCTGGAGCTTGCTCGATTGCCTTGTTGAGAGGGGTCAGGGAAGAATTTTTACAGCTCACTTATCTGGCCCCCGGGTGATTACTGTTTTTTTGCTTCCCTCTGGAATATGTAGAGAGTGGGTCGTATGCCCACCTCCCTTGTTCTCTGTAAAGCGCATTTTGTTGCCTCTGGGTATGAAATGCGCTATACAAATAAAGCTTTGATTGATTGATTGATTGAGATGTAGGGACTGACTGTATGGAGGGAGGGAGGGAGGGAGAGGAAGGGAGGGAAACTTTCAAGACTGGAGAGGTGGTTTATTTTGAGAGAGAGCAGCAGAATAGATTCTGGAAATCTGAGAAATGAGCATGTATTCATATTTCTTCACCTGATTGTAATGTCTAATTATTCTACAGTTGACACATGCAAAGATGGGTCCATCCCTGACATGATCTCTAAAAAGTCCTATTCTGCCTATTGTTGTCCTGGATCCTGCTGTTTGTCTCTCTAGTGGCATGCTGTTCAGCATTATGCTTAGCTCTGGTTGCGTGTGCATCTCTCTCCATCTGTCTCTGCCTAGATGTATGCTTTCTAAGAGCTTCTTTAGCTCTGGTTGCTTGTGCGTCTGTATCCATCTGTGTAGCTCTGCTTGCTGGCTGCTTTGCAGCATGTTTAGTTCTGTCTGCTTGTGCGTCCCTCTCCAAGGTTGTTTTGTCCCTCTGGTACTTTCTCTTTTACGGTCTCTTCTCTTTTCTCAGTAAATCCGGGTCATAGTTGGACTTGCAATTAATGGACTAATTGAGACTCAGTGATTTCTTCTTTACAGGTTTGGCAAATGTCTTTTAAAGTTGTTCAAATATATAGGTTTTTGCTATTGTAGAGTGAGAAGAGCCCTGCTCTTTTCTTTGGAGAATCACCACTATTTTTAGATTAGGTAGGGGACTCATGCTTCGCCTATCTTATCAGCTTACTTGTATTTTCTAGTTTGTCTCTGAGCTTTGAACAGTATGGTACACTTCTCTTCTCCATTTTTACACTGCGCCACAAAATTGTCTAAAACCCATGATAACAGCTGATTTTGTCGTTGTGAGCGAAGGGAGGGGGAGCAGATGGCCCTCCTCAGTTTGAAAATGCTCTCTGATGACAAAGGTTAGGCTCCAACCCTCGTATGGTACTGCGGTCAAGCTAGCCGCACTTTCTTGTTCCACGGTCAAATGAGCCGCATATTTTTCTGCCACGTTCAATTCAAGACGAGTGCGCGCCTATTACACGTATTACGGTAGTCGATGAATCCGTCTTGGAAATACAGTGGCCGTGTCTGAACGTCCATACTACATGCTACATACTATATAGTACAACTTGCATACTACATGCTATTTAGTAGATACTACTCCACGAAAACATGTTTAGTATATGAGATAAATGTAGCATGCTACTTGCATCATCCAGTGAAAGTGACGGGCTCTGGCTCTCATATCTTGTTAAACTTACAACAATATTGAGCTAGCCAGGCATTGGAGTTGGTCATCCAACAGGCTCAACCCTCAACTTTCTGTATAATTCAAATTGTGAAATGGCTGTGATAATAGCCCACAAAATGTTCTTCCTTTGCCTCGTTTAGCACCAGCTGCAAAACTCGCCTCCAAATTCATTATCTCCGTTAGCAGGGCTAACGTTGCACACAGTAGCTTGTGCTTATTATTATTATTGGGGTTGGTGAGAAGCTTGTGCAGTGGAGGGGTTCTTTTGGGGGAGTTAGCCGTTGGATTGTTATGCTTAAATTATGCTAGCCAGCTAGTTCCCAAACGTTATTTGATTCAGACATAACGTAGGCTGCCTGGTACAGTCCACTGACCAGTTGCTGGTTAGCTATGAGAGGCTGGAGCCCAGCGACCGTTGCATCCCCCCAACCCGCAACGGAGGATTATCAACTGGACTGAGACTCCCCCTCTCATTGCTAACCAGCAACTGAGGCAATTGAGCTAAAGGTGGTTACTGAATAAATATGACACCGATAAGTACGGTGGCCGACGCGTGCAAATCACAACGGCAAATCCGGAACACAACCGCAAGTTCAAACACAACAATAAAGTTAAAAAACACAACAGCAAGTCAGAAAACACAACTGCAAGTCGGAAACACAAATGCAATACAGAATACACAACAGCAAGAGAGAAAACACAATCGCAAATTGGAAACCACGATTGCAACTCCCAAAAACACAACGACAATAACCAGAAATCACATTAGAAATGTGTAAACCGGAAAGGGATTTACTACTTGTTGAATCTGATTGGGCAGCTATAGTGTCAATAACAGTGGGACATGTGCGGGAAGCGAATACTCGAATTAATTAGAAATAATACGTTTAATGACTGGGTTTAAGAATGGAACTATTTTTCTCCCACATGCAGGAGCCCATCTTGCCTCCTGCCAGGCTGTTATCTTTCCTCCTGCCAGGCTGTTGTTATAAATAAGAAGTTCTTAACTACTGAACCAACTACTGAGCCAATTGAGCTAAAGGTGGTTAACTAGCTCGATCGTAACTTACTCAAACTGAATAAATATGACACCGATAAGCACACCGATGGCAATAGTTATAGCTTAATCTTAATATAACTAAGACATCTGCTAAAAACCGACAGATTTAGCTACAATGTCCACGAACATTTAACCTAGGTTGGCGAATTACTGTCGCCTCAACTTCCACCAATTTTAACAAACCGGAAACTACTGTGATGTGCCGCAACGTTTCACTCAAATCACCATCTTGTTTCCGGAATAGCATCCTCTCGATGCCTGTTACATATTTTGGATAGGTCGGGAATATGTAGTAAATACTATATAGTACGCCAGATGTAGCAGGCACAATTTTGATGTAGCATGCTGCATCTGGCCTACTATATAGTATGTACTACATACATAGTATGGACATGTGGACACGGATTTTGTGTATTATCCACAAAAATGTTGCCTTTTCCTGGCATGGGATGTGCGACTGCTGCTGCCGCCAGGAGAAGACGTGTTCGCGCTGCAAGGAGAAGAGCCGTCATGTGATTTGTTCTCGACATGCTTGTAGTTGAGGTAAATATTGAACGTTAGCTTGCTAGCTACGTTAGTTAGCTAGGTTAGTTGATAAGACATGCATGTGCTGGCTTGGGGCTAGCTATACTGTTACATTTGTACCAGGGATGTTATATTAAATAGATTCTGAGAGGAGGCAGGTAAGCAAAACAATAAAACTCAACTCATTTTAAAGAGGTGGGTAAAATGAGTTTACCTGGGTTTACTCATCACTACACGCCTGCTTTGTAATGTTACATTTTAGCTCTACAGATAATGACATCTATCTATTATCATATTGTAAAGACAAGTATATGCCATAAGCACAAATTAGTTTTCCCTAATAATATTCCCCCTGTAGGCTCGCATGGAAGACAGAGGTCCTTACACCCAAGTCAACCTCCACGTCCCCCTGTTGAGGACCGATTTTGACATGGCGGACACAAGGGGGGACTTGAGATTGTCAAAATCGTCACTGAGGAACCTCATTTATACCCTTGGTGATGGTCAGGGAGGATGGGGCAAGACCATGGAGGTGCTAATAGCAATAACAATAATTAATTGCATTTACAGCTTTTCTCAGAACTCACCCTTTCACTCACACACAGGTGCTAGTCTTTGGAGGTAACATTATATCAGTCATTTAGCAGACACTTTTGTCCAACATTACATTAGTCATTTATTTAGCAGACACTTTTGTGTCTCCTAAGCGACTTACAGTAAGTCTAATTGCATTTAACCATTTAAAGGTTGAAGACCTTGATGGTGGCCATGGTCCTGCTGCTGCAGATCATCCCAACCCTGGAGATGGCTTCAGAGAGCGTCTCGCATCGGCACCAGCACAAGCTGCCTGGGTCCCAGCTCTTGATGAGCATGACTACCCCATCCTGCCATAAGTAGTCAGTCAGTCTATCAGTTCATGAGTGTGCTTTGCCTTGTTCCTCATAGACAGCCTTGAGGCTTTAAACGTCAATCAGTTGGTTAGAGGCAGCCTTGAAGCATTTGTTTAAATGTATGCGTTTCATTTAGCACTGTACATAGTAATCAGTTCTTTATTAAGTTTTTTGGGGGGAGACAACAGATCAGCGTTCTCGTCGTGTCTCCTGTCAGTACTTTTTGCAAGGAAAGCTAATGATCTGACCATATATAAACAAGTCAAAAGTATATTTGAAGACCATTGTGTAATAAAAATATCCAAGAAATGTTGGAAAGTTGCAAAAGTTGTGCTTCTTCCATTATACATGTAAAGGTTACTTCTTGATGTATTAACATTTCAACAAAGTGTAATATCTACACATCAGACACATTGTTTGTCTAGATATGTCTACATGTCATGTACAGTAACTTGGAAGGTCTTAACACAACATGCAGAGAGCTTTGGACATGCCTTATCAAGTAGTTAGTCAGACACATTTGAAAAACAGTGATGCTTTCATAACCGTCTGTGAATAATTCCAATGAAGCATTGTGAACCAACATGTATGTTCCCTTTATGCCTAATTGCAAACTATAATGTCCATTAGGAATGTTCTTTTAATGACTGGTTTTAGGTATAGTGACATTTGGTTTTAGGTATAGAGACATTTGTTGATCTCTTTTGACTGGGAATACATTACAAGGAATGAGACACAAAGACCAATTTAATTCAAGAAAATACATTTCATAAAACATAAAAACAATAATGGAACGAGATAAAACAGTTTCTTTTTTGACTGAGGCTTCTAGAAGCAACATCAGCCGGTCCTCCCTCTCCTTAAACAACCCCCTTTCCTCCCTCCACTCAGCCTTCATCTCTGCCTTCCCTCTCCCCCATTCAACATCAGCCGGTCCTCTATCTGGAGGACGGCCAACTCTTCCCCGTTTATGGGGAAGAGAAACGCCGTGCTGAAAGGCTTGGAGTAAGTTTACTAACGTATGCATTGTTGTTCAGAAGCAATCCAGTGGTCTGTTTACTTTGGATATTGATTTATGTAGGACCTACATCTTAGAAGCTGGGCTGCAGGGGAAGACGGAGGCAGCCTGGATGAAGCACAAGTGGGAGAACCTTGTAGCCATGTACAAGGTGATTTTGATCTACAGGCTACATGATAGCAAATATATTGAATTTCGACATTTCTTACACATCTCTTAAGCAATCATGGTCATATTACATGTAAATGTTAGTCTGTTTGTTTAAATTCTAGCTATATTAACATTTAAGCTATGACAATAGTACGTTTTGAGCAAGAGCCGTCTGAACACCTGTAACGTTAGTAGCCTATTAACGTTAGCTGGGCTAGCTAGCTAACGTAACGTCCACAGGTCAATGTTAGCAGCTAGCTATCATGACGTTCTTTTTCAAAATGTCATTTCTACCCCACCCATATACACAAAACTGCATTTGTACCTCTGTGTCTTTACAACTAAGAATTCTGGCAGAATTTTTTTTTTTTTATGGACAAATTAAGTCAATACATTTGAAAGCTCCCACCGGTGACTTCCACCATCCACCATCTTTTTTTTTATTTTTATCACTGCCCAGTGACGTATCACATCTCGACTTCCAGAACAGTATGCTCTGGACCATAGACATTATAAAGAACTAGACTGGCCACGCCCCCTTTAGACTCGACCGACTCGACCGCCATGTTATGCAGGGCATTATTTGGAAAATGTTACCGTTGGGCTTCAGAGCTGCTCGTCGTTTTGTTCAGTAAGTGACTAGTGACTCTTATTATATTTTAGTATCAGCCTAAATACAGTTAGACTAGCCTTTTAAGGTTTTATGAATACTCAGGCGTTTGCGGGAAGAGAATGGTAGCCTAATATGGTTATTGTAATGGTAATTATTTACTTATCTCACAATTAAATTGCATAGCTAACTGGTTAGGATAACAGACTAGTCTAGTTGCCCTAAGCTAACATTACACGGATAACGTAATTTATTCCACTCACATCGACTATTAACACAGTTTTATATAGGCTAATGTAGTAGCTTGTTTTATGCGGGTATATAGAGCTAGTCCCTCATATAGCTAATTGTCAAACTTGTATTTTGCGGCTTAACGGAATTTGTTCATATTTACGAAAATGTCCAGTTCGACTCAAGGATTAACTGATTACATTGTGGGGGTCAAGGGTCACTGACGTCACAAAAGGTGTTTTTGGCCTGCTGAACATGATATCTCAAGAACAGTATTACAGAATTTGTACATATTTGGCCTAAATGTCCAGTTGGATTTAATTAGATTATCTGGATTAGATTTTGGTATTCAAATGTCAAAGTCAAACAAATGGCACTTTTGAACGCTAACACTAGCTAGCTAACGCTAACAATAAAGCTAGCGCTAGCTATGCTAATGCTAGCTAATGCTAATTATCCACAATGCTACATTAGCATTAGCATTAGCGTTACCGTTACCATTAGCATTAGCTAGCATTAGCATTAGCTATTCTAGCTGTAATGCTAGCTAGCATTAGTGTTAGCTAGCATTACAGCTAGAATACCAGCAAGCTAGCGTACACAAGCACTATCCACATCAACACAGGGGCCCTCTCTCAAGACCAACTGAATGTTAACTGCAACTTGCATTGTTGGGCGGAGGCATTTAGCCGCTACATGGTTTTTCTAGTTGATACTGATGCTAGTGAGAATCAGGGTTCCCATGGTCATCAAGACGTTATGGAAAAATCTTGGAAAAGTTGTAATTTTTATTGGTAAAAATGAGTGGGAACCCTGGAGAATACACACAGAGTAGACCTTAACAGTATACTGGCGGGGGAGAGGCTGCATCTATAATCTCTTGGCAAGTCACAATAAAAAACATTTTTTGTCACAATATAAATATACAAGCATTCCAGCTAATCCCAGTGATTCCTCTTATGCAATTACATGCAATTACACGGACTTTCTCTCAGATGATCTAACATCTACCATTTAAAATATACACAGTGAATCTGTGGGATCATTGACGTCACATAGTGGGATGCCCTGCACAAGATGGCTGCCACGTCGGATGTGAGTCCATTGGAATTCTACAGCACAGTGGCCAGTCTAGTTCTTTACAATGTCTATGCTCTGGACTATGCTACATTTTCGTGCATTTTTTCGCCAACTTTTACCTGCTATATAGTACCTACTATATAGTAGGCGAAATACAGTATGCAGTTTTGATGTAGCATGCTACATCTCGCCTACTATATAGCAGGTAGTATGCATTTCGGACACAGCCCATGAATTTCTTCCAGAATGTATCCTAGATGCAGCGCTACCCGTCACGCACTCCACGTCTCCACTCGGAGCCCGTCTCTCTCTATCTCTCTCTCACACACACACACTCTCTCTCGCGTTCTGATTAAGGATAATTAACTGTAGCCTATTATAAATGAATGTAGTCCATATTGAAGGAACATCTATTGGAAGTGTTTTTGTATCATATTTGGTAGACAAAATCTGAATTCTTGATAACTCATCCGAATGGCACGTGTTTATGAATTCAGGACTTCTCCCTTATATGCAGAAATATCTGACTTTTACAGTGTTCAGGACCTCTACCTCTAGAAACCCATGCAATAATATTTGGCATCTACAGTGTAGTTTGAGAAATTCCATTGCAGTCTTACTGTACGTGGATCAGAAATGTCTCCTCTTTGACAAGCCATGAAATCAGAATTACGCATAGCTCATGAGGAAGGTCTATGGATGTGTGTTCAGGACCTCTCATTCTACAAAACCATGCAATAATAATTGAATTCTACAGTGTAGTTTGGAGAAATACCATTACAAAGTCTTACTGTACGCAGATCAGAAATGTCTCTCATTGACAAACCATAAAATCAGAATTATGCATAGCTCACGTAGGGACAAATGATGTTGTGAAACAGCAGTCTGAAGTTCTTAAACGAGACTTAATTGACATGTTGAACACAGTCAGTTGTCTGAAAGCTGAAGTGTTTATCAGTGGTCCTCTACCACCAGTCAGAAGAGGGGATGAGAGATTCTGCAGACTGTTGGCACTGAACATATGGCTTTCAACTGCATGTACCATCCATTCAGTGCACTTCATTGACAATTTCAACTTTTTCTAGGAGTGCAGACATCTTTTTAAGGCAAATTGACTCTGCCTTAACAAGTCAGGAATAAAACTTTACAACTCCAACCTGTTCTACTTCCTGCGTCATCCATCTGTTCCCTCTGCCAAGGAAAAGAGGCACCAAGACAGGAGGAAGACAACACAGCACGACAGAAACCTTGAGGAGAGTTGTCTCGGCCCTCACCTCAACAAGGTTTTGATTATAGGAAACACCCGAGCCACACCCCCCTCACAGGCAATCGCCTATGAGATTTCACCCCCCCCTCCTAAGAGGGGGAGTCTCTCACTCTCCCCTTTCACACCCCTAAGAGGGAGAGTCTCTCGCTCTCCCCCTCGCACTGGCACCCACCTGTGAGGATCCACCTCCCTGAACCCCCAGGCCCCACCTGTGAGGATCCACCTCCCTGAACCCCCAGGCCCCACCCAACTCACTTTTGTCTCAAGCCACCCTTTCTCCCTGGACCTCCTGCCGAGACCACTTACCCCCGCCATACTCCCATCCCCCCCCCCCCGCCCCACTAGCTACTAGGCTAATGGCACTCATGACTCTTTCCAGGACCAAATGTGCTGGTCTCTTCCTCAATTTCTATCTTGATAGGTAATACAAAAAGAATGGTGAATCTGCTAAGTAACAGGAAACCCTCAGCTGGTTCTGCAAATGTATCAAATTTAGTATCCATTCCTCGTCAGCCACAAACTATCACAGAAAACTGGGCAGATAATATCTTTAGCACACAAAATTAAGCTTTATTAAATGTCAGGTATTTAGCAGGAAATACATTTTAATCAATTATGTAATATCAAAAACAATCTTTCATTAATTTCATTCATCTTTCAACAATTTCATGTGTTTAACTGAAACTTGGTTAGCCAGGGTAAGGTAAGGTAGTGCAGCTGATTATCGAGTCAACCCCTCCCAACTTCAGCTTTGAGTGAGGCTAGAGTGTATAAGAAAGGAGGTGGCCATTTTGTTCAATGACTCCCTCCAATGTAATCAGAAGCCACAGCGCGCCACGATTTATTTGTGTGCGCTCAGAATCAAATATGTTAAGGGACCGTTTCTAAAGTACTAGAGCACTTTTAGAGTGCTCGGGAATAAAAATGCATGATCCTCGCTCTGACAGAAATATATCCACCAAATAGACAGATAGATTTTTAATAAGGTGTTACTCAAGAAGAAAATAACGCGCTTTCCGTTTTCGAGTCAGCACAGGTTGGCCTCTAGTTTTGCTTATTGATTACGTTAGACGTTATGCTCCCCACTTAATGTCAGCAGCCAATGAAAGAAGTGCGTGCGTGGAACGACCAGCAACAGCGAAATGCACTGGAAAAAGACCGCATGTCGGTATCTATTCGTTCCACACGTTTCCCTCACAGCATGGTCATACTAAACAGCTTGCAGAATTCCGAAAAGCTGAATAAACTATTCTGTTTTGATCGATTCAAATTTGTATATGACCCTCCCCTGGACTAAAGCATGACTCTCCCATGTTTTCCTCCAGTGACCCCCTGGTTGGATTGGCTCCAGGTTTAAGAAGTAGGTTAAGAAGGAGCCATGGCTTTTTAAGAACAAGTGAATGTAGGCCAAATTCACTTCCTGAATCGAAGCCCCAAGCTGCTGCGCACTAATTCTACAAAATAAAATAGGCTATAGCCTAACTTACAACTTACCGAATTGAAGATAGCCGTAGCCTACAGTGAACGGTGATGGAAACGTCTGTTTACTCAAAAAGAATAAAGAGCTTGTCTCTTGTTTTCTTCAGATGGACAAAAAATCTTTGCTAATGGGAATCTTTACAGGCGTGACAAACAGTGTTAGACAGTGAAAGGTTCCCAAGGTAGAGAGAGACAGATTACAAACACAATTTATATACACGTACTAGTCTTTTGAAAGCTCTTAACCAATCGTTGAAAGCCGGGAACAATGACGCGTTTCACTGATATCCTGTCTAGCGCCCGCCTCCTGAGACCTGAGACCCAATAACATTAGGCTACCAGAGGCTACGCCTCTTCTGGATATGTAATGGTAGTGACCAGTTCTGACATTACTATGATATTATTATTCTTACATGTATTATGAGTGGTCCCTTTATTTATTTGAGGTCTTATATGAATGTCCAGTGCTGACCATGTTCCTTGTTGTTTTCCAAAGTTACGAATGCACCGTCTTTTCTTATTATTTAGTCCTGGACCTGGACCAGGGCTTGTTCTCTCTATTCCATTCATTAAATGAGAGGTGTGAACGCAAGACTACTGACGACCACTTCAGCCAGACAATATGTAGGCTAAATGGTACCCACGTGTGAATGTGTCTGCTCTCCAACTTCAGCGCTATTGAAAAGCCGAACGCCTCCTCATTGTAATTGTGCCAGCGGTCTAACTGACTTCTTAGTTTCAACTGGACCCGGAACTGAATGTTTTGATTGAGAATGAACTCATATTGGTGTGATCACACATTACACATCACATCATGCTTTGTTCGGTTGATTCACCGTTTATGAAGTAGGCCTACACTTGGTGTCCAAACAGAATTCTCTATCGCTGACAGTGACACCCATGGTGAAAATCACGTGTTTAGACGACGCCCTTGTCATGAGCCACTGGACTTTATTTTTACATTTTCTTAGTCACAGGTTATCGTTACAGGTACATGTAAGAGATTACAATAGACAATACTACAACAGATATTCACAATTCTTTATGTATACCGGTAAAATATATTACAATATTACAGGCTCAACTGACGCTTTATTTATAATGTTGGCCATCTAATTTGTAAATCCGATTAGTAAACATGCCTATCAATAAACAATAGCATACCATTTGCCCCATCAGCAAATAGACACGAGGGAGTGAGGGCTTTCCTGTTTAAGACCCCATGTAGATTCTACAGCCTGTCTCACTAGGGAGTGTTTAGTAAGACATATTTCAACAATACATTAAAGAAAAAAGAACTGTAAAACAGGCTAACCTCTCGGTTCTCTCAAATGACAGACATGAATGTAATCAAACAAACAGTCTCCCAGATAGACCCAGAACAAATCCTCCTCCCACGTACCCAGATATGAATGAGACCACCATAGATGTGTGGGCAATCCGGTCTATTGTGAACCTTCCTCCTCAATGGGCAGCTCTCTACCACATCCATACCCACTCCCCTGGGCTACATGAATCACAATGCCAGCTTGTCTAGGAGCTCACAGCAAAACATTTCACTGCTCGTTGCACTTGTAGTATGTGAGAAATACATTCATCAGGCACAGTCAGAGGATGAATGAAGGAGCTCAGGCTTGTCCGAAGGCCTTCAGTACCTGAAACACACAGACAATCAAGGTTAGTCTGATGAAAGAGACAACTCATTCAGAAATGGCTGGGCAGTGGAGGGGGGGGGGGGTACCTGTTTTGGGGGAGCTCCATCCCTGAGCTAATATGACTGTAGTTCTGCAAATGGGGTCTCATGGGCTTGGCTCTGGGAGCAAGATCCCAAATCTGTAATCATGATCACAGGGAAACATTCATCAGCCATCAGTCACATTTGTTTTCACAAACTCAGTGCAGTTCATGATCTAGAGGTGGTTGCATGTGCATGGCACTGTGTTACATCAATGTGAGGAGGGTGAATAAAGCATAGCCTCCCAGTACTGTGTGTGTGTGTTTTACCTGAGCATGAGGGTGGAAGTGCCTCAGAGGAAGAGAGCGTCCACTCTTGGGTTTGTTCTGGGTCTGTCTGGAGAGCAGATTTTGTTTCCTGATTGTGGGCACCTGCTATCTACTGTCTCTTGTTGGGCAAATGTGCAAATGTTAGCATTTGCAGTGTGTTGTCCCAAAAACACAGTGCAGTGTGGCCGATCAATCTTGATCACTCTTTTTGTCAGCTGTGATTTTGGTATGAATTTCTTGTCTGCGTCTCTCTTCTGAAACCGGAAGGCACGAATCACAAAGGAAGTGCATGGGTGATTGAAGAGAGGGGCAGGGTTTGTGTAGACAAGGCAAAAAGCTTTGTCGTCTGCAGAGATTTCAACAACTTCCACACACTGTCCATCCTCTGTACTCGATAACTAACCGGTTTCCAACCTTGCCTTTCTTGGCAAAATAATTGAGAAAGTAGTATCCATCCAGTTAATAGACTATCTCCATATAAATAATCTAAATGAGGTATTCCAGGGGATCCAGTCTGGATTCTGTGCCTGCCACAGCACTGAGACAGCACTCTTGAAAACGATCTGAGAGTTAATAGAGACTCAGGCAACCTCTCCATTTTGGTTCTCTTAGATCTTAGTGCTGCCTTTGATACAGTTGACCATGACATACTGTTGGCTCGGCTGCAGAATTGGATTGGACTCTCTGGCACTGTTTTAAACTGGATTAGGTCATACTTAGCTGGTCGTGAATACTATGTTGCCCTTGGCACTTATGCCTCTGAACGCCATACCATATCTTAGAGTCTCCCAAGGCTCAATTCTTGGCCCCTTATTATTTAATCTATACATGCTCCCACTAGCTAGTATTATCAATAACCATAACATTAGCTTCCACCAGTATGCTGATGACACTCAGTTGTATCTGTCGTTAGCACCTGATGCTCACAAGTCTGTCAGTTCCCTTCTTGATTGTATTAATGACATAAACTTGTGGATGTCCCAGAACTTTCTGAAACTAAACAAAGACAAGACAGAGGTCCTTGTTGTCGGAAATGAAAAACAAAGAATAGATGTGTTACCCTATGTAGAGTCCATGTGTCTGAAGCCCAAAGACCACATCAGAAATCTAGGAGTTATCTTTGATAGTGATCTAAGTTTTAATAATCACATCAGCAATGTCTGTAAAACAGCATATTATCACCTCAGAAATATCTCGAAGGTCCGTGATATTATCTCCATTGCCGACTGTGAAAAACTCATACACGCTTTTGTATCTAGCAGACTTGATTACTGTAATGCACCTTTACCTGGTCTACCCAAGAAATCCATTAAAAACCTGCAGCGAGTTCAAAATGCTGCTGCTAGAATCCTAACGCGCACTAAAATGAGAGATCATATCACACCTGCACTCCAATCCCTTCACTGGTTACCTGTAACTTTTAGAATTGATTTTAAGATTATGCATTGTCTTCATGGTCTTGCCCCACTTTACCTCAGTGACATGATTGTGAGATATACTCCGGCTAGGCCACTTAGATCATCTGACAGCAATTTGTTGGTCATTCTGAAAACCCGGATGACAAGTCGAGACTCAGCTTTTAGTTCCTATGGCCCTAAACTTTGGAATTCACTCCCAGATAACATTAGAGCCATTGACAGTGTCAGTAGTTTCAAAGAGAAACTCAAAACACATCTTTGTACTGTGTTTTGCTTTTATTTAGGGTGCCTGTTTTTAGAGAGTCCCTGGTTTTGTGGTTCCATATGCTTTTTCTATTTTATTACTATTATATTTATTATTTTATTTCTATTATTTTGTTATGTGTATATAGGTATTTATGTGTGTATAAATGTGTTTATATGTTCTGTAAAACTCTTGTTTGAAAAAGTGCTATACAAAGTTTATTATTATTACATCCTATTGTCACTGCATAGATTCCTTCAGATGAAGTGGTCTAGGTAGGTGACCCCATTCTAGAGGGGGGGGGGGGGTCTGTCGGGTCACTTGCCTTGCCTCTAGTTTTGACAATGTGTCTGACCCCCCCCCACAGAATTATTGTGTGAAAATGTAGACATTGTAGTCCTGTGTTTTGAGTTGCACCATATTCAGGGTACAGTATATATATGCACTTTGTTAGACAGTCCTGGGCTTTAGTGCAGCTGCAAAGAGTCATTAATTCATTTTTCAAAATACATTTACAGAACCTCTGACTCTTCTTGAAAGACCAAACAATCGTCCCAAAACAGTTTGTGTCGTCAGATCATACCCCAAGCCAGTCAAAATTAAAAACACTACTCAGCAGTCAGTACACCCTACATCAAAGGATGGAAAACACCATGTTCAGGGAATGTAGCTGCAGAAAAAATGTTTATTCTTCACAAAGTAAATGCATTTTGCATGAAGTCAAAACTCAGCACATTCAGCACTTGCATACAGTAAAAATAAAGAAAAAAGGACAAAGACAAAATATGAATGAGAAGCACAAAATCAAAGTCAACAAGTACTTCATCATTCGGCATCAGCATCCATCTTGGTGCTGGGTCAGACCACAGGACTTCATCCACATCACATAGCACATTCTTCCCAGCCAAGCAACAGGGGAAGAACCCTCTGGTGTGCCGGATCCAGGCTTGGCAAGCCTCCACACCTGTAAATCAAATCAAATCACCCAGCTATGCCTGTCTCCACTTGGGTATCAGAAGGGGGCAGGACCAGAAATGACAGGACCAGCTGGGTTTCATCGGCATAGCAGAAGCCATGCGAGCGAATGACAGAGCCCAGAGACGTAGTGTAGAGGGGAAAAAAGGAGAGGACCCAGGATAGACCTTTGTGGAACCCCCGTTCACCCAACATCGTCCTCGAGCGCTGCATTTCATAGGCCTGAAATAAGGCCTGCCGTATTATTCGGTTCACCATGGATCTTAATGAAGTTCGTTTTTTAATTTTTTCCAGTAATCCAAACTCCATATCCAGTTCCCATTTTGACTTTTGATCACTGGCTCACACACAAATAAAACAATTCCTTGTTCAATGATTTGACTAGTATTCCCGATTCAACTGCACACCATATTTGAGGGGTTCTTTTGCAAAAACAGACATCTCCGTTTGTAGGCTATTAGGTATCCTAAATCATGTTTGCTCATGTCTGCGCTGAGGCCTACAATAGGCCTATTCATCTCTTGATGTGGATGTTGCAGAGTGACATGGAGGACATGGAAAGACAGTTAACGTATTCTTAAAAACATCAAACCCTAATATTTATTCACATGCACAAACTTCTGCATCAGGATAGCTGACATAAACCCATTCAATACGTGTGGTCATATTCAAGTCTCGTCATAATATGGGAGATATCATGAGGGAATGGATGAAGGACTTAAAACAAACTGATTGTAAGGACTATATTGGAACATTTGGACTGAATTTGATTATTGAATAGAGAATATTACTCAAAAAGAAAAGGGCAGGAGTGCTCAGAAGTTCAGACAGATGTGATGAAGGTGCTATTTGGTCAAGAACACAAAAGACTGAGCAGGGGAGCCTACCCACACATATAGCTTATATAGCTATATCTCAATAAAGGCTTTTTAACATTTTGCCAGTTACTTTTCTTTGAATGAAAGAATATCATTATATGAAGTGTCTACTCCTGTTTGGGTTATTATTTGAAGTTTCTAATTTTTGGGGGGAGCCTGTAAACATTGAATACAGTAAGTTCATCCAACGTTATTATCCGCTTGGCTGTTTTTGCGTGACTCTTGTTATTATCATTTCCAAACTGATATTAACTATAGTATCCACTAAGATACTAGATCGCTCAAACTCGTAAATCACCTGTTTGATTGGTATAATGTGAAGTGAACATAGTGTTACACTGTAGGCTTATTCCTATTATAATTAGGCGCAAACAAAGGTTGTTTTCCGGTGAAAACGAAGAATAACTCAGTAGTGTAATCCAGGCCTAAGAAACCAGGTCCATTCCAACTTCCACAACAGGTCTTTCTCTTTCTCCAACTCCCTTCTCCTTCACCGATCCCTTCTTCAATAGGTGGTGGTGAACCTGAGAGGAGAGAGAAAGTGGGAATGAAAAAGAGGGGGGGCAGGTTTGTGTGGAAACTCTTTATGTACTGTTCTGTATATCTAGTTGTACAGTATGTGTAGTTGCACTTCTGGCACAATAAAGATGTTCAAAATATAAAAAATGCAGATGTTCAGAATATAAACGGTAATGATTTTCAGACTATAAAAGTGAATTTGATATTTATTTGACACACGCGCACACGCACGAAACACACGAACACGCGCACACGCACTGTTGCTTACAACGATTGGGTCCTTCTGTGAATTTTCTTTAGCTCTTGGATTAATTGTATGAACACACTGGTGTGTCTTTATGTGTGTTGACTTGGTGAAGCTCCTCCCACACTGGACACAGTGGTATGGCTTCTCTCCTGTATGAACACGCTGGTGTGACTTTAACTTTCCTGACGTAGTGAAGTTCTTCCCACACTGGTCACAGTGATATGGCTTCTCTCCTGTATTAACACGCTGGTGTGTCTTTAAGTGTCCTGAGGACCGGATGTTCTTCCCACAATGTTCACAGTGGTATGGCTTCTCTCCTGTATGAACACGCTGGTGTATCTTTAACTCTCCTGACGTAGTGAAGGTCTTCCCACACTGTTCACAGTGGTATGGCTTCTCTCCTGTTTGAACACGCTGGTGTATCTTTAACTCTCCTGACATAGTGAAGTTCTTCCCACACTGTTCACAGTGGTATGGCTTCTCTCCTGTATGAATACGCTGGTGTGTCTTAAGGTTCATTGCCAGAGTGAAGTTCTTCCCACACTGGTCAAAGTGGTATGGCTTCTCTCCTGTATGAACACGCTGGTGTGTCTTAAGGTTCATTGCCAGAGTGAAGTTCTTCCCACACTGGTCACAGTGGTATGGCTTCTCTCCTGTATGAACACGCTGGTGTGTCTTTAAGTGTCCTGACGACCTGAAGTTCTTCCAACACTGGTAACAGTGGTATGGCTTCTCTCCTGTATGAACACGCTGGTGTGTCTTTAAGTGTCCTGACGACCTGAAGTTCTTCCCACACTGGTCACAGTGGTATGGCTTCTCTCCTGTATGAACACGCTGGTGTGCCTTTAAGTGTCCTGACTGACTAAAGTTCTTCCCACACTGGTCACAGTGGTATGGCTTCTCTCCTGTATGAACACGCTGGTGTGTCTTAAGGACTATTGCCCGAGTGAAGTTCTTCCCACACTGGTCACAGTGGTATGGCTTCTCTCCTGTATGAACACGCTGGTGTGTCTTAAGGACTATTGCCTGAGTGAAGTTCTTCCCACACTGGTCACAGTGGTATGGCTTCTCTCCTGTATGAACACGCTGGTGTGTCTTAAGGTTTATTGCCAGAGTGAAGTTCTTCCCACACTGTTCACAGTGGTATGGCTTCTCTCCTGTATGAACACGCTGGTGTATCTTTAACTCTCCTGACTGACTGAAGGTCTTCCCACACTGGTCACAGTGGTATGGCTTCTCTCCTGTATGAACACGCTGGTGTATCTTTAACCCTCCTGACGTAGTGAAGTTCTTCCCACACTGGTCACAGTGGTATGGCTTCTCTCCTGTATGAACACGCTGGTGTGACTTTAACTGTCCTGACGACCTGAAGTTCTTCCCACACTGGTCACAGTGGTATGGCTTCTCTCCTGTATGAACACGCTGGTGTGTCTTTAACATTCCTGACTCCATGATGTTCTTTCCACACTGATCACAGTGGTATGGCTTCTCTCCTGTATGAACACCCTGGTGTCTTTAACTGCCCTGATGTAGTGGTGACGTTCTTCCCACACTGGCAACAGTGGAATGGCTTGGTTGGCTAGGTGGTGATAGGGAGTGATTGAGAGGAGCAGGAGGAGAGAGTCTCTGGTCTGATCTCTCTGTTCCTCAGCAGAGAGATGTAGAGGTTGTCATGGCTCCTCTTGATGTGATTGCGGTGTAAGATCTGGTTGGTTTAGGAGAATTCGCACTCGGACAAGGAGCACACCTGGGGCAACTCTGACATTACTCCTGGGAGAGTGAAAGATAGAAACAAACATTAAAAAGGATTCTCACACATGTAGTACAGAACACAACTTCAGATTGAGGACATGAGAGAGAAAGATATGCAAGAGGTTCCTCTGACTGAGCTCAAGTGTGGGACAGCGACAGAGGAGGGGGGGAGTGAGAAAAAGAAAAGAGGAGAGAAAACATGTAATACGTTGAAGCCCACAACGTTAACTTAGATAGCTAGAATAAACTAGCCAGCACACCTTAACTTTAGTCAAGCAACCATGTTCCATGGCAACTAAGAGCATTCCATTCTGTTCATAGATAGCGTGCCTGCCTAACATCGGCAATTTGCTTGCCTAACAGCGATTTGCAAGGGCGCCATTGCAGTGCATGACAGTGACCCCTGTATCGTTGCATCCATGAGTGTCCTGAATTTCAGGTTGTATGCCCACGTCTTTGCTGCTGGAAAAAGACAGAGGAGAGAGGGAAGGCCGGTAGATGAGAGCTACTTGTAGAGCTACTATTATGAATAGCAGATCTCTGGTTCTTTCAGCAGTAAGGAACGAGGTGGATGAGAGAGAGAAATGGGAGGAGAAGATGGAGGGAAGGAGAGTCGAGGCCAGCTACCTCTAGCGGTGCTCCTTTTGTCCCAGTAGTAGTCGAAGGAGATGCTCTTGTATCTGTACTACTGTCCATATAAGACCAGCAGCTCCTCCCCGACAGCCAGCAGCCGACAGCAGCGAAACAGGATCCCTCCACGGTACTGAAACGCTACCAGGTTCTGCTCTTCCTCAGTACGGGCACAGTTCAAATACCTAGGAGAAAGAAGGGATGGTTTCATAAAAACTAACTGGTGAGGAAGGGAGAGATGGGAGGAAGGAAGGATGAAGGAAGAGAGGGAGGGAGAAAAAGTGGGTGAGATGTAGGGAGACTGTATGGAGGGAGGGAGGGAGGGAGGGAGAGGAGGGAGAGGAAGGGAGGGAGGGAAACTTTCAAGACTGGAGAGGTGGTTTATTTTGAGAGAGAGCAGCAGAATAGATTCTGGAAATCTGAGAAATTAGCATGTAGTCATATTTCTTCACCTGATTGTAATGCCTAATTATTCTACAGTTTACACATGCAAAGATGGGTCCATCCCTGACATGATCTCTAAAAAGTCCTATTCTGCCTATTGTTGTCCTTTTAAATTGTTCATGAATCTTTCCCTTAACATAGCCTTTTTGTTTGCATATGACTGCTTATAGGCCTCTGGATTCATTGCGAGTTTCTTCTCCATGAACTTCCTTCTATTAATTCTATCACAGTCCCTTATGTCTGGATCCTGCTGTTTCTGTCTCTCTAGTGGCATGCTGTTCAGCATTATGCTTAGCTCTGGTTGCGTGTGCATCTCTCTCCATCTTTCTCTGCCTAGATGTATGCTTTCTAAGAGCTTCTTTAGCTCTGGTTGCTTGTGCGTCTGTATCCATCTGTGTAGCTCTGCTTGCTGGCTGCTTTGCAGCATGTTTAGTTCTGTCTGCTTGTGCGTCCCTCTCTGAGGTTGTTTTGTCCCTCTGGTACTTTCTCTTTTACGGTCTCTTCTCTTTTCTCAGTAAATCCGGGTCATAGTTGGACTTGCAATTAATGGACTAATTGAGACTCAATGATTTCTTCTTTACAGGTTTTGCAAATGTCTTTTACAGCTGTTCAAATATATAGGTTTTTGCTATTGTAGAGTGAGAAGAGCAGTATGGTACACTTCTCTGCTCCCTTTTTACACTGCGCCACAAAATTGGCTAAAACCCATGATAACAGCTGATTTTGTCGTTGTGAGGGAAGGGAGGGGGAGCAGATAGCCCTCCTCAGTTTGAAAATGCTCTCTGATGACAAAGGTTAGGCTCCACCCCTCGTATGGAATTGCGGTCAAGCTAGCCGCACTATCTTTTTCCACAGTCAAATGAGCCGCACATTTTTCTTCCACGTTCAATTCAAGACGAGTGCGCGCCCATTACATGTATTACGGTACTCGATGAAACCGTCTCAGAAATACAGGGGCCGTGTCTGAACGTCCATACTACATACTATATAGTACAACTTGCATACTACATGCTATTTAGTAGATACTACTCCACGAAAACATGTTTAGTATATGAGATAAATGTAGCATGCTACTCGCATCATCCAGTGAAAGTGACGGGCTCTGGCTCTCATATCTTGTTAAACTTACAACAATATTGAGCTAGCCAGGCATTGGAGTAGGTCATCCAACAGGCTCAATCCTCAACTTTCTGTATAATTCAAATTGTGAAATGGCTGTGATAATGGTCCACAAAATGTTCTTCCTTTGCCTCGTTTAGCACCAGCTGCAACACTCTCCTCCAAATTCATTATCTCCGTTAGCAGGGCTAACGTTGCACTCAGTAGCTTGTGCTCATTATTATTGGGGTTGGTGAGAAGCTTGTGCAGTGGAGGGGTTCTTTTGGGGAAGTTAGCCATTGGATTGTTATGCTTAAAGGAGTAGTAAAGGGAAAATGCATGTTTAGCCCTGTTTTAAGGTTACTTATGATCATATAGGGTTAGGGTTAGCTAGCCAGCTAGTTCCCAAACTTGTTTGATAACGTTATTTGATTCAGACATAACGTAGGCTGCCTGGTACAGTCCACTGACCAGTTGCTGGTTAACTATGATAGGCTGGATCCCAGCCGACCGTTGCATCCCCCCAACCCGCAACGGAGGGTTATCAAATAGGCTGAGACTCCCTCTCTCATTGCTAACCAGCAACTACATTTTTGGGGTAATGTCGGGAATATGTAGTAAATACTACTGTATATAGTACGCCAGATGTAGCAGGCACAATTTTGATGTAGCATGCTGCATCTGGCCTACTATATAGTATGTACTACATACACAGTATGGACATTTGGACACGGCGAGTTTGTTAACGTCGTTACAGCTTTTCCCTCACAGTGGTATTGCTGTTCAAACATTGGGCCAGATTAATTTAGCTATAAAACAGACAAAATACATGTATTTCTTCCAGAAAATATCCTAGATGCAGCGCTACTTGTCACGCACTCCACTCGGAGCCCGTCTCTCTCTCTCTATCTCTCTCTCTCACACACACACTCTCTCTCTCTCTCTTGCTTTCTGATTAAGGATAATTAACTGTAGCCTACTATAAATGAATGTAGCCCATATTGAAGGAACATCTATTGGAAATGTGTTTTTGTATCATATTTGGTAGACAATAAAATCTGAATTCTTGATAACGCATCCGAATGGCACGTGTTTATGAATTCAGGACTTCTCCCTTATATGCAGAAATATCTGACTTTTACAGTGTTGAGGACCTCTACCTCTACAAACCCATGCAATAATATTTGGCTTCTACAGTGTAGTTTGAGAAATTCCATTGCAGTCTTACTGTACGCGGATCAGAAATGTCTCATCTTTGACAAGCCATGAAATCAGAAATATGCATAGCTTACATAGGGACAAATGATGTTGTGAAACAGCAGTCTGAAGTTCTTAAACGAGACTTAATTGATATGTTGAACACAGTCAGTTGTCTGAAAGCTGAAGTGTTTATCAGTGGTCTTCTACCACCAGTCAGAAGAGGGGATGAGAGATTCTGCAGACTGTTGGCACTGAACACATGGCTTTCAACTGCATGTACCATCCATTCAGTGCACTTCATTGACAATTTCAACTTTTTCTAGGAGTGCAGACATCTTTTTAAGGCAAATTGACTCTGCCTTCAGGAATAAACTTTACAACTCCAACCTGTTCTACTTCCTGCGTCATCCATCTGTTCCCTCTGCCAAGGACAAGAGGCACCAAGACAGGAGGAAGACAAAACACAGCACAGCAGAAACCTTGAGGAGAGTTGTCTCGGCCCTCACCTCAACAAGGTTTTGATTATAGGAAACACCCGAGCCACACCCCCCTCACAGGCAATCGCCTATGAGATTTCACCCCCCCCCCCCTAAGAGGGAGAGTCTCTCACTCTCCCCTTTCACACCCCTAAGAGGGAGAGTCTCTCACTCTCCCCCACGCACTGGCACCCACCTGTGAGGATCCACCTCCCTCAACTCCCAGGCCCCACCAAACTCACCTTTGTCTCCAGCCACCCTTTCTCCCTGGACCTCCTGCCGGGATCAAACACCCCCCGCCATACTCCCCCCCCCCCCCCCACTAGCTACTAGGCTAATGGCACTCATGACTCTTTCCAGGACAAGCCAGGACCCAATGTTCTGGTATCTTCCTCAATTTCTATCTTGATAGGTAATAGAAAAAGAATGGTGAATCTGCTAACAGGAAACCCTCAGCTGGTTCTGCAAATGTATCAAATTTAGTATCCATTCCTCGTCAGCCACAACTATCACAGAAAACTGGGCAGATAATACCTTTAGCACACAAAATTAAGCTTTATTAAATGTCAGGTATTTAGCAAGAAATACATTTTTAATCAATGATGTAATATCAAGCACAATCTTTCATTCATTTCATTAATCTTTCAACAATTTCATGTGTTTAAATTGAAACTTGGTTAGCCAGGGTAAGGTAAGGTAACAGTGCAACTGATTATCGAGTCAACCCCTCCCAGCTTCAGCTTTGAGTGAAGCTAGAGTGTATAAGAAAGGAGGTGGCCATTTTGTTCAATGACTCCCTCCAATGTAATCAGAAGCCACAGCGCGCCACGATTTATTTGTGTGCGCTCAGAATCAAATATGTTAAGAGACCGTTCCTAAAGTACTAGAGCACTTTTAGAGTGCTCGGGAATAAAAATGCATGATCCTCGCTCTGACAGAAATATCTCCACCAAATATATTTTTTTTAATAAGGTGTTACTCAAGAAGAAAATAACGCGCCTTCCGTTTTCGAGTCAGCACAGGTTGGCCTCTAGTTTTGCTTATTGATTACGTTAGACGTTATGCTCCCCACTTAATGTCAGAAGCCAATGAAAGAAGTGCGTGCGTGGAACGACCAGCAACAGCGAAATGCACTGGAAAAAGACCGCATGTCGGTATCTATTCGTTCCACACGTTTCCCTCACAGCATGGTCATACTAAACAGCTTGCAGAATTCCGAAAAGCTGAATAAACTATTCTGTTTTGATCGATTCAAATTTGTATATGACCCTCCCCTGGACTAAAGCATGACTCTCCCATGTTTTCCTCCAGTGACCCCACTGGTTGGATTGGCTCCAGGTTTAAGAAGTAGGTTAAGAAGGAGCCATTGCTTTTTAAGAACAAGTGAATGTAGGCCAAATTCACTTCCTGAATCGAAACCCCAAGCTGCTGCGCTATAATTCTACAAAATAAAATAGGCTATAGCCTAACTTACAACTTACCGAATTGAAGATAGCCGTAGCCTACAGTGAACGGTGATGGAAACGTCTGTTTACTCAAAAAGAATAAAGAGCTTGTCTCTTGTTTTCTTCAGATGGACAAAACATCTTTGCTAATGGGAATCTTTACAGGCGTGACAAACAGTGTTAGACAGTGAAAGGTTCCCAAGGTAGAGAGAGACAGATTACAAACACAATTTATATACACGTACTAGTCTTTTGAAAGCTCTTAACCAATCGTTGAAAGCCGGGAACAATGACGCGTTTCACTGAGATCCTGTCTAGAGCCCGCCTCCTGAGACCCAATAACATTAGGCTACCAGAGGCTACGCCCTCTTCTGGATATGTAATGGTAGTGACCAGTTCTGACATTACTATGATATTATTATTCTGACATACATTATGAGTGGTCCCTTTATTTATTTGAGGTATTATATGAATGTCCAGTGCTGACCATGTTCCTTGTTGTTTTCCAAAGATACGAATGCACCGTCTTTTCTTATTATTTAGTCCTGGACCTGGACCAGGGCTTCTCTCTATTCTATTCATTTGAAAATGAGAGGTGTGAACGCAAGACTACTGACGACCACTTCAGCCAGACAATATGTAGGCTAAATGGTACCCACGTGTGAATGTGCCTGCTCTCCAACTTCAGCGCTATTGAAAAGCCGAATGCCTCCTCATTCTAATTGTGCCAGCGGTCTAACTGACTTCTTAGTTTCAACTGGACCCGGAACTCAATGTTTTGATTGAGAGTGAACTCATATTGGTGTGATCACACATTACACATCACATCATGCTTTGTTCGGTTGATTCACCGTTTATGAAGTAGGCCTACACTTGGTGTCCAAACAGAATTCTCTATCGCTGACAGTGACACCCATGGTGAAAATCACGTGTTTAGACGGCGCCCTTGTCATGAGCTCCTGGACTTTATTTTTACATTTTCTTAGTCACAGGTTATCGTTACAGGTACATGTAAGAGATTACAATAGACAAGACAGCAACAGATATTCACAATTCTTTATGTATACCGGTACAATATATTACAATATTACAGGCTCAACTGACGCTTTATTTATAATGTTGGCCATCTAATTTGTAAATCCGATTAGTAAACATGTGCCTATCAATAAACAATAGCATACCATTTGCCCCATCAGCAAATAGACACGAGGGAGTGAGGGCTTTCCTGTTTAAGACCCCATGTAGATTCTACAGCCTGTCTCACTAGGGAGTGTTTAGTAAGACATATTTCAACAATACATTAAAGAAAAAAGAACTGTAAAACAGGCTAACCTCTCTGTTCTCTCAAATGACAGACATGAATGTAATCACACAAACAGTCTCCCAGATAGACCCAGAACAAATCCTCCTCCCACGTACCCAGATATGAATGAGACCACCATAGATGTGTGGGCAATCCGGTCTATTGTGAACCAAGAAGGCTCTTCCTCATCAATGGGCAGCTCTCTACCACATCCATACCCACTCCACTGGACTACATGAATCACAATGCCAGCTTGTCTAGGAGCTCACAACAAAACATTTCACTGCTCGTTGCACTTGTAGTATGTGAGAAATACATTCATCAGGCACAGTCAGAGGATGAATGAAGGAGCTCAGGCTTGTCCGAAGGCCTTCAATACCAGAAACACACAGACAATCAAGCTTAGTCTGATGAAAGAGACAACTCATTCAGAAATGGCTGGGCTGAGGAGCCACAAATCTAGTTTGTATGCATTTCCACCAAATTGGGCCCTGTGTGTGTGTATGTGTATGTGTGTGTGGGGGGGTACCTGTTTTGGTGGAGCTCCATCCCTGAGCTACTATGACTGTAGTTCTGCAAATGGGGTCTCATGGGCTTGGCTCTGGGAGCAAGATCCCAAATCTGTAATCATGATTACAGGGAAACATTCATCAGCCACCAGTCACATTTGTTTTCACAAACTCAGCGCAGTTCATGATCTAGAGGTGGTTGCATGTGCATGGCACTGTGTTACATCAGTGTGAGGAGGGTGAATAAAGCATAGCCTCCCAGTACTGTGTGTGTGTTTTACCTGAGCATGAGGGTGGCAGTGCCTCAGATGAAGAGAGCGTCCACTCTCGGGTTTGTTCTGGGTCTGTCTGGAGAGCAGATTTTGGTTCCTGATTGTGGGCACCTGCTATCTACTTCTCTTGTTGGGCAAATGTGCAAATGTTAGGATTTGCAGTGTGTTGTCCCAAAAACACGGTGCAGTGTGGCTGATCAATCTTGATCGCTCTTTTTGTCAGCTGTGATTTTGGTATGAATTTCCTGTCTGCGTCTCTCTTCTGAAACCGGAAGGCACGAATCACAAAGGAAGTGCATGGGTGATTGAAGAGAGGGGCAGGGTTTGTGTAGACAAGGCAAATAGCTTTGTCGTCTGCAGAGATTTCAACAACTTTCACACACTGTCCATCCTCTGAACTCGATAACTATAGACCGGTTTCCAACCTTGCCTTTCTTGGCAAAATAATTGAGAAAGTAGTATCCATCCAGTTAATAGACTATCTCCATATACATAATATAAATGAGGTATTCCAGGGGATCCAGTCTGGATCCTGGGCCTGCCACAGCACTGAGACAGCACTCTTGAAAGTGCTTAACGATCTGAGAGTTAATAGAGACTCAGGCAACCTCTCCATTTTGGTTCTCTTAGATCGTAGTGCTGCCTTTGATACAGTTGACCATGACATACTGTTGGCTCGGCTGCAGAATTGGATTGGACTCTCTGGCACTCTTTTAAACTGGATTAGGTCATACTTAGCTGGTCGTGAATACTATGTTGCCCTTGGCACTCATGCCTCTGAACGCCATACCACATCTTACGGAGTCTCCCAAGGCTAAATTCTTGGCCCCTTATTATTTAATCTATACATGCTCCCACTAGCTAGTATTATCAATAACCATAACATAATCACCACCAGTATCACTCAGTTGTATCTGTCGTTAGCACCTGATGCTCACAAGTCTGTCAGCTCCCTTCTTAATTGTATTAATGACATAAACTTGTGGATGTCCCAGAACTTTCTGCAACTAAACAAAGACAAGACAGAGGTCCTTGTCGGAAATGAAAAACAAAGAATAGATGTGTTACCCTATCTAGACTCCATGTGTCTGAAGCCCAAAGACCACATCAGAAATCTAGGAGTTATCTTTGATAGTGATCTAAGTTTTAATAATCACATCAGCAATGTCTGTACAACAGCATATTATCACCTCAGAAATATCTTGAAGGTCCGTGATATTATCTCCATTGCCGACTGTGAAAAACTCATACACGCTTTTGTATCTAGCAGACTTGATTACTGTAATGCACTTTTACTTGGTCTACCCAAGAAATCCATTAAAAACCTGCAGCGAGTTCAAAATGCTGTTAGAATCCTAACGCGCACTAAAATGAGAGATCATATCACACCTGCACTCCAATCCCTTCACTGGTTACCTGTAACTTTTAGAATTGATTTTAAGATTATTAAATGTCTTCATGGTCTTGCCCCACTTTACCTCAGTGACATGATTGTGAGATATACTCCGGCTAGGCCACTTAGATCATCTGACAGCAATTTGCTGGTCATTCCGAAAACCCGGATGACAAGTCGAGACTCAGCTTTTAGTTCCTATGGCCCTAAACTTTGGAATTCCCTCCCAGATAATATTAGAGCCATTGACAGTGTCAGTAGTTTCAAAAATAAACTCAAAACACATCTTTGTACTGTATTTTGCTTTTATTTAGGGTGCCTGTTTTAGAGAGTCCCTGGTTTTGTGGTTCCATATGGTTTTTCTATTTTATTACTATTATATTTTTTATTTTATTTCTATTATTTTGTTATGTGTATATGTATATAGGTATTTATGTGTGTGTATAAATGTGTTTATATGTTCTGTGAAGCACTTTGTAAAAAAAAAAAAAGTGCTATACAAATAAAGCTTATTATTATTACTATTATTGCGTCCTATTGTCACTGCATAGATTCATTCAGATGAAGTGGTCTAGGTAGGTGACCCCATTCTAGAGGGGGGGGGTCTGTCGGGTCACTTGCCTTGCCTCTAGTTTTGACTGAATGTGTCTGACCCCCCCCCCCCACACACACACACAGAATTATTGTGTGAAAATGTAGACATTGTAGTCCTGTGTTTTGAGTTGCACCATATTCAGGGTACAGTATATATATGCACTTTGTTAGACAGTCCTGGGCTTTGGTGCAGCTGCAAAGAGTCATTAATTCATTTTTCAAACTACATTCACAGAACCTCTGAATCTTCTTGAAAAACCAAACAATCGTCCCAAAACAGTTTGTGTCGTCAGATCATACCCCAAGCCAGTCAAAATTAAAAACACTACTCAGCAGTCAGTACACCCTACATCAAAGGATGGAAAACACCATGTTCAGGGAATGTAGATGCAGAAAAAAATGTTTATTGTTTACAAAGTAAATGCATTTTGCATGAAGTCAAAACTCAGCACATTCAGCACTTGCATACAGTAAAAATAAAGAAAAAAGGACAACGACAAAATATGAATGAGAAGCACAAAATCAAAGTCAAAAAGTACTTCATCATTCGGCATCAGCATCCATCTTGGTGCTGGGTCAGACCACAGGACTTCATCCACATCACATAGCACATTCTTCCCAGCCAAGCAACAGGGGAAGAACCCTCTGGTGTGCCGGATCCAGGCTTGGCAAGCCTCCACACCTGTAAATCAAATCAGATCACCCAGCTATGCCTGTCTTCACTTGGGTATCAGAAGGGGGAAATGACAGGACCAGATGGGTTTCATCGGCATAGCAGAAGCCATGCGAGCGAATGACAGAGCCCAGAGACGTAGTGTAGAGGGAAAAAAGGAGAGGACCCAGGACAGACCTTTGTGGAACCCCCGTTCACCCAACATCGTCCTCGAGCGCTGCATTTCATAGGCCTGAAATAAGGCCTGCCGTATTATTCGGTTCACCATGGATCTTCCTGAAGTTCCTCTTTAAATTTTTTCCAGTAATCCAAACTCCATATCCAGTTCCCATTTTGATCACTGGCTCACACACAAATAAAACAATTCCTTGTTCAATGATTTCAGACTAGTATTCCCAATTCAACTGTACACCATATTTGAGGGGTTCTTTTGCAAAAACAGACATCTCCGTTTGTAGGCTATTAGGTATCCTAAATCATGTTTGCCCATGTCTGCGCTGAGGCCTAAATAGGCCTATTCATCTCTTGATGTGGATGTTGCAGAGTGACATGCAGGACATGGAAAGACAGTTGACGTATTCGTAAAAACATCAAACCCTAATATTTATTCACAAGCACAAACTTCTGCATCAGGATAGCTGACATAAACCCATTCAATACGTGTGGTCATATTCAAGTCTCGTCATAATATGGGAGATATCATGAGGGAATGGATGAGGGACTTAAAACAAACTGATTGTAAGGACTATATTGGAACATTTGGACTGAATTTGATTATTGAATAGAGAATATTACTCAAAAAGAAAAGGGCAGGAGTGCTCAGAAGTTCAGACAGATGTGATGAAGGTGCTATTTGGTCAAGAACACAAAAGACTGAGCAGGGGAGTCTACCCACACATATAGCTTATATAGCTATATCTCAATAAAGGCTTTTTAACATTTTGCCAGTTACTTTTCTTTGAATGAAAGAATATTATTATATGAAGTGTCTACTCCTGTTTGGGTTATTTTTTGAAGTTTCTAATTTTTGGGGGGAGCCTGTAAACATTAAATACAGTAAGTTCATCCAACGTTATTATCCGCTTGGCTGTTTTTGCGTGACTCTTGTTATTCTCATTTCCAAACTGATATTAACTATAGTATCCACTAAGATACTATATCGCTCAAACTCGTAAATCACCTGTTTGATTGGTATAATGTGAAGTGAACATAGTGTTACACTGTAGGCTTATTCCTATTATAATTAGGCGCAAACAAAGTTTTTTTTTCAGGTGAAAACGAAGAATAACTCAGTAGTGTAATCCAGGCCTAAGAAACCAGGTCCATTCCAACTTCCACAACAGGTCTTTCTCTTTCTCCAACTCCCTTCTCCTTCACCGATCCCTTCTTCAATAGGTGGTGGTGAACCTGAGAGGAGAGAGAAAGAGGGAATGAGAAAGAGTCGGGGGAGGGGGGGGGGCAGGTTTGTGTGGAAACTCTTTATGTACTGTTCTGTATATCTAGTTGTACAGTATGTGTAGTTGCACTTCTGGCACAATAAAGATGTTCAAAATATATAAAAAAAAAAGATGTTCAGAATATAAACAGTAATGATTTTCAGACTATAAAAGTGAATTTGATATTTATTTGACACACGCGCACACGCACGAAACACACGAACACGCGCACACGCACTGTTGCTTACAACGATTGGGTCCTTCTGTGAATTTTCTTTAGCTCTTGGATTAATTGTATGAACACACTGGTGTGTCTTTATGTGTGTTGACTTGGTGAAGCTCCCCCCACACTGGTCACAGTGGTATGGCTTCTCTACATTATGAACACGCTGGTGTGTCTTTAACTCTCCTGACGTAGTGAAGCTCTTTCCACACTGATCACAGTGGTATGGCTTCTCTCCTGTATGAACACGCTGGTGTGTCTTCAACTCTCCTGACGTAGTGAAGCTCTTTCCACACTGATCACAGTGGTATGGCTTCTCTCCTGTATGAACACGCTGGTGTGTCTTCAACTCTCCTGACGTAGTGAAGCTCTTTCCACACTGATCACAGTGGTATGGCTTCTCTCCTGTATGAACACGCTGGTGTGTCTTAAGGTTTATTGCCAGAGTGAAGTTCGTCCCACACTGGTCACAGTGGTATGGCTTCTCTCCTGTATGAACACACTGGTGTGTCTTTATGTGTGTTGACTGGGTGAAGCTCCTCCCACACTGGTCACAGTGGTATGGCTTCTCTCCATTATGAACACGCTGGTGTTTCTTTAAGTTACTTGACTGACTGAAGTTCTTTCCACATTGTTCACAGTGGTATGGCTTCTCTCCTGTATGAACACGCTGGTGTGTCTTAAGGTTTATTGCCAGAGTGAAGTTCGTCCCACACTGGTCACAGTGGTATGGCTTCTCTCCTGTATGAACACACTTGTGTTTCTTTATGTGTGTTGACTGGGTGAAGCTCCTCCCACATTGTTCACAGTGGTATGGCTTCTCTCCTGTATGAACACGCTGGTGTGTCTTAAGGTTTATTGCCAGAGTGAAGTTCGTCCCACACTGGTCACAGTGGTATGGCTTCTCTCCCGTATGAACACGCTGGTGTGTCTTAAGGTTTAATGCCAGAGTGAAGTTCGTCCCACACTGGTCACAGTGGTATGGCTTCTCTCCTGTATGAACACGCTGGTGTGCCTTTAAGTGTCCTGACTGACTAAAGTTCTTCCCACACTGGTCACAGTGGTATGGCTTCTCTCCTGTATGAACACGCTGGTGTATCTTTAACTCTCCTGACGTAGTAAAGTTCTTCCCACACTGGTCACAGTGGTATGGCTTCTCTCCTGTATGAACACGCTGGTGTGTCTTTAACATTCCTGACTCCATGAAGTTCTTTCCACACTGATCACAGTGGTATGGCTTCTCTCCTGTATGAACACCCTGGTGTCTTTAACTGCCCTGATGTAGTGGTGAAGTTCTTCCCACACTGGCAACAGTGGAATGGCTTGGTTGTCTAGGTGGTGATAGGGAGTGATCGAGAGGAGCAGGAGGAGAGAGGAGCAGGAGGAGAGAGTCTCTGGTCTGATCTCTCTGTTCCTCAGCAGAGAGATGTAGAGGTTGTCATGGCTCCTCTTGATGTGATTGTGGAGTAAGATCTGGGAGGTTTAGGAGAATTGGCACTCGGACAAGGAGCACACCTGGGGCAACTCTGACATTACTCCTGGGAGAGTGAAAGAGAGAAACAAACATTAAAAAGGATTCTCACACATGTAGTACAGAACACAACTTAAGATTGAGGACAGGAGAGAGAAAGATATGCAAGAGGTTCCTCTGACTGAGCTCAAGTGAGGGACAGAGGAGAGAGAGGAGTGAGAAAAAGAAAAGAGGAGAGAAAACATGTAATACGTTGAAGCCCACGGCGTTAACTTAGATAGCTAGAATAAACTAGCTAGCACTCCTTAACTTTAGTCAAGCTACCATGTTCCATGGCAACTAAGAGCATTCCATTCTGTTCATAGATAGCGTGCCTGCCTAACATCGGCAATTTGCTTGCCTAACAGCGATTTGCAAGGGCGCCATTGCAGTGCATGACAGTGACCCCTGTATCGTTGCATCCATGAGTGTCCTGAATTTCAGGTTGTATGCCAACGTCTGTTATGAATAGCAGATCTCTGGTTCTTTCAGCAGTAAGGAACGAGGTGGATGAGCGAGAGATGGAGGAGAAGATGGAGGGAAGGAGAGTCGAGGACAGCTACCTCTAGCGGTGCTCCTTTTGTCCCAGTAGTAGTCGAAGGAGATGCTCTTGTATCTGTACTACTGTCCGTACAAGACCAGCAGCTCCTCCCCGACAGCCAGCAGCTGACAGCAGCGAAACAGGGTCCCTCCACGGTACTGAAACGCTACCAGGTTCTGCTCTTCCTCAGTACGGGCACAGTTCAAATACCTAGGAGAAAGAAGGGATGGTTTCATGAAAGTTAACTGGTGAGGAAGGGAGAGATGGGAGGAAGGAAGGATGAAGGAAGAGAGGGAGGGAGAAAACAAAGTGGGTGAGATGTAGGGACTGACTGTATGGAGGGAGGGAGGGAGGGAGGGAGGGAGGGAGGGAGGGAGGGAGGGAGGGAGGGAGGGAGGGAGGGAGGGAGGGAGGGAGGGAGAGAAACTTTCAAGACTGAAGAGGTGGTTTATTTTGAGAGAGAGCAGCAGAATAGATTCTGGAAATCTGAGAAATGAGCATGTATTCATATTTCTTCACCTGATTGTAATGCCCAATTATTCTACAGTTGACACATGCAAAGATGGGTCCATCCCTGAAATGATCTCTAAAAAGTCCTATTCTGCCTATTGTTGTCCTTTTAAATTGTTCATGAAGTCTCTCCCTTAACATAGCCTTTTTATTTGCATATGACTGCTTATAGGCCTCTGGATTCATTGCGAGTTTCTTCTACATGAACTTCCTTCTATTAATTCTATCACAGTCCCTTATGTCTGGATCATGCTGTTTCTGTCTCTCTAGTGGCATGCTGTTCAGCATTATGCTTAGCTCTGGTTGCGTGTGCATCTCTCTCCATCTTTCTCTGCCTAGATGTATGCTTTCTAAGAGCTTCTTTAGCTCTGGTTGCTTGTGCGTCTGTATCCATCTGTGTAGCTCTGCTTGCTGGCTGCTTTGCAGCATGTTTAGTTCTGTCTGCTTGTGCGTCCCTCTCCGAGGTTGTTTTGTCCTTCTGGTACTTTCTCTTTTACGGTCTCTTCTCTTTTCTCAGTAAATCCGGGTCATAGTTGGACTTGCAATTAATGGACTAATTGAGACTCAAAGATTTCTTCTTTACAGGTTTTGCAAATGTCTTTTACAGTTGTTCAAATATATAGGTTTTTGCTAATGTAGAGTGAGAAGAGCCCTGCTCTTTTCTTTGGAGAATCACCACTATTTTTAGATTAGGTAGGGGACTTATGCTCCGCCTATCTTATCAGCTTACTTGTATTTTCTAGTTTGTCTCTGAGCTTTGAACAGTATGGTACACTTCTCTGCTCCCTTTTTACACTGCGCCACAAAATTGTCTAAAACCCATGATAACAGCTGATTTTGTCGTTGTGAGCGAAGGGAGGGGGAGCAGATAGCCCTCCTCAGTTTGAAAATGCTCTCTGATGACAAAGGTTAGGCTCCACCCCTCGTATGGGACTGCGGTCAAACTAGCCGCACTTTCTTGTTCCACGGTCAAATGAGCCGCATATTTTTCTGCCACGTTCAATTCAAGACGGGTGCGCGCCTGTTACACGTATTACGGTACTCGATGAATCCGTCTCGGAAATACAGTGGCCGTGTCTGAACGTCCATACTACATGCTACATACTATATAGTACAACTTGCATACTACATGCTATTTAGTAGATACTACTCCACGAAAACATGTTTAGTATATGAGATAAATGTAGCATGCTACTCCCATCATCCAGTGAAAGTGACGGGCTCTGGCTCTCATATCTTGTTAAACTTACAACAATATTGAGCTAGCCAGGCATTGGAGTTGGTCATCCAACAGGCTCAATCCTCAATTTCTGTATAATTGAAATTGTGAAATGGCTGTGATAATAGTCCACAAAATGTTCTTCCTTTGCCTCGTTTAGCACCAGCTGTAAAACTCTCCTCCAAATTCATTATCTCCGTTAGCAGGGCTAACGTTGCACACAGTAGCTTGTGCTTATTATTATTATTGGGGTTGGTGAAAAGCTTGTGCAGTGGAGGGGTTCTTTTGGGGGAGTTAGCCGTTGGATTGTTATGCTTAAATTATGCTAGCCAGCTAGTTCCCAAACTTGTTTGATAACGTTATTTGATTCAGACATAACGTAGGCTGCCTGGTACAGTCCACTGACCAGTTGCTGGTTAGCTATGAGAGGCTGGAGCCCAGCCGAACGTTGAATCCCCCCAACCCGCAACGGAGGGTTATCAACTGGGCTGAGACTCCCCCTCTCATTGCTAACCAGCAACTGAGCCAATTGAGCTAAAGGTGGTTAACTAGCTTGATCGTAAATTACTCAAAGTGAATAAATATGACACCGATAAGCACATCGATGGCAATAGTTATAGCTTAATCTATAAAGACACTTTTGTGTCTCCTAAGCGATTTACAGTAAGTCTAATTGCATTTAACCATTTAAAGGTTGAAGACCTTGATGGTGGCCATGGTCCTGCTGCTGCAGATCATCCCAACCCTGGAGATGGCCTCAGAGAGCGTCTCACAGCGGCAGCATCGGCACCAGCACAAGCTGCCTGGGTCCCAGCTCTTGATGAGCACGACAACCCCATCCTGCCATAAGTAGTCAGTCAGTCTATCAGTTCATGAGTGTGCTTTGCCTTGTTCCTTATAGACAGCCTTGATGCTTTAAACATCAATCAGTTGGTTAGAGGCAGCCTTGAGGCATTTGTTTAAATGTATTTGTATTTAAATGTATGCGTTTCATTCAGCACTGTACATAGTAATCAGTTCTTTATTAAGTTTTTGGGGGGGAGACAACAGATCAGCGTTCTCGTCGCGTCTCCTGTCAGTACTTTTTGAAAGGAAAGCTAATGATCTGACCAAATATAAACAAGTCAAAAGTATATTTGAAGACCATTGTGTAATAAAAATATCCAAGAAATGTTTATAGTTGTGCTTCTTCCATTATACATGTAAAGGTTACTTCTTGATGTATTAACATTTCAACAAAGTGTAATATCTACACATCAGACAAATTGTTTGTCTAGATATGTCTACATGTCATGTACAGTAACTTGGAAGGTCTTAACACTCAACATGCAGAGAGCTTTAGACATGTAACTCCCTTATCAAGTAGTTAGTTAGACACATTTGAAAAACAGTGATGCTTTCATAACCGTCCGTAATAATCCGTAATAATTCCAATGAAGCATTGTGAACCAACATGTGTGTTCCCTTTATGCCTAATTGCAAACTATAATGTCCATTAGGAATGTTCTTTTACTCTAATGACTAGTTTTAGGTATAGTGACATTTGGTTTTAGGTATAGTGACATTTGTTGGTCTCCTTTGACTGGGAATACATTACAAGGAATGAGATACAAATACCAATTTAATTCAAGAAAATACATTTAATAAAACATAAAAACAAATAGGGCTGCGAGCAGCATTGAGCGGGCCCTCGCACCCCACGCGTGTCGGGGTGCGGCGCCGTTAAAGGCTGTGATATTTTGGTGTCCAGTACTGAGAGAGTGGGTGGGTAGTGAATGAGTGAGTAGGTGGCACTCGTAGGTGGCAGTATGCGTGACTCAATACCGACGCATAGATGTGTTCAGGACGGTATCTTGATGAAGCATGAGAAATGTTGAGTAAATCGGATAATGTATGTAGGAGTTATGATGACTTCCTACTTGACCTGTAGGCGGCGCTATAAGTATGACTCATTACTGACCTACAGATGTGTTCAGGACGCGACCTTCATCAAGCGTGAGAAATTTGGTGTAAATCGGATAATGTATGTAGGAGTTATGAGGACTTCCTGTAAGCAGTAGGTGGCGCTATAAGTATGACTCAATGCTGACACACAGATGTGTTCAGGACGCAACCTTCATCAACCCTGAGCAAATTGGAGTAAATCGGATAAAGTATGTAGGAGTTATGAGGACTTCCTGTTTCACCAGTAGGTGGCGCTGTAGGTATGATGCAATACTGACTTACAGATGTGTTCAAGATGCGACCTTCATCAAGCATGAGCAATTTGGAGTAAATCTGATAATGTATGTAGGAGTTATGAGTACTTCCTGTTTCACCAGTAGGTGGCGCTGTAAGTGTGACTCAATACCGATGCATAGATGTGTTCAGAATGCAACCTTCATGGATCGACAGCAATTTGGTGCAAATCGGATAATGTATGTAGGAGTTATGAGCACTTCCTGTTTCACCAATAGGTGGCGCTATAAGTATGACAATACTGACACATAGATGTGTTCAGGACAGAACCGTCATAAAGCTTGAGATATATTGGACAAATCGGATAATGTATGGAGGAGTTATGAGGACTTCGTGTTTTATGGCGAAATGTCAAACTTTGGCGGGGCGCCACGGCAAGGGTGTTTGGTGAAAACTCAATTTTTTGATAACTTTTGATCACAAAGGTCTTAAGATGAAGCTGACCGAATAGGAAGTTGATCGGCTGAAATCTGTAGAAGGAGTTCGTTAAAGTATGTGGCATGGAAATGGTAAAAACAAGGACAAAATGGCACATTAAGAGCAAAATGGCGGACTTCCTGTTGCACGTTGGGTATAGCTCCAAGAGACATTTTAGTGTGTCTCGATGAAATACATATGCCCTCCGAATTTCGTTCGCCTACATCAAACTGAAAGGTGGGGCTTGCCATTTTACATTTTCCAGGGGGCGCTCTTGAGCCGTTTTGCCACGCTTATTTCCGTCACCCATGAATTATCAAATTGTTCCCCGAGACTGACGTATCTGCAAAGTTTCATCAGTTTTCATTGATGTTGAGGCCGCCAAAAAGGCATTTGTTTTGGAAAAAGAAGGAGAAGGTAGGAGAATAATAATAATCCTTCGAATTTCAACAGGGCCTCGCAACGCCAGTGCTCGGGCCCTAATAATGGAACAAGATAAAAGTTTATTTTTTGACTGAGGCCTCTAGAAGCAACATCAGCCGGTCCTCCCTCTCCTTAAACAACCCCCTTTCCTCCCTCCACTCAGCCTTCATCTCTGCCTTCTCTCTCCCCCATTCAACATCAGCCGGTCCTGTCTCTGGAGGACGGCCAACTCTTCCCTGTTTATGGGGAAGAGAAACGCCGCGCTGAAAGGCTTGGAGTAAGTTAACCAACGTAGGCATGTTGTTCAGAAGCAATCCAGTGGTCTGTTTACTTTGGATATTGATTTATGTAGGACCTACATCTTAGAAGCTGGGCTGCAGGGGAAGACGGAGGCAGCCTGGATGAAGCACAAGTGGGAGAACCTTGTAGCCATGTACAAGGTGATTTTGATCTACAGGCTACATGATAGCAAATATATTGAATTTCGACATTTCTTACACATTTCTTAAGCAGTCATGGTCATATTACATGAAAATGTTAGTCCGTCTTGATTCTAGCTATATTAACATTTAAGCTATGACAATAGTACGCAAGAGCCGTCTGAACACCTGTAACGTTAGAAGCCTATTAACGTTAGATGGGCTTTTTTTTTTTTTTTAATCGACAAATTAAGTCAATACTACTTCCACCATCCACCATCTTTTTTTATTTTTATCACTGCACAGTGTATCACGTCTCAACAGTATGCTCTGGACCATAGACATTATAAAGAACTAGACTGGCCACGCCCCCTTTAGACTCGTCCGACGAGACCGCCATGTTATGCAGGGCATCATTTGGAACATGTTACTGTTGTGCTTCAGAGCTGCTCGTTGTTTTGTTCAGTAAGTGACTAGTGACTCTTATTATATTTTAGTATCAGCCTAAATACAGATAGACCAGCCTTTTAAGGTTTGATGAATACTCAGGCGTTTGCGGGAAGAGAATGGTAGCCTAATATGGGTATTGTAATGGTAATTATTTACTTCTCACAATTAAATTGCATAGCTAACTGGTTAGGATAACAGACTAGTCTAGCTGCCCTAAGCTAACATTACACGGATAACGTAATTTATTCCACTCACATCGACTATTAACACAGTTTTATATAATGTAGTATCTTGTTTTATGTGGGTATATAGAGATAGTCCTTCATATAGCTAATTGTCAAACTTGTATTTTGCGGCTTAACGGAATTTGTTAATATTTAGGAAAATGTCCAGTTGGACTCAAGGATTAACTGATTACATTGTGGGGTTCAATGGTCACTGACATCACAAAAGGTGTTTTTGGCCTGCTGAACATGATATCTCAAGAACGGTATTACAGAATTTGTACATATTTGGCCTAAATGTCCAGTTGGATTCAATTAGATTATTTGGATTACATTTTTGTATTCAAATGTCAAAGGTCAAAGTCAAACAAATGGCACTTTTGAACGCTAACACTAGCTAGCTAATGCTAACAATAAAGCTAGTGCTAGCTAATGCTAATGCTAGCTAGCTTATGCCAATTCTAACACATTTGCGTTAGCATTAGCTAGCATTAGCGTTAGCTATTCTAGCTGTAATGCTAGCTAGCATTAGTGTTAGCTAGCATTACAGCTAGAATACCAGCAAGCTAGCATACACAAGCACTATCCACATCAACACAGGGGCCCTCTCTCAAGACCAACTGAATGTTAACTGCAACTTGCATTGTTGGGCGGAGGCATTTAGCCGCTACGTGGTTTTTCTAGTTGATACTGATGCTAGTGAGAATCAGGGTTCCCATGGTCATCAAGACGTTGTGGAAAAATCATGGAAAAGTTGTAATGTTTATTGGTAAAAATGAGTGGGAACCCTGGAGAATACACACAGAGTAGACCTTAACAGTATACTGGCGGGGGAGGGGGGCGGGCTGCATCTATATCTATCTCTTGGCAAGTCACAATAAAAAACATATTTTGTCACAATATAAATATACAAGCATTTCAGATAATCCCAGTGATTCCTCTTATGCACAATTACAGGGACTTTCTCCCAGATGATCTAACATCTACCATTTAAAATGTACACAGTGAATCTGTGGGATCATTGAGGTCACATAGTGGGATGCCCTGCACAAGATGGCTGCCACGTCGGATGTGAGTCCATTGGAATTCTACAGCACAATGGCCAGTTTAGTTTGCATGTCTATGCTCTGTACTATGCTACATTTTCGGCCATTTTTTCGCCAATTTCACCTGTAGTACCTACTATATAGTAGGCGAAATACAGTATGCACAGTTTTGATGTAGCAGGCTACATCTCGCCTACTATATAGCAGGTAGTATGCATTTCGGACACGGCCCATGTATTTCTTCCAGAAAGTATCCTAGACGCAGCGCTACCCGTCACGCACTCCACGTCTCCACTCGGAGCCCGTCTCTCTCTATCTCTCTCTCACACACACTCTCTCTCTCTCGCGTTCTGATTAAGGATAATTAACCGTAGCCTACTATGAATGAATGTATCCCATATTGAAGGAACATCTATTGGAAATGTGTTTTTGTATCATATTTGGTAGACAAAATCTAAATTCTTGAATTCTCTGCTGCGCTCTAATTCTTCAAAATAAAATAGGCTATAGCCTAACTTACAACTTACCGAATTGAAGATAGCCGTAGCCTACAGTGAACGGTGATGGAAACGTCTGTTTACTCAAAAAGAATAAAGAGCTTGTCTCTTGTTTTCTTCAGATGGACAAAAACTCTTTGCTAATGGGAATCTTTACAGGCGTGACAAACAGTGAAAGGTTCCCAAGGTACAGAGAGACAGATTACAAACACAATTTATATACACGTACTAGTCTTTTGAAAGCTCTTAACCAATCGTTGAAAGCCGGGAACAATGACGCGTTTCACTGAGATCCTGTCTAGAGCCCGCCTCCTGAGACCTGAGACCCAATCACATTAGGCTACCAGAGGCTACGCCTCTTCTGGATATGTAATGGTAGTGACCAGTTCTGACATTATTATGATATTATTATTCTGACATACATTATGAGTGGTCCCTTTATTTATTTGAGGTCTTATATGAATGTCCATGTTCCTTGTTGTTTTCCAAAGTAACGAATGCACCGTCTTTTCTTATTATTTAGTCCTGGACCTGTACCAGGGCTTGTTCTCTCTATTCCATTCATTAAATAAGAGGTGTGAACGCAAGACTGACGACCACTTCAGCCAGACAATATGTAGGCTAAATGGTACCCACGTGTGAATGTGTCTGCTCTCCAACTTCAGCGCTATTGAAAAGCCGAACGCCTCCTCATTCTAATTGTGCCAGCGGTCTAACTGACTTCTTAGTTTCAACTGGACCCGGAACTCAATGTTTTGATTGAGAATGAACTCATATTGGTGTGATCACACATTACACATCACATCATGCTTTGTTCGGTTGATTCACCGTTTATGAAGTAGGCCTACACTTGGTGTCCAAACAGAATTCTCTATCGCTGACAGTGACACCCATGGTGAAAATCACGTGTTTAGACGACGCCCATGTCATGAGCCACTGGACTTTACTTTTACATTTTCTTAGTCACAGGTTATCGTTACATATACATGTAAGAGATTACAATAGACAAGACAACAACAGATATTCACAATTCTTTATGTATACCGGTACAATATATTACAATATTACAGGCTACCATCAACTGAAGCTTTATTTATAATGTTGGCCATCTAATTTGTAAATCCGATTAGTAAACATGTGCCTATCAATAAACAATAGCATAACATTTGCCCCATCAGCAAATAGACACGAGGGAGTGAGGGCTTTCCTGTTTAAGACCCCATGTAGATTCTACAGCCTGTCTCACTAGGGAGTGTTTAGTAAGACATATTTCAACAATACATTAAAGAAAAAAGAACTGTTAAACAGGCTAACCTCTCTGTTCTCTCAAATGACAGACATGAATGTAATCACACAAACAGTCTCCCAGATAGACCCAGAACAAATCCTCCTCCCACGTACCCAGATATGAATGAGACCACCATAGATGTGTGGGCAATCCGGTCTATTGTGAACCAAGAAGGCTCTTCGTCCTCAATGGGCAGCTCTCTACCACATCCATATCCACTCCACTGGACTACATGAATCACAATGCCAGCTTGTCTAGGAGCTCAAAGCAAAACATTTCACCGCTCGTTGCACTTGTAATATGTGAGAAATACATTCATCAGGCACAGTCAGAGGATGAATGAAGGAGCTCAGGCTTGTCCGAAGGCCTTCAGTACCTGAAACACACAGACAATCAAGGTTAGTCTGATGAAAGAGACAACTCATTCATAAATGGCTGGGCAGAGGAGCCACAAATCCAGTTTGTATGCATTTCCACCAAATTGGGCCCTGTGTGTGTGTGTGTGCGTGTTTGTGTGTGTGTGTGTGTGGGGGGGGGGGGGGGGGGTACCTGTTTTGGTGGAGCTCCATCCCTGAGCTACTATGACTGTAGTTCTGCAAATGGGGTCTCATGGGCTTGGCTCTGGGAGCAAGATCCCAAATCTGTAATCATGATCACAGGGAAACATTCATCAGCAATCAGTCACATTTGTTTTCACAAACTCAGCCCAGTTCATGATCTAGAGGTGGTTGCATGTGCATGGCACTGTGTTACATCAGTGTGAGGAGGGTGAATAAAGCATAGCCTCCCAGTACTGTGTGTGTGTGTTTTACCTGAGCATGAGGGTGGCAGTGCCTCAGATGAAGAGAGCGTCCACTCTTGGGTTTGTTCTGGGTCTGTCTGGAGAGCAGATTTTGGTTCCTGATTGTGGGCACCTGCTATCTACTGTGTCTTGTTGGGCAAATGTGCAAATGTTAGGATTTGCAGTGTGTTGTCCCAAAAACACAGTGCAGTGTGGCTGATCAATCTTGATCGCTCTTTTTGTCAGCTGTGATTTTGATATGAATTTCCTGTCTGCGTCTCTCTTCTGAAACCGGAAGGCACGAATAACGAAGGAAGTGCATGGGTGATTGAAGAGAGGGGCAGGGTTTGTGTAGACAAGGCAAATAGCTTTGTCGTCTGCAGAGATTTCAACAACTTCCACACACTGTCCATCCTCTGTACTCGATAACTAACCGGTTTCCAACCTTGCCTTTCTTGGCAAAATAATTGAGAAAGTAGTATCCATCCAGTTAATAGACTATCTCCATATAAATAATCTAAATGAGGTATTCCAGGGGATCCAGTCTGGATTCTGGGCCTGCCACAGCACTGAGACAGCACTCTTGAAAGTGCTTAACGATCTGAGAGTTAATAGAGACTCAGGCAACCTCTCCAAATTGGTTCTCTTAGATCGTAGTGCTGCCTTTGATACAGTTGACCATGACATACTGTTGGCTCGGCTGCAGAATTGGATTGGACTCTCTGGCACTGTTTTAAACTGGATTAGGTCATACTTAGCTGGTCGTGAATACTATGTTGCCCTTGGCACTCATGCCTCTGAACGCCATACCATATGTTACGGAGTCTCCCAAGGCTAAATGTTTGGCCCCTTATTAATTAATCTATACATGCTCCCACTAGCTAGTATTATCAATAACCATAACATTAGCTTCCACCAGTATGCAGATGACACTCAGTTGTATCTGTCGTTAGCACATGATGCTCACAAGTCTGTCAGTTCCCTTCTTGATTGTATTAATGACATAAACTTGTGGATGTCCCAGAACTTTCTGCAACTAAACAAAGACAAGACAGAGGTCCTTGTTGTCGGAAATGAAGAAAACAAAGAATAGATGTGTTACCCTATCTAGACTCCATGTGTCTGAAGCCCAAAGACCACATCAGAAATCTAGGAGTTATCTTTGATAGTGATCTAAGTTTTAATAATCACATCAGCAATGTCTGTAAAACAGCATATTATCACCTCAGAAATATCTCGAAGGTCCGTGATATTATCTCCATTGCCGACTGTGAAAAACTCATGCAACTCAAAAACCTGCAGCGAGTTCAAAATGCTGCTGCTAGAATCCTAACGCGCACTAAAATGAGAGATCATATCACACCTGCACGCCAATCCCTTCACTGGTTACCTGTAACTTTTAGAATTGATTTTAAGATTATTAAATGTCTTCATGGTCTTGCCCCACTTTACCTCAGTGACATGATTGTGAGATATACTCCGGCTAGACCACTTAGATCATCTGACAGCAATTTGCTGGTCATTCTGAAAACCTGGATGACAAGTCGAGACTCAGCTTTTAGTTCCTATGGCCCTAAACTTTGGAATTCACTCCCAGATAACATTAGAGCCATTGACAGTGTCAGTAGTTTCAAAAAGAAACTCAAAACACATCTTTGTACTGTATTTTGCTTTTATTTAGGGTGCCTGTTTTAGAGAGTCCCTGGTTTTGTGGTTCCATATGGTTTTTCTATTTTATTACTATTATATTTTTTATTTTATTTCTATTATTTTGTTATGTGTATATGTATATAGGTATTTATGTGTGTGTATAAATGTGTTTATATGTTCTGTGAAGCACTTTGTCAAAAAAAAAAAAAAAGTGCTATACAAATAAAGCTTATTATTATTACTATTATTGCGTCCTATTGTCACTGCATACATTCATTCAGATGAAGTGGCCTAGGTAGGTGACCCCATTCTAGAGGGGGGGGGTCTGTCGGGTCACTTGCCTTGCCTCTAGTTTTGACTGAATGTGTCTGACCCCCACCCCCCCACCCACACACACATAATTATTGTGTGAAAATGTAGACATTGTAGTCCTGTGTTTTGAGTTGCACCATATTCAGGGTACAGTATATATATGCACTTTGTTAGACAGTCCTGGGCTTTGGTGCAGCTGCAAAGAGTCATTAATTCATTTTTCAAACTACATTCACAGAACCTCTGACTCTTCTTAAAAAACTAAACAATCGTCCCAAAACAGTTTCAGTGTCGTCAGATCACACCCCAAGCCAGTCAAAATTAAAAACACTACTCAGCAGTCAGTACACCCTACATCAAAGGATGGAAAACACCATGTTCAGGGAATGTAGATGCATAATTTTTTTTTTATTGTTTACAAAGTAAATGCATTTTGCATGAAGTCAAAACTCAGCACATTCAGCACTTGCATACAGTAAAAATAAAGAAAAATGGACAACGACAAAATATGAATGAGAAGCACAAAATCAAAGTCAACAAGTACTTCATCATTCGGCCTCAGCATCCATCTTGGTGCTGGGTCAGACCACAGGACTTCATCCACATCACATAGCACATTCTTCCCAGCCAAGCAACAGGGGAAGAACCCTCTGGTGTGCCGGATCAAGGCTTGGCAAACCTCCACACCTGTAAATCAAATCAAATCACCCAGCTATGCCTGTCTCCACTTGGGTATCAGAAAGGGGAAATGACAGGACCAGCTGGGTTTCATCGGCATAGCAGAAGCCATGCAAGCGAATGACAGAGCCCAGAGACGTAGTGTAGAGGGGAAAAAAGGAGAGGACCCAGGACAGATTTTTGTGGAATCCCCGTTCACCCAACATCGTCCTCGAGCGCTGCATTCCATAGGCCTGAAATAAGCCCTGCCGTATTATTCGGTTCACCATGGACCTTCCTGAAGTTCCTCTTTTAATTTTTTCCAGTAATCCAAACTCCATATCCAGTTCCCATTTTGATTTTTGATCACTGGCTCACACACAAAAAAAACAATTCCTTGTTCAATAATTTCAGACTAGTATTCCCAATTCAACTGTACACCATATTTGAGGGGTTCTTTTGCAAAAGCAGACATCTCCATTTGTAGGCCTATAAGGTATCCTAAATCATGTTTGCCCATGTCTGCGCTGAGGCCTACAATAGGCCTATTCATCTCTTGATGTGGATGTTGCAGAGTGACATGCAGGACATGGAAAGACAGTTGACGTATTCGTAAAAATATCAAACCCTAATATTTATTCACAAGCACAAACTTCTGCATCAGGATAGCTGACATAAACCCATTCAATACGTGTGGTCATATTCAAGTCTCGTCATAATATGGGAGATATCATGAGGGAATGGATGAAGGACTTAAAACAAACTGATTGTAAGGACTATATTGGAACATTTGGACTGAATTTGATTATTGAATAGAGAATATTACTCAAAAAGAAAAGGGCAGGAGTGCTCAGAAGTTCAGACAGATGTGATGAAGGTGCTATTTGGTCAAGAACACAAAAGACTGAGCAGGGGAGCCTACCCACACATATAGCTTATATAGCTATATCTCAATAAAGGCTTTTTAACATTTTGCCAGTTACTTTTCTTTGAATGAAAGAATATCATTATATGAAGTGTCTACTCCTGTTTGGGTTGTTATTTGAAGTTTCTAATTTCTTGGGGGAACCTGTAAACATTGAATACAGTAAGTTCATCCAACGTTATTATCCGTTTGGCTGTTTTTGCGTGACTTGTTATTCTCATTTCCAAATTGATATTAACTATAGTATCCACTAAGATACTATATAGCTCAAACTCGTAAATAACCTGTTTGATTGGTATAATGTGAAGTGAACATAGTGTTACAGTGTAGGCTTATTCCTACTTTTTTTTTCCATAAGCCTCCAGATCTCCCTATTACTCTAGACCGCAGCTCCGGACTTCGAGCACCAAAACAGCTCTGGCGTATCCCGAGGCCTCCGGGTTGCAGCTTCATTTTTGTTGCGGTAGTGTAATTAGGCGCAAACAAAGGTTTTTTTCCAGTGAAAACGAAGAATAACTCAGTAGTGTAATCCAGGCCTAAGAAACCAGGTCCATTCCAACTTCCACAACAGGTCTTTCTCTTTCTCCAACTCCCTTCTCCTTCACCGATCCCTTCTTCAATAGGTGGTGGTGAACCTGAGGGGAGAGAGAAAGAGGGAATGAGAAAGAGAGGGGGGCAGGTTTGTGTGGAAACAATTTATGTACTGTTCTGTATATCTAGTTGTACAGTATGTGTAGTTGCACTTCTGGGACAATAAAGATGTTAAAAATAAAAAAAAATCCAGATGTTCAGAATATAAACAGTAATGATTTTCAGACTATAAAAGTGAATTTGATATTAATTTGACACACACACGCACACACGAACACGCGCACACGCACTGTTGCTTACAAAGATTGGGTCCTTCTGTGAATTTTCTGAAGCTCTTGGATTAATTGTATGAACACACTGGTGTGTCTTTATGTGTGTTGACTGGGTGAAGTTCTTCCCACACTGGTCACAGTGGTATGGCTTCTCTCCTGTATGAACACGCTGGTGTGTCTTTAAGTATCCTGACGACCTGAAGTTCTTCCCACACTGGTCACAGTGGTATGGCTTCTCTCCTGTATGAACACGCTGGTGTGTCTTTAAGTTATTTGACTGACTGAAGTTCTTCCCACATTGTTCACAGTGGTATGGCTTCTCTCCTGTATGAACGCGATGGTGTATCTTTAATTTTTCTAACTGACTGAAGTTCTTCGCACACTGGTCACAGTGGTATGGCTTCTCTCCTGTATTAACACACTGGTGTGACTTTAACTTTCCTGACGTAGTGAAGTTCTTCCCACACTGGTCACAGTGGTATGGCTTCTCTCCTGTATGAAAGCGATGGTGTATCTTTAACTTTCCTGACGTAGTGAAGTTCTTCCCACACAGGTCACAGTGGTATGGCTTCTCTCCTGTATGAACACGCTGGTGTGACTTTAACTCTCCTGACGTAGTGAAGTTCTTCCCACACTGGTCACAGTGGTATGGCTTCTCTCCTGTATGAACACGCTGGTGTGTCTTTAAGTTACCTGTCTGACTGAAGTTTTTCCCACATTGTTCACAGTGGTATGGCTTCTCTCCTCTATGAACACGCTGGTGTGTTTTCAAATTTCTTGATGTAGTGAAGTTCTTCCCACACTGGTCACAGTGGTATGGCTTCTCTCCTGTGTGAATACGCTGGTGTGTCTTTAACGCTCCTGACGTAGTGAACCTCTTTCCACACTGATCACAGTGGTATGGCTTCTCTCCTGTATGAACACGCTGGTGTGATTTTAACCCTCCTGACTGACAGAAGTTCTTCCCACACTGGTCACAGTGGTATAGCTTCTCTCCTGTATGAACGCGATGGTGTATCTTTAATTTTTCTAACTGACTGAAGTTCTTCCCACACTGGTCACAGTGGTATGGCTTCTCTCCTGTATGAACACGCTGGTGTGTCTTTAAGTTACCTGACTGACTGAAGTTTTTCCCACATTGTTCACAGTGGTATGGCTTCTCTCCTCTATGAACACGCTGGTGTGTTTTCAAATCTCTTGACGTAGTGAAGTTCTTCCCACACTGTTCACAGTGGTATGGCTTCTCTCCTGTATGAACACGCTGGTGTTTCTTTAACATTCCTGACTCCATGAAGTTCTTTCCACACTGATCACAGTGGTATAGCTTCTCTCCTGTATGAACAGCCTGGTGTCTTTAACTGCCCTGATGTAGTGGTGAAGTTCTTCCCACACTGGGAACAGTGGAATGGCTTGGTTGGCTAGGTGGTGATAGGGAGTGATCGAGAGGAGCAGGAGGAGGGTCTCTGGCCTGATCTCTCTGTTCCTCAGCAGAGAGATGTAGAGGTTGTCATGGCTCCTCTTGATGTGATTGTGGAGTAAGATCTGGGAGGTTTAGGAGAATTGGCACTCGGACAAGGAGCACACCTGGGGCAACTCTGACATTACTCCTGGGAGAGTGAAAGAGAGAAACAAACATTAAAAAGGATTCTCACACATGTAGTACAGAACACAACTTCAGATGAGGACAGGAGAGAGAAAGATATGCAAGAGGTTCCTCTGACTGAGCTCAAGTGAGGGACAGCGACAGAGGAGAGAGGAGTGAGAAAAAGAAAAGAGGAGAGAAAACATGTAATACGTTGAAGCCCACGGCGTTAACTTAGATAGCTAGAATAAACTAGCCAGCACTCCTTAACTTTAGTCAAGCTACCATGTCCCATGGCAACTAAGAGCATTCCATTCTGTTCATAGATGGCCTGCCTGCCCAACATCGTCAATTTGCTTGCCTAACAGCGATTGCAGTGCATGACAGTGACCCCTGTATCGTTGCATCCATGAGTGTCCTGAATTTCAGGTTGTATGCCCACGTCTATTATGAATAGCAGATCTCTGGTTCTTTCAGCAGTAAGGAACGAGGTGGATGAGCGAGAGATGGAGGAGAAGATGGAGGGAAGGAGCGTCGAGGACAGCTACCTCTAGCGGTGCTCCTTTTGTCCCAGTAGTAGTCGAAGGAGATGCTCTTGTATCTGTACTACTGTCCGTATAAGACCAGCAGCTCCTCCCCGACAGCCAGCAGCCGGTCCTTCCACGGTACTGAAACGCTACCAGGTTCTGCTCTTCCTCAGTACAGGCACAGTTCAAATACCTAGGAGAAAGAAGGGATGGTTTCATAAAAACTAACTGGTGAGGAAGGGAGAGATGGGAGGAAGGAAGGATGAAGGAAGAGAGGGAGGGAGAAAACAAAGTGGGTGAGATGTAGGGACTGACTTTATGGAGGGAGGGAGGGAGGGAGGGAGGGAAACTTTCAAGACTGGAGAGGTGGTTTATTTTGAGAGAGAGCAGCAGAATAAATTATGGAAATCTGAGAAATGAGCATGTAGTCATATTTCTTCACCTGATTGTAATGTCTTATTATTCTACAGTTTACACATGCAAAGATGGGTCCATCCCTGACATGATCTCTAAAAAGTCCTATTCTGCCTATTGTTGTCCTTTTAAATTGTTCATGAAGTCTTTCCTTTAACATAGCCTTTTTATTTGCATATGACTGCTTATAGGCCTCTGGATTCATTGCGAGTTTCTTCTCCATTAACTTCCTTCTATTAATTCTATCACAGTCCCTTATGTCTGGATCCTGCTGTTTCTGTCTCTCTAGTGGCATGCTGTTCAGCATTATGCTTAGCTCTGGTTGCGTGTGCATCTCTCTCCATCTGTCTCTGCCTAGATGTATGCTTTCTAAGAGCTTCTTTAGCTCTGGTTGCTTGTGCGTCTGTATCCATCTGTGTAGCTCTGCTTGCTGGCTGATTTGCAGCATGTTTTAGTTCTGTCTGCTTGTGCGTCCCTCTCTGAGGTTGTTTTGTCCCTCTGGTACTTTCTCTTTTACGGTCTCTTTTCTCAGTAAATCCGGGTCATAGTTGAACTTGCAATTAATGGACTAATTCGGACTCAATGATTTCTTTTTTACAGGTTTTGCAAATGTCTTTTACAGTTGTTCAAATATATAGGTTTTTGCTATTGTAGAGTGAGGAGAGCCCTGCTAATTTCTTTGGAGAATCACCACTAGGGACTTATGCTCCGCCTATCTTATCAGCTTACTTGTATTTTCTAGTTTGTCTCTGAGCTTTGAACAGTATGGTACACTTCTCTGCTCCCTTTTTACACTGCGCCACAAAATTGGCTAAAACCCATGATAACAGCTGATTTTGTCGTTGTGAGCGAAGGGAGGGGGAGCAGATAGCCCTCCTCAGTTTGAAAATGCTCTCTGATGACAAAGGTTAGGCTCCACCCCTCGTATGGGACTGCGGTCAAGCTAGCCGCACTTTCTTTTTCCACAGTCAAATGAGCCGCACATTTTTCTTCCACGTTCAATTCAAGACGAGTGCGCGCCTATTACACGTATTACGGTACTCGATGAATCCGTCTCGGAAATACAGTGGCCGTGTCTGAACGTCCATACTACATACTATATAGTACAACTTGCATACTACATGCTATTTAGTAGATACTACTCCACGAAAACATGTTTAGTATATGAGATAAATGTAGCATGCTACTCGCATCATCCAGTGAACGTGACAGGCTCTGGCTTGCATATCTTGTTAAACTTAGAACAATATTGAGCTAGCCAGGCATTGGAGTTGGTCATCCAACAGGCTCAATCCTCAACTTTCTGTATAATTCAAATTGTGAAATGGCTGTGATAATAGTCCACAAAATGTTCTTCCTTTGCCTCGTTTAGCACCAGCTGCAAAACTCTCCTCCAAATTCATTATCTCTGTTAGCAGGGCTAACGTTGCACGCAGTAGCTTGTGCTTATTATTATTATTGGGGTTGGTGAGAAGCTTGTGTAGTGGAGGGGTTAGCCATTGGATTGTTATGCTTAAATTATGCTAGCCAGCTAGTTCCCAAACTTGTTTGATAACGTTGTTATTTGATTCAGACATAACGTAGGCTGCCTGGTACAGTCCACTGACCAGTTGCTGGTTAGCTATGAGAGGCTGGAGCCCAGCCGACCGTTGCATCCCCCCAACCCACAACGGAGGGTTATCAAATGGGCTGAGACTCCCCCTCTCATTGCTAACCAGCAACTGAGCCAATTGAGCTAAAGGTGGTTAACTAGCTCGATCATAAATTACTCAAACTGAATAAATATGACACCGATAAGCACACCGATGGCAATAGTTATAGCTTAATGTTAATATTACTAAGACATCTGCTAAAAACCGACAGATTTAGCTACAATGTCCACGAACATTTAAGCTAGGTTGTCGCCTCAACTTCCACCAATTATAATAAACCGGAAACTACGGTGACGTGCCGCAACGTTTCATCAAATCACCATCTTGTTTCCGGAATAGCATCCTCTTGATGCCTGGTACATTTTTGGGGTTATGTCGGGAATATGTAGTAAATACTATATAGTACGCCAGATATAGCAGGCACAATTATGATGTAGCATGCTGCAGCTGGCCTACTATATAGTATGTACTACATACATAGTATGGACATTTGGACACAGATTTTGTGTATTATCCACAAAAATGTTGCCTTTTCCTGGAATGGGATGTGCGGCTGCTGCTGCCGCCAGGAGAAGACGTGTTCGTGCTGCAAGGAGAAGAGCCGTCATGAGATTTGTTCTGGACATGCTTGTAGTTTAGGTAAATATTGAACGTTAGCTTGCTAGCTACGTTAGTTAGCTAGGTTAGTTGATAGCCCCGCATGTGCTGGCTTGGGGCTAGCTATACTGTTACATTTGTATCAGGGATGTTATATTAAATAGATTCTGAGAGGAGGCAGGTAAGCAAAACAATAAAACTCGTCATTTTAAAGAGGTGGGTAAACTGAGTTTACCTGGGTTTACTCATCACTACACACCTGCTTTGTAATATTACATTTTAGCTCTACAGATAATGACATCTATCTATCTATCATATTGTAAAGACAAGTATATGCCATAAGCACAAATTAGTTAAAGTTTTCCCTAATAATATTCCCCCTGTAGGCTCGCATGGAAGACAGAGGTCCTTACACCCAAGTCAACCTCCACGTCCCCCTGTTGAGGACCGATTTTGACGTGGCGGACACAAGGGGGGACTTGAGATTGTCAAAATCGACACTGAGGAACCTCATTTATACCCTTGGTGATGGTCAGGGAGGATGGGGCAAGACCATGGAGGTGCTAATAGCAATAACAATAATTAATTGCATTTACAGCTTTTCTCAGAACTCACCCTTTCATTCACACACAGGTGCTAGTCTTTGGAGGTAACATTATATCAGTCATTTAGCAGACACTTTTGTCCAACATTACATTAGTCATTTATTTAGCAGACACTTGTGTCTCCTAAGCGACTTACAGTAAGTCTAATTGCATTTAACCATTTAAAGGTTGAAGACCTTGATGGTGGCCATGGTCCTGCTGCTGCAGATCATCCCAACCCTGGAGATGGCTTCAGAGAGCGTCTCACATCGGCACCAGCACAAGCTGCCTGGGTCCCAGCTCTTGATGAGCATGACTACCCCATCCTGCCATAAGTAGTCAGTCAGTCTATCAGTTCATGAGTGTGCTTTGCCTTGTTCCTCAGACAGCCTTGAGGCTTTAAACGTCAATCAGTTGGTTAGAGGCAGCCTTGAAGCATTTGTTTAAATGTATGCGTTTCATTTAGCACTGTACATAGTAATCAGTTCTTTATTAAGTTTTTTGGGGGGAGACAACAGATCAGCGTTCTCGTCGTGTCTCCTGTCAGTACTTTTTGCAAGGAAAGCTAATGATCTGACCAAATATAAACAAGTCAAAAGTATATTTGAAGACCATTGTGTAATAAAAATATCCAAGAAATGTTTATGGTTGTGCTTCTTCCATTATACATGTAAAGGTTACTTTTTGATGTATTAACATTTCAACAAAGTGTAATATCTACACATCAGACACATTGTTTGTCTAGATATGTCTACATGTCATGTACAGTAACTTGGAAGGTCTTAACACAACATGCAGAGAGCTTTGGACATGCCTTATCAAGTAGTTAGTCAGACACATTTGAAAAACAGTGATGCTTTCATAACCGTCTGTGAATAATTCCAATGAAGCATTGTGAACCAACATGTATGTTCCCTTTATGCCTAATTGCAAACTATAATGTCCATTAGGAATGTTCTTTTACTCTAATGACTGGTTTTAGGTATAGTGACATTTGGTTTTAGGTATAGAGACATTTGTTGATCTCCTTTGACTGGGAATACATTACAAGGAATGAGACAAAGACCAATTTAATTCAAGAAAATACATTTCATAAAACATAAAAACAATAATGGAACGAGATAAAACAGTTTCTTTTTTGACTGAGGCTTCTAGAAGCAACATCAGCCGGTCCTCCCTCTCCTTAAACAACCCCCTTTCCTCCCTCCACTCAGCCTTCATCTCTGCCTTCTCTCTCCCCCATTCAACATCAGCCGGTCCTCTATCTGGAGGACGGCCAACTCTTCCCCGTTTATGGGGAAGAGAAACGCCGTGCTGAAAGGCTTGGAGTAAGTTAACTAACGTATGCATTGTTGTTCAGAAGCAATCCAGTGGTCTGTTTACTTTGGACATTGATTTATGTAGGACCTACATCTTAGAAGCTGGGCTGCAGGGGAAGACGGAGGCAGCCTGGATGAAGCACAAGTGGGAGAACCTTGTAGCCATGTACAAGGTGATTTTGATCTACAGGCTACATGATAGCAAATATATTGAATTTCGACATTTCTTACACATCTCTTAAGCAATCATGGTCATATTACATGAAAATGTTACTGTTTGTCTTAATTCTAGCTATATTAACATTTAAGCTATGACAATAGTACGTTTTGAGCAAGAGCCGTCTGAACACCTGTAACGTTAGTAGCCTATTAACGTTAGCTGGGCTAGCTAGCTAATGTAACGTCCACAGGTCAATGTTAGCAGCTAGCTATCATGACGTTCTTTTTCAAAATGTCATTTCTACCCCACCCATATACACAAAACTGCATTTGTACCTCTGTGTCGTTACAACTAAGAAATCTGGCAAATCTTCTTTTTTTTTTAATCGACAAATTAAGTCAATACATTTGAAAGCTCCCGCGGGTGACTTCCACCATCCACCATCTTTTTTTTTTTTTTTTATCACTGCCCAGTGACGTATCACATCTCGACTTCCAGAACAGTATGCTCTGGACCATAGACATTATAAAGAACTAGACTGGCCACGCCCCCTTTAGACTCGACCGACGAGACCGCCATGTTATGCAGGGCATCATTTGGAACATGTTACCGTTGGGCTAAAGAGCTGCTCGTCGTTTTGTTCAGTAAGTGACTAGTGACTCTTATTATATTTTAGTATCAGCCTAAATACAGTTAGACCAGCCTTTTAAGGTTTTATGAATACTCAGGCGTTTGCGGGAAGAGAATGGTAGCCTAACATGGGTATTGTAATGGTAATTATTTACTCATCTCACAATTAAATTGCATAGCTAACTGGTTAGGATAACAGACTAGTCTAGTTGCCCTAAACTAACATTACACGGATAACGTAATTAATTCCACTCACATCGACTATTAACACAGTTTTATATAATGTAGTAGCTTGTTTTATGCGGGTATATAGAGATAGTCCCTCATATAGCTAATTGTCAAACTTGTATTTTGCGGCTTAACGGAATTTGTTCATATTTACGAAAATGTCCAGTTCGACTCAAGGATTAACTGATTACATTGTGGGGGTCAAGGGTCACTGACGTCACAAAAGGTGTTTTTGGCCTGCTGAACATGATGTCTCAAGAACAGTATTACAGAATTTGTACATATTTGGCCTAAATGTCCAGTTGGATTTAATTAGATTATCTGGATTAGATTTTGGTATTCAAATGTCAAAGTCAAACAAATGGCACTTTTGAACGCTAACACTAGCTAGCTAACGCTAACAATAAAGCTAGCGCTAGCTATGCTAATGCTAATTATCCACAATGCTACATTAGCATTAGCGTTACCGTTACCGTTAGCATTAGCATTAGCGTTAGCATTAGCGTTAGCGTTAGCGTTAGCGTTAGCGTTAGCATTAGCGTTAGCATTACCTATTCTAGCTGTAATGCTAGCTAGCATTAGTGTTAGCTAGCATTACAGCTAGAATACCAGCAAGCTAGCGTACACAAGCACCATCCACATCAACACAGGGGCCCTCTCTCAAGACCAACTGAATGTTAACTGCAACTTGCATTGTTGGGCGGAGGCATTTAGCCGCTACATGGTTTTTCTAGTTGATACTGATGCTAGTGAGAATCAGGGTTCCCATGGTCATCAAGACGTTATGGAAAAATCATGGAAAAGTTGTAATTTCTATTGGTAAAAATGAGTGGGAACCCTGGAGAATACACACAGAGTAGACCTTAACAGTATACTGGCGGGGGAGGGGGGGGCTGCATCTATAATCTCTTGGCAAGTCACAATAAAAATCATTTTTTGTCACAATATAAATATACAAGCATTCCAGCTAATCCCAGTGATTCCTCTTATGCAATTACATGCAATTACAGGGACTTTCTCTCAGATGATCTAACATCTACCATTTAAAATATACACAGTGAATCTGTGGGATCATTGACGTCACATAGTGGGATGCCCTGCACAAGATGGCTGCCACGTCGGATGTGAGACCATTGGAATTCTAAAGCACAATGGCCAGTCTAGTTCTTTACAATGTCTATGCTCTGGACTACATTGTCGGACTGCTACATTTTCGGGCATTTTTTCGCCAACTTTCACCTGCTATATAGTACCTACTATATAGTAGGCGAATTACAGTATGCCGTTTTGATGTAGCATGCTACATCTCGCCTACTATATAGCAGGTAGTATGCATTTCGGACACGGCCCATGCATTTCTTCCAGAATGTATCCTAGATGCAGCGCTACCCGTCACGCACTACACGTCTCCACTCGGAGCCCGTCTCTCTCTATCTCTCTCTCACACACACTCTCTCTCTCTCGCGTTCTGATTAAGGATAATTAACTGTAGCCTATTATAAATGAACTGTAGTCCATATTGAAGGAACATCTATTGGAAATGTGTTTTTGTATCATATTTGGTAGACAAAATCTGAATTCTTGATAACTCATCCGAATGGCACGTGTTTATGAATTCAGGACTTCTCCCTTATGCAGAAATATCTGACTTTTACAGTGTTCAGGACCTCTACCTCTACAAACCCATGCAATAATATTTGGCTTCTACAGTGTAGTTTTGGAGAAATTCCATTGCAGTCTTACTGTACGTGGATCAGAAATGTCTCCTCTTTGACAAGCAATGAAATCAGAATTACGCATAGCTCATGAGGAAGGTCTATGGATGTGTTCAGGACCTCTCATTCTACAAAACAATGCAATAATAATTGAATTCTACAGTGTAGTTTGGAGAAATTCCATTACAAAGTCTTACTGTACGCGGATCAGAAATGTCTCTCATTGACAAACCATAAAATCAGAATTATGCATAGCTCACGTAGGGACAAATGATGTTGTGAAACAGCAGTCTGAAGTTCTTAAACGAGACTTAATTGACATGTTGAACACAGTCAGTTGTCTGAAAGCTGAAGTGTTTATCAGTGGTCCTCTACCACCAGTCAGAAGAGGGGATGAGACATTCTGCAGACTGTTGGCACTGAACATATGGCTTTCAACTGCATGTACCATCCATTCAATGCACTTCATTGACAATTTCAACTTTTTCTAGGAGTGCAGACATCTTTTTAAGGCAAATTGACTCTGCCTTAACAAGTCAGGAATAAAACTTTACAACTCCAACCTGTTCTACTTCCTGCGTCATCCATCTGTTCCCTCTGCCAAGGACAAGAGGCACCAAGACAGGAGGAAGACAACACAGCACGGCAGAAACCTTGAGGAGAGTTGTCTCGGCCCTCACCTCAACAAGGTTTTGATTATAGGAAACACCCGAGCCACACCCCCCTCACAGGCAATCGCCTATGAGATCCCCCCCCCCCCCCCCCACTAAGAGGGGGAGTCTCTCACTCTCCCCTTTCACACCCCTAAGAGGGAGAGTCTCTCACTCTCCCCCTCGCACTGGCACCCACCTGTGAGGATCCACCTCCCTCAACCCAAAGGCCCCACCCAACTCACTTTTGTCTCAAGACACCCTTTCTCCCTGGACCTCCTGCCGAGACCAAACTTAGCCCCCGCCATACTACTCCTCCCCCCGCCCCACTAGCTACTAGGCTAATGGCACTCATGACTCTTTCCAGGACAAGCCAGGACCCAATGTGCTGGTCTCTTCCTCAATTTCTATCTTGATAGGTAATAGAAAAAGAATGGTGAATCTGCTAACAGGAAACCCTCACCTGGTTCTGCAAATGTATTAAATGTATTATCCATTCCTCATCAGCCAAACTATCACAGAAAACTGGGCAGATAATACCTTTAGCACACAAAATTAAGCTTTATTAAATGTCAGGTATTTAGCAGGAAATACATTTTTAATCAATGATGTAATATCAAGCACAATCTTTCATTCATTTCATTAATCTTTCAACAATTTCATGTGTTTAACTGAAACTTGGTTAGCCAGGGTAAGGTAAGGTAACAGTGCAGCTGATTATCGAGTCAACCCCTCCCAGCTTCAGCTTTGAGTGAAGCTAGAGTGTATAAGAAACGAGGTGGCCATTTTGTTCAATTACTCCCTCCAATGTAATCAGAAGCCACAGCGCGCCACGATTTATTTGTGTGCGCTCAGAATCAAATATGTTAAGGGACCGTTTCTAAAGTACTAGAGCACTTTTAGAGTGCTCGTGAATAAAAATGCATGATCCTCGCTCTGACAGAAATATCTCCACCAAATCGACAATATTTTTAAATAAGGTGTTACTCAAGAAGAAAATAACGCGCCTTCCGTTTAAGAGTCAGCACAGGTTGGCCTCTAGTTTTGCTTATTGATTACGTTAGACGTTATGTTCCCCACTTAATGTCAGCAGCCAATGAAAGAAGTGCGTGCGTGTGTAACTGATGTGTTATTTAGTTTATATTTCACCAAGAATCCTTTTCCCTTTTTGTGATTATTTTGTATACGCCGTTTTTGTGTGTACTATTTATTTTGGGAGCTTTTAATTTATTAAGTTGTGTTTTTGTTGTGTGACCCTTGACACTTTGGCGATGTCACTTCCTGTTTCGTTCGCGGTACTTTTCTTCAGACGGCTGTGAGCCTTGATGAGGAGAGGTAAGGTTTGAGAATGCTCCCGCTAGCTAGCATACTACAATGGGGTATAACCATAAAACAGAGGCACACACACTGTTGTACAAGTCACCAATGTTACTGGTTGTTGTCATAGGAACTATTTCACAGTGTGGACGTATTTTTCTAATTGTGTACAGCTCTCTAGAAATGTGCTAATTTACCGAACTCAATTTAAGCTAGGAGCACATGCATGGTTTCTTTTATAGACTGCTGCTGTCCTTTTCTCCTTAAAGGTGTGTCTGAGAGCCAGGTTGATTGCTGTACAGCTCTGAAATTCTGTTATCCACTGAAATTCTGTTATCCACAGGTATGTGAGGTTTCTATGTAGTTGTATGCTGTTCCCATGCTCATTCATTTATAGTATAATATCTAAAATATTGCCACTGGTCGGAGAGGGCTAATTCTGTTTAAGTATAACTATGACCACAATGTATTTTGTTTAATGATTTTATTGACACGTCAGTCAGACGGCTGTGAGCCTTGATGAGGAGAGGTGTCTGAGAGCCAGGTTAATTGCTGTACAGCTCTGAAATTCTGTTATCCACTGAAATTCTGTTATCCACAGTGACCTGTGAGAGATTAAAGACCCCTTCCGGCTGGCAAGAAGCAGTTGTCCGTCTCAACTTCCTTCATACTACACAAGACACAAGCAGAGCTTGTAGCAGCCAGAGTGTCAGGACAGACCGGCTACAGTGGTGCCGTGACCCGGATCCACTCCGCTTCAGACTGCTCCCTCGTTGATCCTGGAGCTGTGGATCAACAACAGTTTGGTCACCGGAGGTTGCTACACAGTACACATTCACGTTAATGAACTTTTAGTGCTGTTAAGTAGTTTTTCCAGTTTTGAGAGAAATTTGCTATTTCATTTCATTTTACTGTGTCCAATTAAGTGAGATATAACAGGTTAAAAATGGCATATGTAATTGGGAAAATGGATGAGGACAAAGTTCCAGCAGACGGTCTTAGTTTTGCAATGGGGAAAGGGAAGCCCCTTTCTGAGGACAAAGTGTCACCTGATGGTTTTAGTTTTACTATCGGGAGAGGGTTGGGGAGATCATTTTTCAGTACTCCAGTACGAGGTGTAGATGACTTAGCGTCACCAGCTTTTTGTTCCACTCGTGCAGTAGCTGGTCATGTCGCTTCACCTAGTCATGAAGCCCCTAGTTCTGGACAGGGAGTTGCACTTTCAGGCTTTCCAGACACGACTGACCCAGCCTTAAATATCCTGATAACACATATCGCTCAGCAGGTGGGGCAGACCATAAGAGACCAGTTAAGGGAGGAATGTGAAGGAAGAGATGGTGGGGCCACACAAGCTCAGAGCAGTGTAGGTCAGTTACCTAGAGACAACACTTACCTCAACTTGACTGGTGCAAAGTTAGTCCTACAGTCAGATGTGAGAGAGCCTCCAGTCTTCAGGGGAGATGGGTCTGATAAGATCACTGTGTGTGAGTGGGAAGAGTTAATGGAAGTGTACTTCAGGAAACGAGCCACACCCCTGATAGAGCAGCATGCCGAGATAATGTGTAAGCTAATGGGCAAAGCTAAGGATGTAGTGAGGATAACTCTGAGAAGTAGCCCCTCTATGAAACCCCAAGAAAATCCAAAAATCATCTATGATGTACTCAGACAACATTTTGGTGATGTGGTGTATTCATGTATGCCTATGGCTGATTTTTACAGCACAGTCCCAGTGGCAGGCGAGACTCCTGTGGAGTACTGGCTTCGACTGAACAAAGCAGTTGATGCTGCAGGGGAGGGTCTGAAGAGGTTAGGACGAGATATGGGAGACCCTTGCCAGGAGGTAACCATGATGTTTGTTAAACACTGTCCAGATCCCACCCTCGCTGCTGTCTTCAAATTTAAGGCACCAGATAAATGGACAGCCAGTGAGATTCAAGAGCATATTGATCGCTACCAAATTGAAACAAAAGAACAGGTGCTCTCCAGATCAAAACACCCTAAGCCGGTAACAGTGCATGCCCAGGCCCCTGCCCTAGATGAAACAGGGGCAGCTTCACCACCAAGAGAGTCACTTGTGCAGGGAGAGAATAATGCAGCATCCAGACCCTCTTGTAATGATAACTGTCTGAAAACTTTAGTCAGTCTTTTTGACCGCGCACTGACACAGAACAACCAGACTGCGACTGCACACCGACCACTCCCTCCCGATCAGTTTCAGCAGCGATCCTGCAGGGTCTGTCAGTCTCTGGAACATTCCACCCACTCACACTGCAGGCAGAACCGCCTATGCTTGGCATGCTTTGAGCCAAACCATATCAAGAGGAACTGTCCTAAGCGCCAATCTAGCCAAGGTCCCAGAGTCTCCCCATCACAAAGCACCCAGCCTTTAAACTAGCCGGCCCGCATATGGTGAGGGGATGTGTGGGCACAAAGGAAGAAACCTTCAATAATTGTGCTATTGAGCAGCACTATATAAAGGCCTGTGCGGCAGCACCAGTGGGTGCTCAAGTAATAGTGCAGAACACACAGAGAGTGGGGCCCTTTGATGAACTGTTTTATACCCCTGTTAGCATGAACAACACATTTCAGGTGCAGGGGATGCTCGACTCTGGTTCCATGGCGTGCACACTCAGCGAGCAAGCAGAGCAGAAGATGTTGAGGCAGAAGATACTCTCAGAACCCATTCCCTTGACTCAGGAGGTCGTGCTAGTAGGCTGTGGAGGAACCCTAAGCAAACCCAAGTGCATGTACGAGGTGGAGATAAAACTGTATGGAGAGAGCTGCATTACGCCTATTCTTGTGGTGCCTGGCCAACGTGACGATTTGATCATAGGCACAAATGTCATCAGATTTCTCATGCATCAGCTCAAAACAACCAATGATTATTGGCGTCTTGTCTCCAGTGGCAATCTTCTTCCAGAGTGTGAGCAGTTTCTAGACCTCATGGCGAACTCATCCCGGTGGAGAGGTGAGGAGCTTCCAGACAGGGTTGGGACTGTTAAACTTCAGCAGTCAGTCACCCTGTTGGCGAGGCAAGAACATCTGGTCTGGGGTAGGTTGCCAAATAATGTCCCCATGTCACCAGGCAGTACAGTGGTTGTTGAGCCTACCTCGTCCAAATCCATGCCTCGTAACATCATGGTCGGCCGCGTCATCACGCCCTTGTGGGGTGACAGGTGGGTCCCCATGAAAGTTACAAACATAACAGACAAGCCCATCACCTTGAAGAGGAACAGCAAGCTGGCAGATGTGTCTCCCTGTCTAGCTGTTGAAGATTTCGAAGTTTTTCAAGGTACCAGCCAACCTGAACAGCCCAAGCCTGAGAAGGGACAAGATAATGTCAAGCCTACAGACCTCAAACAACGACTACAGCAGGTCGGGCTCACCGAAGTTGACATTGATAAGTGCAACGCTGACCAAGTGGGGAAAGAGAAGTTGGTCGAGCTGCTTGAGAAGTATAATGATATTTTCTCCAAACATCCACTGGACTGCGGTGAGGCAAACGGTTTCATGCATCGCATTCGGCTCACTGATGACAGACCATTCCGCCTTCCCTACCGGCGGGTACCACCAGCTCATTATCAGAAACTGCGGCTGGCCCTGTCTGATATGGAAGAGCAGGAGATAATAAGGAAGTCAATGAGCGACTATGCCTCCCCTCTTGTGCTAGTTTGGAAAAAGGATGGCTCTCTGAGGCTCTGCACTGATTTCAGATGGTTAAATGCGAGGACCCTCAAAGATGCGCACCCACTACCACACCAGTCAGACTGTCTGGCTGCTTTAGGCGGGAACACATACTTCAGCACAATGGATTTGACCTCTGGCTTTTATAACATCCCGATGGCAGAAGAGGACAAGAGGTACACTGCCTTTACGACTCCTATGGGACTGTATGAGTATAATAGGATGCCACAAGGTCTCTGTAACAGCCCCGCCTCATTCATGCGGATGATGCTCAGCATCTTTGGAGATCTTAATTTCAGTAGTCTGTTGTGCTATCTGGACGATCTACTTGTGTTTGCTGCCACTGAAGAGGAAGCTTTGGAGAGGCTAGAGACAGTTTTCCAGCGGCTTAGACTACATAATCTCAAATTGAGCCCCAAGAAATGCCACCTAATGAGATCCTCAGTCAAATTTCTAGGTCACATTATAGATGGCAATGGAGTGGCTGTGGACCCGGCAAAGATTGAGGTCATAACAAGGATGTCAAAAGCAGACCTGATGGATGATGATGGCTACACGCCATCGGTGAAGAGGATAAAATCATTTTTGGGAATGGTATTTTACTACCAACATTTTATCCCAAATTGCTCTTCCGTAGCCAAACCACTGTTTGCCCTCACTGCTGGACAGAAAAGACGTGGGAAAGTCAGAAAAAATACCAACGCTGGCTCTTACCGGAAACTCAAACCATCTGATTGGACAGACGAGTGTGATGCAGCACTCTGTGACTTGAAAGAGAGTCTGTTAAACTGTGTTGTCCTTTCACACCCAGACTTCTCCCAGCCTCTCATTCTATCCATTGATGCCTCTCTTGACGGCCTTGGGGCCGTGTTGTCACAGATACCAGCTGGTGAAGAAAAAGCACGCCCCATTGCATTCGCCAGTAAGACGCTGAGCAACTCTCAGAAGAACTACCCTGCTCACAGACTAGAATTTTTAGCTTTAAAATGGAGTGTGTGCGAAAAATTTAGTCACTGGTTAAGAGGTCATACTTTTACAGTATGGACCGACAATAACCCTCTTACCTATATCATGACCAAACCTAAGCTTGACGCCTGTGAGCAGCGTTGGGTTTCCAAGTTAGCCCCATACACATTCGACCTGAAACACATAGCTGGCACCAAAAATATAGTGGCTGATGCGCTCAGCAGAGACCCATTCACAAAGACAGTCAGCCATAGGCTCATCACAGAGCAGTACAACCACCTTATTGCTGAATCTGAGGGTGTGAGTCATGATGGCATTCAAGACACATTCAGGTTAAAAGTCCAGTGTCACCGGGTAAAGAAATCAGCCCGCTGCGGCGTGGAGCCTCAACCTGATCCTCTCAAAGGCCACTGTGATGCTGCGGCTGTCAAGGCTCTGCTAGATGTTCATGACATGTGGGAGGCCGCTGCTGAGACAAGGGCTGTGGAGTTGGTTCAATCTGTTCAAGATCTGTTGCCGCCAGGGCAAGACTCCCTTCCTGTGTTCACACTCGAAGAGCTCCAGCGCAGTCAGGAGATCCCACCATTTCAACAGTCATGCCATTTGTCATCCGCAGGAGGCGTCCTTCCAGGCGTGAAAGGGCCGCATTTGATGCAAAAGCTATGGTGCTCATCAAACAGTGGGAGAGACTCAAGGTTCAGAATGGTATCCTTTACAGAGTTTCTAAAGATCACATCAGTAAGCAGAAGAGACACCAGTATGTTCTGCCGGACAGCTTGAAAGAAAAAGCATTGCATGGTATACATGATGTTGCCGGACACCAGGGGCAGGCAAGGACTCTACATCTAGCAAGAGAGCGTTTCTTTTGGCCGAAGATGGAGTCTGATGTCAAGGACTATGTCAAGTGCTGTCAAAGGTGCATTCTGGCCAAGACACCTGAGCCCTCTGCTCGAGCCTTACTCGAGAGCATCAGAACCTCCGCCCCTATGGAACTGGTGTGTTTGGATTTCTGGAGTGCAGAGAATAGCAAACAGCACTCGGTGGATGTTCTTGTTATGACAGACCACTTTACTAAACTAGCCCACGCTTTCCCATGCACAAATCAGACAGCTAAACAAGTAGCTAAGAAACTGTGGGATCATGTTTTCTGTGTGTATGGGTTCCCTGAACGCGTCCATTGCGATCAGGGGGCGAATTTTGAAAGTGAGCTTATAGCAGAACTGCTCAGACTCTCTGGAGTCTACAAGTCGCGCACCACAGCATACCATCCCATGGGGAATGGGGGGACTGAACGATTCAATCGGACGCTAGGAAACATGCTGCGGTCTCTTCCCCTCAAAGAGAAACACAAGTGGCCTCAACAGATACAAACATTGACATTTGCGTATAACGTAACAGTACACGAGACGACGGGATACGCACCATTTCGGCTCATGTTTGGTCGAGTTCCACGGCTCCCTGTGGATGTGATGTTCAAACAGGTCCTGCACGACCCAGTAGTTGTCGATCATAGAAGTTATGTGAAAACACTCATGTCACATCTTCATGAGGCAGCCAGCATTGCTCAAAAACATGCTGTGAAAGAGCAAGACAAACAAGCAAGAGACTACAACAAGAAAGCGAGAGGCACTCATCTGAACATAGGAGACAGAGTACTCATCGCAAATAAAGGAGAGAGAGGAAAGAAGAAACTGGCCGACAAATGGAATGCAACAGTGTACACAGTCAAAGGCAGGAACCTGCAGACTCACACATACATGCTGGAGGGCAATAAGGGCGACACGAAGGTGGTGCACCGCAACCTCGTCTTGGACATCAGCTTCCTGCCCGTGATGACAACTGAGGAAGAATCATCTGACGCTGAATCAGAGGAAAGGCTGTGTGTGACTGACCCCCTGGTCTCTCTGGAGGAAGAGGATACGGAGGATAGGACCAGTGTATGGATAATGAGTGGATCAGAAGGCAACCAGTGTCAGGAGATTCTGAGCGAAAGGCAGTCTGATTTGGACCAGTCAAGCCAGGGTGCTTCGGAGATGGGCGAAGAAGAGCAGTCGGTGGATGATCATATCCAGCGCCCAACTGACCAGAGTCAATCAAACAGAGACAGTGACCTGGACAGTTTAGTTGTAGAACCTGACTCAGATTCGGTATGCATATCAGATGTACATTCAGGGCACTCTAACACTCAGTCTCGTCCTGCAGACCCAGTTCATGACACAGAGTCACAGTTACGACTGACAGCCCCCTTTCATACCACCGGGACACCGTCACAGTGCACAGACCCAGCTCATAACACTGATACTCAGGTGCAACTTAGAGGTACAGGTCGTCACCCAGGCTCCCAATTACATTCATCAGCAGACTCAGAGCATGGGGTTAGGACGCGGGGAGGTAGAGTCAGAAAAAGGGTCAATCGACTCATAGAATCCATGATTCAAAAGCCTTTTGATTTCAGGGGTTTGGCGAGTTCGTTTGGCAGAAGGTCTCAGTCACTCCTCACGCTCTTTTAAGAGGCCAGGCATACTTTTGGTTTTACCTGTAAATTTATGAACATGTATGGTATAGGGACATCGAGACGAGTATAGGGTTTTACTGGTACCTTAAGTGTCTGAATATGGCAGGAAGTTTGTATGGTGTAAAAGGCATCGTATTGATCTAAGAGGGATTGAGGCTTGATCACCCTTATCTTCCTCTGTACCTGTATAATAGGTGGCTTATACAGTCGATGGTAAAGCTTAGAGCTTTCTAGTGAGTCCTGACCGGCTTTCAGCCTTGGTGTCAGATGTCTCAGTGTTTTAGCAGGTCGATTCAGAGGTATTCAGAGGTAGGTCAGGATTTTGGCGTAATCTAGGATGGGTGTATGTAACTGATGTGTTATTTAGTTTATATTTCACCAAGAATCCTTTTCCCTTTTTGTGATTATTTTGTATACGCCGTTTTTGTGTGTACTATTTATTTTGGGAGCTTTTAATTTATTAAGTTGTGTTTTTGTTGTGTGACCCTTGACACTTTGGCGATGTCACTTCCTGTTTCGTTCGCGGTACTTTTCTTCAGACGGCTGTGAGCCTTGATGAGGAGAGGTAAGGTTTGAGAATGCTCCCGCTAGCTAGCATACTACAATGGGGTATAACCATAAAACAGAGGCACACACACTGTTGTACAAGTCACCAATGTTACTGGTTGTTGTCATAGGAACTATTTCACAGTGTGGACGTATTTTTCTAATTGTGTACAGCTCTCTAGAAATGTGCTAATTTACCGAACTCAATTTAAGCTAGGAGCACATGCATGGTTTCTTTTATAGACTGCTGCTGTCCTTTTCTCCTTAAAGGTGTGTCTGAGAGCCAGGTTGATTGCTGTACAGCTCTGAAATTCTGTTATCCACTGAAATTCTGTTATCCACAGGTATGTGAGGTTTCTATGTAGTTGTATGCTGTTCCCATGCTCATTCATTTATAGTATAATATCTAAAATATTGCCACTGGTCGGAGAGGGCTAATTCTGTTTAAGTATAACTATGACCACAATGTATTTTGTTTAATGATTTTATTGACACGTCAGTCAGACGGCTGTGAGCCTTGATGAGGAGAGGTGTGTCTGAGAGCCAGGTTGATTGCTGTACAGCTCTGAAATTCTGTTATCCACTGAAATTCTGTTATCCACAGTGACCTGTGAGAGATTAAAGACCCCTTCCGGCTGGCAAGAAGCAGTTGTCCGTCTCAACTTCCTTCATACTACACAAGACACAACGCAGAGCATGTAGCAGCCAGAGTGTCAGGACAGACCGGCTACACGTGGAACGACCAGCAACAGCGACATTTTTTAATTTATTTAGCCTTTATTTAACCAGGAAAGGTCCCATTGAGATTAAAAATCACTTTTCAAGAGAGACCTGGCCAAGACGAGCAGCAGTGCAATCCAAACACAGTTACAGACGAAAAATACAACAGAAAACACAGAGATGCAACAGTAACCTAATACAATTTACACACGTGACTTGGTGATTTGGCTATATGGCAATACGCTAGTTAAAAACATGAACATACTGTTAAATCAACATCTAAAACCTTCATAGTGGATTTAAAAACATCGATTGAAACCTGCTCCTCTAGTTTGAGATCATTTTGTAGCATGTTCCAGGCAGAAGGAGCCAGAAATGCACTGGAAAAAGACCGCATGTCGGTATCTATTCGTTCCACACGTTTCCCTCACAGCATGGTCATACTAAACAGCTTGCAGAATTCCGAAAAGATGAATAAACTATTCTGTTTTGATCGATTCAAATTTGTATATGACCCTCCCCTGGACTAAAGCATGACTCTCCCATGTTTTCCTCCAGTGACCACCTGGTTGGATTGGCTCCAGGCTTAAGAAGGAGCCATGGCTTTTTAAGAACAAGTGAATGTAGGCCAAATTCACCTACTGAATCGAGGCCCCAAGCTGCTGCGCTATAATTCTTCAAAATAAAATAGGCTATAGCCTAATTTACAACTTACCGAATTGAAGATAGCCGTAGCCTACAGTGAACGGTGATGGAAACGTTTGTTTACTCAAAAAGAATAAAGAGCTTGTCTCTTGTTTCCTTCAGATGGACAAAAAAAATCTTTGCTAATGGGAATCTTTACAGGCGTGACAAACAGTGTTAGACAGTGAAAGGTTCCCAAGGTAGAGAGAGACAGATTACAAACACAATTTATATACACGTACTAGTCTTTTGAAAGCTCTTAACCAATCGTTGAAAGCCGGGAACAATGACGCGTTTCACTGAGATCCTGTCTAGAGCCCGCCTCCTGAGACCTGAGACCCAATAACATTAGGCTACCAGAGGCTACGCCCTCTTCTGGATATGTAATGGTAGTGACCAGTTCTGACATTACTATGATATTATTATTCTGACATACATAATGAGTGGTCCCTTTATTTATTTGAGGTCTTATATGAATGTCCAGTGCTGACCATGTTCCTTGTTGTTTTCCAAAGATACGAATGCACCGTCTTTTCTTATTATTTAGTCCTGGACCTGGACCAGGGCTTGTTCTCTCCAGTCCATTCATTTGAAAATGAGAGGTGTGAACGCAAGACTACTGACGACCACTTCAGCCAGACAATATGTAGGCTAAATGGTACCCACGTGTGAATGTGTCTGCTCTCCAACTTCAGCGCTATTGAAAAGCCGAACGCCTCCTCATTCTAATTGTGCCAGCGGTCTAACTGACTTCTTAGTTTCAACTGGACCCGGAACTCAATGTTTTGATTGAGAATGAACTCATATTGGTGTGATCACACATTACACATCATGCTTTGTTCGGTTGATTCACCGTTTATGAAGTAGGCCTACACTTGGTGTCCAAACAGAATTCTCTATCGCTGACAGTGACACCCATGGTGAAAATCACGTGTTTAGACGGCGCCCTTGTCATGAGCCACTGGACTTTACTTTTACATTTTCTTAGTCAAAGGTTATCGTTACAGATACATGTAAGAGATTACAATAGACAAGACAACAACAGATATTCACAATTCTTTATGTATACCGGTACAATATATTACAATATTACAGGCTCAACTGACGCTTTATTTATAATGTTGGCCATGCAATTTGTAAATCCGTGAAATAAACCCGAACCCCCCAACAGAGGGAGGAGCTGCTTACTGGGTTCCCTAGCGAATTACGCTGCCACCACCTTTTTTTAACCGGTGAGGTCCGGCGTCAGGGGTCAGAACACACACCACACAGGCTTTAGAAAAAGGACATGCTTTATTAATTTATTTGCTCCAAAACGCCCACATCAGCATGGCTCGAGACGCTCCCCAACTCCCCTATAGCTGCCCCACCCCCAGGAGCTCCGGGCTTAAATTATGACACTGCACTCTCACTGCAAAATAATATAAACTGCACTGCAAAAGAACATAACTGCACTCTCACTGCAAACGAAACATAACGTGTCAAACCAAAACTCCAAAACAACCGGCCTGCCACACCGGCCGAACACAACCATATAGGGAACTCTGCCCGGTAACCACGGCTCACACTGCCCACACAGGTGACTAGGACCCCTCGCCCCTGGTAGGCAGGGCTGGACTGGGTGAATATTTCCTACCGGGAAATGTAGCCCCAGTCAGGCCACTAGCCGAGCCGACGCGGTAAGATGGAACACCTTCAGTTTCGTTTTGTTGACGGGGGGGGGGGGGGGGTGCTGCTGCGCGATTTGTTGACCGGGGGGGGGGGGCCATTCACTGCGGGCCAGGCCCCACGCAAATGACACCTGAAACTAACAGAGGGAGGGGTGGGGCCTACATATGATTGGGCCAGCCCAGTGTCAGTATAGAAAATGGACCAATGGGCCGCTGTCCCTGCTCTATGGGCCGTTCGTTAGCTCTTTTTTTTTTTAGATCGGCCCACAAGTAGGTCCGGCCCACCGGGCATTTGCCCGGTACGCCACATGGCCAGTCCAGCCCTGCTGGTAGGCCGCTCCAGACTATAAGGTGGCAGGTTGCGCTGTGCGCCCCTGCTGACGTTTTTATTAAAACCCCTATAACCCTTACCCCTAACACAAGACAAGACACAACATTAAACAGACTGTGGTTGCATTAAAATAACTTGACTCGCCAGGCGACGAGACCCCCCCCTGTACAGACCCCGCTGGCACAGATGTGACCTCAAGCACAGAAGCACCGTGCCGACCTGGCCCGTGTAGCGGAGAGAGCCTGTGGGGAATGTCGACCCGGTGTGCGAACTAGGGGCGCCCCTTGGCTATAGGAGCGCTCCCAACCAGTGGAGAGCGGCCAAATTGCACCTGCTAAAACCCAGCCCTAGCGCTGTCTGGCCCTATCAGTCCAATTCTCCCCCTCTCTCGCTGTCTTCACCGCCGGCGGCTCTAAATCACCGCGAACGGCTCCCACCCCCCGATACCGGTGCGGACAATGCGGTTACAATTATCTGGTTCTGTACATGTAGCCTATCTGTCCCGTCAGACCGCTAGCCGCTCTCCCAGAGACCCGCTCAGCTCCCGGCTCTGTCTATTTATGCGTTACCAGAGTCTCGGACAGAGTCCATGCGCGGGCACAGGTGCGGTTCATCAGTCTAATTCGGGGAGCCTGAGCCTCAACCCAACTCCTCCCCGTTTAGGTTTACCACATCCGATTAGTAAACATGTGCCTATCAATAAACAATAGCATACCATTTGCCCCATCAGCAAATAGACACTAGGGAGTGAGGGCTTTCCTGTTTAAGACCCCATGTAGATTCTACAGCCTGTCTCACTAGGGAGTGTTTAGTAAGACATATTTCAACAATACATTAAAGAAAAAAGAAATGTAAAACAGGCTAACCTCTCTGTTCTCTCAAATGACAGACATGAATGTAATCACACAAACAGTCTCCCAGATAGACCCAGAACAAATCCTCCTCCCACGTACCCAGATATGAATGAGACCACCATAGATGTGTGGGCAATCCGGTCTATTGTGAACCAAGAAGGCTCTTCCTCCTCAATGGGCAGCTCTCTACCACATCCATACCCACTCCCCTGGGCTACATGAATCACAATGCCAGCTTGTCTAGGAGCTCACAGCAAAACATTTCACAGCTCGTTGCACTTGTAGTATGTGAGAAATACATCATCAGGCACAGTCAGAGGATGAATGAAGGAGCTCAGGCTTGTCTGAAGGCCTTCAGTACCTGAAACACACAGACAATCAAGGTTAGTCTGATGAAAGAGACAACTCATTCAGAAATGGCTGGGCAGAGGAGGAACAAATCCAGTTTGTATGCATTTCCACCAAATTGGGCCCTGTGTGTGTGTGTGTACGTGTGTGTGTGTGTGTGTGTGTGTGTGTGGGGGGGGGGGTACCTGTTTTGGTGGAGCTCCATCCCTGAGCTACTATGACTGTAGTTCTGCAAATGGGGTCTCATGGGCTTGGCTCTGGGAGCAAGATCCCAAATCTGTAATCATGATCACAGGGAAACATTCATCAGCCATCAGTCACATCTGTTTTCACAAATTCAGTGCAGTTCATGATCTAGAGGTGGTTGCATGTGCATGGCACTGTGTTACATCAGTGTGAGGAGGGTGAATAAAGCATAGCCTCCCAGTACTGTGTGTGTGTGTTTTACCTGAGCATGAGGGTGGCAGTGCCTCAGATGAAGAGAGCGTCCACTCTTGGGTTTGTTCTGGGTCTGTCTGGAGAGCAGATTTTGGTTCCTGATTGTGGGCACCTGCTATCTACTGTGTCTTGTTGGGCAAATGTGCAAATGTTAGCATTTGCAGTGTGTTGTCCCAAAAACACGGTGCACTGTGGCTGATCAATCTTGAATGCTCTTTTTGTCAGCTGTGATTTTGGTATGAATTTCCTGTCTGCGTCTCTCTTCTGAAACCGGAAGGCACGAATCACAAAGGAAGTGCATGGGTGATTGAAGAGAGGGGCAGGGTTTGTGTAGACAAGGCAAATAGCTTTGTCGTCTGCAGAGATTTCAACAACTTCCACACACTGTCCATCCTCTGTACTCGATAACTATAGACCGGTTTCCAACCTTGCCTTTCTTGGCAAAATAATTGAGAAAGTAGTATCCATCCAGTTAATAGTCTATCTCCATATAAATAATCTAAATGAGGTATTCCAGGGGATCCAGTGCCACAGCACTGAGACAGCACTCTTGAAAGTGCTTAACGATCTGAGAGTTAATAGAGACTCAGGCAACCTCTCCATTTTGGTTCTCTAAGATCTTAGTGCTGCCTTTGATACAGCTGACCATGACATACTGTTGGCTCGGCTGCAGAATTGGATTGGACTCTCTGGCACTGTTTTAAACTGGATTAGGTCATACTTTGCTGGTCGTGAATACTATGTTGCCCTTGGCACTCATGCCTCTGAACGCCATACCATATCTTACGGAGTCTCCCAAGGCTAAATTCTTGGCCCCTCATTATTTAATCTATACATGCTCCCACTAGCTAGTATTATCAATAACCATAACATTAGCTTCCACCAGTATGCAGATGACACTCAGTTGTATCTGTCGTTAGCACATGATGCTCACAAGTCTGTCAGTTCCCTTCTTGATTGTATTAATGACATAAACTTGTCGATGTCCCAGAACTTTCTGCAACTAAACAAAGAAAAGACAGAGGTCCTTGTTGTCGGAAATGAAGAAAACAAAGAATAGATGTGTTACCCTATCTAGACTCCATGTGTCTGAAGCCCAAAGACCACATCAGAAATCTAGGAGTTATCTTTGATAGTGATCTAAGTTTTAATAATCACATCAGCAATGTCTGTAAAACAGCATATAATCACCTCAGAAATATCTCGAAGGTCTGTGATATTATCTCCATTGCCGACTGTGAAACTCATACACGCTTTTGTATCTAGCAGACTTGATTACTGTAATGCACTTTTACCTGGTCTACCCAAGAAATCCATTAAAAACCTGCAGCGAGTTCAAAATGCTGTTAGAATCCTAACGCGCACTAAAATGAGAGATCATATCACACCTGCACTCCAATCCCTTCACTGGTTACCTGTAACTTTTAGAATTGATTTTAAGATTATTAAATGTCTTCATGGTCTTGCCCCACTTTACCTCAGTGACATGATTGTGAGATATACTCCGGCTAGGCCACTTAGATCATCTGACAGCAATTTGCTGGTCATTCCGAAAACCTGGATGACAAGTCAAGACTCAGCTTTTAGTTCCTATGGCCCTAAACTTTGGAATTCACTCCCAGATAACATTAGAGCCATTGACAGTGTCAGTAGTTTCAAAAAGAAACTCAAAACACATCTTTGTACTGTGTTTTGCTTTTATTTAGGGTGCCTGTTTTTAGAGAGTCCCTGGTTTTGTGGTTCCATATGCTTTTTCTATTTTATTACTATTATATTTTTTATTTTATTTCTATTATTTTGTCGTTATGTGTATGTATATAGGTATTTATATGTGTTTGTAAAAAAAAAAAAAAAAAAAAGTGCTGCTTCCTGCTTTCAGACAGTGCAGACGCTTCTGCTGCTTGCTCTCGCCTTTGTTTGCATTTTCTGCATTTTTCAGCTGATATTGTTGCTTTTCTTCCATAAGAAATTGTGAGCAGTGGCTCCTGGATACTTTAAATCACGGGGACTAATTTGTTTTTTTTGAAGATTTAGTTGCCATATTTCAACGTTTTTATCATCTCCTCACGATAACGTGAGCACGCCAGCAAGATGCCCCCTTTCACTGCAGATGACTTCCACAAACTTCTACAGAAGATTACAGTGCTGGAAACAAAAATGAACCTGTTAGAGATGAGTGTGGAAGTCAATGGACTAACTGGGAACGACACCACCTTACCATGGATTCAAAACAGTACCAGACAAGAGCATGCTAACACACCGCTAATTAGCACCAAGGAGACTACCAGAAACAGGAGAGCCATGTACTGGGCACTAAACCTACAAACCCTCCCTGGAACTCTTTTGGTGCAAAGCCTGAGAGAAAATCAGCTCCCAGGGAAATGGGAGAACAAGGCAGAGACCCGTGCCTGGAGAACTATGAGAGTGACTGGCCTGCATTATCATCCAGGCAGAGTGCCTCTTCAACCCCTGTCCCTAGAAGGACACCGCCGTGGACAACCGCAAAAGGGAGAACCAGAAACAGATCTCGCCGGCCCAAATTGGCCCCACTGTCTGATGACCTGGATCACATCTCTTCTTCACACAGCAGGGTAAGGACTGAGAGTAAACCAGAAAGTAAAAGGCTACAGGGAAAGCTACCGACTGGGCCTCAAACTCTGATTGTGGGTGACTTTACTGTAAAAGATGTGAGAAGCATGTGCAGTGAAAGCACCAAAATACTCTGCTTTCCCAAGGATATGGTTGCTGACATGACTGAAAAAATCTTTTCATATCGAGGTTACACATCCAACTGTGGAAAACATCATTGTGCACGTGGGGACAAATGACGTTGCGGAACAGCAGTCGGAAGTTCTTAAACAAGACTTTATTGATCTGCTGAACACAGTCAGTTCTCTGAAAGCAGAGGTGTTTATCAGCGGCCCTCTACCACCAGTCAGAAGAGGGGTTGAGAGATTCAGCAGACTGTTGGCACTGAACACATGGCTCTCAACTGCCTGTACCACTCACTCAGTGTGCTACATTGACAATTTTCCATTTTTTTGGGAACGATACCATCTTTTTCAGAGAAATGGACTCTGCCTTAACAGGTCAGGAGTAAAACTGTTTATCTCCAATCTGTTCTATTCTCTGCGTCATTGTTACGCACCAAAGATGGATAGCTCGGTCTAGGGGAATAGGGTACGTAAACATATATCACACCAAAAATGACTGCCAGGAAATGTAACTAGAAATGCCAAAAAATTATAATTTATATTATAATTATATATTTTTTTATTTTTTATATTTACAAGGGGACTAACAAGGGACATTTAACAAACAAATAAATAAGGTAACAGGACACACAGAAAACAGGGGAAGACTTAATGCGCGGATGCCAAAGTAAAGAACGTAACAAAACACCCCACGCTAAACTGATCCTACCTGCTGCCCCTATACCAGACCTAAATACCGCAGCTACTGTCCCTAACAAATCCCCACCTAGCCTACAAGGGTGGCACCCGGCTCTAACATAACCTGGTGTCAATAGACATCAAACAAGCCTACATGGTGTAAATGTATGCTCATGAGCGTCTTACCTACCACTGTCTCCCCCTGCTACACCCACAGGGCAGACGGACAACGTGGCGATGACACAATAGGAGACTAGACAGCAAACAACTAACAATCAAACAAAGGAAAGAGGTGCCTGACCAACGCGGGAGAACCGCGGGTTTAAATAACCGGCGGACCCAACGCTGATTGGCTGCAAACAATAGCTGGCATCGCTCGATTGGCTTGACCGGCTTGAAGGTGTTTTCGTTGAGAGTAGGCCTACTATCTCCATGCACACAAATTCTCAATCAGAGGTTATCTCAAAACGGCACATTACTGAAAACACCAGTGAGATATTTACTCAGGCTTTCTCGTCCACACCTGCCCTCTCTATGGCCTCAGTCAACGAGCTTGTAGATAATTTCAATGTTAAAATTACAAACATTATTGACGCCGTTGCGCCCACTAAGGTGAAAGTGGTCTCTGGTAAGAGAAGATCTCCATGGAGAAACGCCATGCTGGTCAGAATAGAAAAGAGAGAGTGTCGAAAATCTGAACGCAGGTGGCGAAAAACAAATCTCCATGTTCATTATGACATCTATAAAGAGAGACGTCGCATTTATAATATGGAGCTGAGAAATGCACGTCAGACCTTCTTTTCTGACATCACCAAAAACCATAACAATGCGCGTGCTTTGTTTGCCACTGTTGATAGGCTGACAAACCCTCCTGTGTCAGTAGCCTCTGAACTTCTATCCACCAGGGCCTGCAATGAATTTGCCTCATTCTTCACTGACAAAATTCAGAAAATTAGACAAGCAGTTAGTGCCTCCATTCTAGGTACAGGACATGTGTCGTCACAGTGTCCACTTAAAATAAATACCATGACACAATTTAATCCGATCAACCATAAAACCCTGGGGGACACTATACAATATCTGAAATCCTCCACCTGTTGCCTTGATGTTCTACCTACAGACTTCTTCAAAACTGTATCCAACTGCATGGCCTCTAATTTATTACAAATTGTAAACACATCTCTTCTTTCAGGTGTGTTCCCGCAAACCCTGAAAACAGCAGTCATCATGCCACTCTTAAAAAAGAATAATCTAGACACCTCACAAATGAACAATTATAGGCCAATATCAAACCTCCCATTTCTAAGCAAAATAATTGAAAAGGTTGTTTTCCAACAACTGAATAACTTCCTGGCACTAAGTAATGGCTTTGATGTCTTCCAGTCAGGATTTCGACCACACCACAGCACCGAGACTGCTCTAATTAAGGTATTTAATGACATCCATTTAAACACAGATAATGGCAAAATCTCAGTCTTAGTATTACTGGATCTCAGCGCTGCGTTCGACACGGTAGACCACAACATACTACTAGGCCGACTGGAAAATTGGCTGGGAATTTCTGGTACAGTGTTAGATTGGTTTGAATCCTACTTAAAGGACAGGGACTATTTTGTGTCTATAGGCAATTACAAATCTGAGCTGACAAAAATTACCTGTGGAGTTCCCAAAGGCTCCATCCTGGGTCCTCTTCTGTTCAACATTTACATGCTCCCACTAACTCAAATTATGGAAAACGGCAAAATATGTTACCATAGCTATGCAGATGACACACAAATTTATATCACCATATCACCAGGAGACTATAATCCCATACAAGCGCTGAGTAAGTGCATTCAACAAATCAATGATTGGATGTGCCAGAACTTTCTCCAACTAAAGAAAAATAAAACTGAAGTAATTGTCTTTGGAGCCAAAGAAGAACGATTAAAAGTCAGTGCTCAACTTCAATCAGTAATGCTAAAAACCACAAACAAAGCCAGAAATCTTGGTATAGTCATGGACTCAGACCTGAATTTCAACAGCCACATTAAGTCAATTACAAAGTCAGCCTACTATCACCTGAAGAATATATCAAGGATCAAAGGATTTATGTCCCAGAAGGATTTGGAAAAACTTGTCCATGCGTTTATCTTCAGTAGACTTGACTACTGTCACTAGTCACTTTGGGAAATCTCTGAAGGTGACCCAGTGTTTCATCAGGACACATTTACACATCAATCCACATATTAAGACTCATTGTTTGCTCCCAGCCTTGTATGCAATTTTAAACAGTTTTAGTGGATTTTTTTTACGTTGTTCATTTTGACAAAGGCAAGTTATTATAAAGTCCATTTTGTTGGGATCTGTGGACAATTTTTCTGTTGTTTGGAGCATGTGCTCTGGTCTGCTAGCAGTAGCTAGCTTTACTAGCTGTTACCCTTGAACTGAAGGCACTACAGTGCTAGGCTAGCTACCACCAGGCTATACAGCAGCCCAGCTACCACCAGGCTACTGCAGCCCAGCTACCACCAGGCTACTGACGCCCAGCTACCACCAGGCATCATAGCTGGGCTCTAGGAAGTCCATTGAAGAGCAAACAAACCATCATCCTCTCAATTAACAAACCAACGGCGGCGGCCATTGTAGCCAACACATCTAGTCATACAATGGAAACAGCTGTGGAGGCTAGAGAGAACCTACCCTGGAGTACAGTGGTGAGACGAACCATGACAAAGGAGGATTTTTTGCCGGTTTTCATCATGGAGAGAGAGATCCTAACAAAGTAGAAGGCCATTGCAAATTCCATCAAAGAGGAGGAGTTATACGGCTGTCTGATCCAGGTTATTCATCCCAGCCACTTGAGGTCAGTACAGAGAGTGAGAGCACTCTGGCGCATATCCCTTCACAACAAGGAAGCAAGAGCAAAGCTCCTATTCAGGGGGATATCTGTCAGAGGCAAACATGTTGATTTAAAGGACAACAACCCCTTCAGCCTGAAGTCCCGCATGGCTTATCGGAACTCAGTTCAGGTGTCTATTAAAGAGCTGCCGGAATCTGCTGATGACAGTGTTGTCACAGAATTTCTAACCAAGGCAGGATGTAAACTGGCAGGGAAGGTGATAAGACGCATGATAAGATATAAGGGTCAACTAACAAATTGCTCAAATGGTGATCGCTTTGTTTACATTGAAACAGCTCCAGCCATAACAATACCACGATCAGTAAAGATGGGCCCTTACTGGGTGAAAGTCTTTTATGATGGACAAAACATGGCAATTAAGGAGAATAAGGAAGCCCAAATAAACACAAGAGACAGGGGAAAGGAACTAGTTCTCAGTCCAACTACGCAGGAGAATGTACAAGTTATTGAGGATGCATACTCCTACTATGGGTCAGACAAAAACATGGTCTCTGAAAATGGGCCAGTTATACCACCTACCAATGCTGAAATCATAATCAGAACTGATGGGGTCAGGACAGGGGCTGAGATGGCCAAACCCTCTGCTCCCAAAGACAAAAATGTAGTTACATTCAAGTCTACCCCTGTCAAACCTGAGTCAACTCAAACAAAGACACAATCTAAGAAAATGGATAAGATGACCAAAGGGAAAAAAAGGTGTTAAAGTAATAACATCAAAGCACAAAAACACTTTAATTCTAAAGGATAAACCCAACGCTAAATCTGTGCCTCGAAGTCGGTGCAATTCACTGGGTAGTGGGGAAGAGGGAAACCAAGGGTCAATACTATCCTATCTTCAATCAATACGTGATCCAGATTCCTCAAAGCGTTCCAGGGAGCCTAGCTCTCCAAGTTCAAGTTCATCACCTGGATCTGAAACTGGAGCTCCGATGCGCAAGAGGCCTGATATGGATATTGAAAACGATAAGTCTCCTTCCAAAGATCTCTCCAGGCAGAACATCAGCAGAAGGAAATAAAAATAATGTGTCAGAATGGAACATCAATGGAGTCAGTCCTCCAGCAAGATAATACCTTGATCAGAAGTGACTGTACTTCTGTTAATTTACAGCTACTAAAGAAAGGGCTGCATATAGCTCAGGTCAATATATGCAGTCTTGTAAATAAAATGAATGATATGTTTGATTTAGTACAAAGAAATAATATCCATATCCTTTACATATCCTTATCATTACAGAGACTCATCTCGACCAATCAATCAATGATGGACAAGTTAAGCTGGAGGGATATGCTCTGGTCAGAAGGGATAGGAACAGGAGAGGAGGCGGAGTTGCCATATTTATCCAGGAACATCTGCCTTTTAAAGTTCGTGAGGACCTGTGTATGGAGGGACTGGAAATGCTGTGGCTCCAAATCCACTTGCCATTCCAGCAGCCAATATTAGTGGGGTGCGTATACAGACCTCCTAATGCAAACGCAATGTACCTTGATCATTTGTGTGATAGTATTGACTGCGCACTGGACAGCAGGAAAGAGGTCTTGCTGGTTGGAGATTTTAACATAAATTGGAAACATGGTATATCTGACGGGAATAAAGGGAAACTAGAAAGGTATACTGAGAGTCGCTGTCTGTTTCAGATGGTGGAAAATAGCACACGATCTTCCAAAAACAGATTTGGACGGGCTACTGAAACATGCATAGACCTAATTTTCTGCAACGAGCCTGATAAATGTAGAAAAGCAAAGTCAGTACCAGTGGCTTTTTCAGATCACAACATCACAAGCATCACCAAGAAGAGCAAGGTACCAAAGAAACCACCTAGAGTAAGCTTACGGAGGAGCCTAAAGACATTTAATGAAATAAATTACCAGAATGATTTGGCTGTTGTTCCGTGGGACTTGGTTTGTCTTGAGAATGATATAGATTGTGCAGTGAACTGTTTTACAAAATTATTTACTGATGTTGTTGATTGTCACGCTCCTATTAGGAAAAGTACTGTGAAAGCCAATGCATCCCCTTGGGTTGACCAGGAACTCAGGGAAGCAATCTCTCAGAGAGAAGAGGCAAGAAAGGCGGCTGCTATGTCTAAACTGGACTCAGATTTAATGCTGTATAGAAAGTGCAGAAACTTTGTGGTGCAATTAAACCGTCAGAAAAAGAACTCGTTTTACAAAACAGCATTTGAGAAATGTAGAAACGATCCCAAAAAGACTTGGAACACAGTGAAAGGACTGCTTGGGAGGTCAAATACATGTCCTTCTAGTGTTGAGGTTCATGGAAAAATCAAGACAAAACCTGAGGACATCGCTAATTGTTTTGGTGACTATTTCGAGCAGAAAATACAAAACCTGAGGTGTAACATGAAGGACCCAGTTACAGATGATTCAATTGCAGGTCTTATTGACAAGAAGATTATGGTGGGAAAGAGTTGTTCCTTCACATTACCTTCTGAGGTTACAACTGAGGAAATATTGAAGATACTGGCCTCCCTACCTGAAAACAAGTCTCCAGGACATGACCTCATTGATAACAAGCTATTGAAACTTGCAGCCCCCTACATTGCAGGCACCATCAGTTACCTGTTCAATTTATCTTTCAAACAGGGTAAATTCCCTACTGAGTGGAAGCATGCTAAATTATGCCCTATTCCGAAAGACAGCAGGAAGACTATAGACACAGCAAATAGTCGTCCGATCAGTCTGATATCAGCACTCAGTAAAGTTTTGGAAAGATAGTGAGCCACCATATATGGAAATACTTGGAGGAAAATCAGATCATATCTCCAACCCAGCATGCATATAGAAAGAATTTCTCCACTGCAACAGCATTGGTGAGCATGACTGATCAATGGCTTAATGCCCTCGACCATGGAAAACTAGCAGGTCTACTCCTTATAGATTTTAGTGCTGCTTTTGATCTTGTAGATCACAGTATATTGTTGACCAAATTACGTCACTATGGATTTGACAGAAATGCATTAATGTGGACAGAATCTTACTTGGAAAATAGAAAACAATCCACCTACATTAATGGTTCCTACTCATCCCCACACAGCATAAATTGCGGAATACCACAGGGCAGCTGTCTGGGACCGTTAATGTTTTTGGTATTCACAAACGACCTCCCCCTAGTGCTAAGCAAGACAGATGCATGCATGTATGCTGATGACATGACTGTCACAGCAATAGGGGAGACTGTAAATGATGTACAGGAGCACCTCCAGACGGATGTGAAATCTATCATAAACTGGGTGACTCTAAATAAGCTTGTATTAAACAAAAATAAAACAAAAACCATGTTGATATGTACTTCAAGGAAGAGGCGTAAATTGCAGTCACTTAGGTTATTAATTGATGAAGTCCAAATTGCAGAGGTCACAGAGACAAGATTATTGGGAGTAACAGTTCAAAACAACTTGTCTTGGACTAATCATCTAACCAATCTCTCCAAGAAGGTACAGGGAGCAGCAAGTGGACGAATTGCAACTCATCTGCCCAGAAGGTTGCTCAAAGAAATATCACACAGCTTAATATATGGTCAAATGAGTTACTGCTGTACAGTGTGGGGAAATGCAACCCTTGCAGACAGAAACAGACTTCAGATCTCCCTAAATAAGGCTGCCAGGAGGGTTCTGCGATGTGGCTTTGAGATGGAGGTGAGGGAGCTCCATGCCACACTAGGGTGGCCAACAGTTAGTCAACTCATTTCAGAGCAGTCATTAGCACTTTTCAAACAAATTATTGCCCTTAAGACACCTGCAGATATATTCAATAAACTAAAACGGATTAGAAATCTACATGCAGTCAATACGCGGAATAGACTGAAGGACAAATTCACCCAACCAAGGATACAGACGGAAATGGGCAGACGGACTTTTATATATAGGATGGTGATCATGTGGAATTCATTGCACTGACCTTAGTGCTGTATTTTCCTTCTTTGAACTTCTTTTGAGAACAATTTTACAATCTTTTGTTACAATAATTTTAGATGTGTGATTTCGTAAGTAGCTGTGTTTTTGAACTATTGTGTTTTACTGTTATTATTGTATTCACTATCATGTTTCTTTCTTTTCTTATTTATTCTTGAATTCTATTTATGAATTGTAGTATTTTCTACTAACTGTAGTATTTTCTGCATTATTGTATACATTGTATGTATTGTACTGTATGTTTTAGTTGAGGACTCTTGGAAGACTAGCCGATGGCTAAAAGAGATCCTAATAAACAAACAAACTGTAACGGTATGTATACAGGTCTCTCTAAAAAAGTCGATCAGACAGCTGCAGCTGATTCAGAACGCTGCTGCTCGAGTCTTCACTAAGACTAAGAAAGTGGAGCATATCACACCAGTTCTAAGGTCTTTACACTGGCTTCCTGTCTGTCAAAGAATTGACTTTAAAATACTGCTGTTGGTTTATAAAGCACTGAATGGTCTAGGGCCAAAATATATTTCTGATCTGCTCATATGCTATGAACCATCCATACCCCTCAGGTCGTCTGGCACAGGTCTGCTTTCTGTCCCCAGAGTTAAAACAAAACATGGAGAAGCAGCGTTCAGTTTTTATGCCCCACATATCTGGAACAAACTTCCAGAAAACTGCAGGTCTGCTGCAACTCTTGGTTCTTTTAAAAGAAGCCTGAAGACTTTTCTTTTTGCCACTGCTTTCTAAGAGAAGTTATGTTTATCAGTATACTGCACTGTAACTTTTATTCCTGTATTCTATTTGTCCTGCTTTTTGTTTTAAATGTCTATAATGACTTGCTTTTTGTTTTAATGCTTTTAATTTGTCCTGCCTTTTGTTTTAAATGTCTATAATGTCTTGCTTTTTGTTTTAATGCTTTTAATGTCTCATGTAAAGCACCTTGAATTGCCCTGTGGCTGAAATGTGCTATATAAATAAACTTGCCTTGCCTTGCCTATACAAATAAATTGTATTATTATTAATATTATTGTGTCCTATTGTCACTGCATAGATTCATTCAGATGAAGTGGCCTAGGTAGGTGACCCCATTCTAGAGGGGGGGGAGGGGGGGGGGGTCTGTCGGATCACTTGCCTTGCCTCTAATTTTGACTGAATGTGTCTGACCCCCCCCCACCCACACAGAATTATTGTGTGAAAATGTAGACATTGTAGTCCTGTGTTTTGAGTTGCACCATATTCAGGGTACAGTATATATATGCACTTTGTTAGACAGTCCTGGGCTTTAGTGCAGCTGCAAAGAGTCATTAATTCATTTTTCAAACTACATTCACAGAACCTCTGACTCTTCTTGAAAAACCAAACAATCGTCCCAAAACAGTTTGTCTCGTCAGATCACACCCCAAGCCAGTCAAAATTAAAAACACTACTCAGCAGTCTGACTGAGTCAGTACACCCTACATCAAAGTGTGGAAAACACCATGTTCAGGGAATCTAGCTGCAGAAAAATCTTTTTATTGTTTACAAAGTAAATTCATTTTGCATGAAGTCAAAACTCAGCACATTCAGCACTTGCATACAGTAAAAATGAAGAAAAAAGGACAAAGACAAAATATGAATGAGAAGCACAAAATCAAAGTCAACAAGTACTTCATCATTGGGCCTCAGCATCTATCTTGGTGCTGGGTCAGACCACAGGACTTCATCCACATCACATAGCACATTCTTCCCAGCCAAGCAACAGGGGAAGAACCCTCTGGTGTGCTGGATCCAGGCTTGGCAAGCCTCCACACCTGTAAATCAAATCAAATCACCCAGCTATGCCTGTCTCCACTTGGGTGTCAGAAGGGGGAAATGACAGGACCAGCTAGGTTTCATCGGCATAGCAGAAGCCATGCGAGCAAATGACAGAGCCCAGAGACGTGTAGAGGGGAAATCAGGAGAGGACCCAGGACAGATCTTTGTGGAACCCCCGTTCACCCAACATCGTCCTCGAGCGCTGCATTCCATAGGCCTGAAATAAGGCCTGCCGTATTATTCGGTTCACCATGGATCTTCCTGAAGTTCCTCTTTTAATTTTTTCCAGTAATCCAAACTCCATATCCAGTTCCCATTTTGATTTTTGATCACTGGCTCACACACAAATAAAACAATTCCTTGTTCAATGATTTCAGACTAGTATTCCAGATTCAACTGTACACCATATTTGAGGCGTTCTTTTGCAAAAACAGACATCTCCGTTTGTAGGCCTATTAGGTATCCTAAATCATGTTTGCCCATGTCTGCGCTGAGGCCTACAATAGGCCTATTCATCTCTTGATGTGGATGTTGCAGAGTGACATGCAGGACATGGAAAGACAGTTGACGTATTCGTAAAAACATCACACACTAATATTTATTCACGAGCACAAACTTCTGCATCAGGATAGCTGACATAAACCCATTGAATACGTGTGGTCATATTCAAGTCTCGTCATAATATGGGAGATATCATGAGGGAATGGATGAAGAACAAACTGATTGTAAGGACTAAATTGGAACATTTGGACTGAATTTGATTATTGAATAGAGAATATTACTCAAAAAGAAAAGGGCAGGAGTGCTCAGAAGTTCAGACAGATGTGATGAAGGTGCTATTTGATCAAGAACACAAAAGACTGAGCAGGGGAGTCTACCCACACATATAGCTTATATAGCTATATCTCAATAAAGGCTTTTTAACATTTTGCCAGTTACTTTTCTTTTCTTTGAATGTAATAATATTATTATATGAAGTGTCTACTCCTGTTTGGGTTGTTATTTGAAGTTTCTAATTTCTTGGGGGAACCTGTAAACATTGAATACAGTAAGTTCATCCAACGTTATTATCCGTTTGGCTGTTTTTGCGTGACTCGTTATTCTCATTTCCAAATTGATATTAACTATAGTATCCACTAAGATACTATATCACTCAAACTCGTAAATCACCTGTTTGATTGGTATAATGTGAAGTGAACATAGTGTTACAGTGTAGGCTTATTCCTACTTTTTTTTTCCATAAGCCTCCAGATCTCCCCATTACTCTAGACCGCAGCTCCGGACTTCGAGCACCAAAACAGCTCTGGCGTATCCCGAGGCCTCCTGGTTGCAGCTTCATTTTTGTCGCGGTAGTGTAATTAGGCGCAAACAAAGGTTTTTTTCCGGTGAAAACGAAGAATAACTCAGTAGTGTAATCCAGGCCTAAGAAACCAGGTCCATTCCAACTTCCACAACAGGTCTTTCTCTTTCTCCAACTCCCTTCTCCTTCACCGATCCCTTCTTCAATAGGTGGTGGTGAACCTGAGAGGAGAGAGAAAGAGGGAATGAGAAAGAGAGGGGGGCAGGTTTGTGTGGAAACTATTTATGTACTGTTCTGTATATCTAGTTGTACAGTATGTGTAGTTGCACTTCTGGGACAAAAAAGATGTTCAAAATATAAAAAATACAGATGTTCAGAATATAAACAGTAATGATTTTCAGACTATTAAAGTGAATTTGATATTAATTTGACACACGCGCACACGCACGAAACACACAAACACGCGCACACGCACTGTAGCTTACAAAGATTGGGTCCTTATGTGAATTTTCTGAAGCTCATGGATTAATTGTATGAACACACTGGTGTGTCTTTATGTGTGTTGACTGGGTGAAGCTCCTCCCACACTGGTCACAGTGGTATGGCTTCTCTCCTGTATGAACACGCTGGTGTGTCTTTAAGTTACTTGACTGACTGAAGTTCTTCCCACACTGGTCACAGTGCTATCGCTTCTCTCCTGTATGAACACGCTGGTGTGTCTTTAAGTGTCCTGACTGACTAAAGTTCTTCCCACACTGGTCACAGTGGTATGGCTTCTCTCCTGTATGAACACGCTGGTGTATCTTTCGCTCTCCTGACGTAGTGAAGTTCTTCCCACACTGTTCACAGTGGTATGGCTTCTCTCCTGTATGAATGCGCTGGTGAATCTTAAGGTTTATTGCCAGAGTGAAGTTCTTCCCACACTGGTCACAGTGGTATGGCTTCTCTCCTGTATGAACACGCTGGTGAGTCTTAAGGTTTATTGCCAGAGTGAAGTTCTTCCCACACTGGTCACAGTGGTATGGCTTCTCTCCTGTATGAACACGCTGGTGTGTCTTAAGGTTTATTGCCTGAGTGAAGTTCTTCCCACACTGGTCACAGTGGTATGGCTTCTCTCCTGTATGAACACGCTGGTGTGTTTTCAACTCTCTTGACGTAGTGAAGTTCTTCCCACATTGTTCACAGTGGTATGGCTTCTCTCCTGTATGAACACGCTGGTGTGTCTTAAGGTTTATTGCCAGAGTGAAGTTCTTCCCACACTGGTCACAGTGGTATGGCTTCTCTCCTGTATGAACACGCTGGTGTGTCTTAAGGTTTATTGCCAGAGTGAAGTTCTTCCCACACTGGTCACAGTGGTATGGCTTCTCTCCTGTATGAACACGCTGGTGTGTTTTCAACTCTCTTGACGTAGTGAAGTTCTTCCCACACTGGTCACAGTGGTATGGCTTCTCTCCTGTATGAACACGCTGGTGTGTCTTTAAGTTACCTGACTGACTGAAGTTCTTCCCACATTGTTCACAGTGGTATGGCTTCTCTCCTGTATGAACACGCTGGTGTGACTTTAACATTCCTGACTCCATGAAGCTCTTTCCACACTGATCACAGTGGTATGGCTTCTCTCCTGTATGAACACCCTGGTGTCTATAACCACCCTGATGTAGGGCGAAGTGAAGTTCTTCCCACACTGGCAATAGTGGAATGGCTTGGTTGGCTAGGTGGTGATGGGGAGTGATCGAGAGGGGCAGGAGGAGAGAGTCTCTAATCTGATCTCTCTGTTCCTCAGCAGGGAGATGTAGAGGTTGTCATGGCTCCTCTTGATGTGATTGTGGAGTAAGATCTGGGAGGTTTAGGAGAATTGGCACTCGGACAAGGAGCACACCTGGGGCAACTCTGACATTACTCCTGGGAGAGTGAAAGAGAGAAACAAACATTAAAAAGGATTCTCACACATGTAGTACAGAACACAACTTCAGATTGAGGACAGGAGAGAGAAAGATATGCAAGAGATTCCTCTGACTGAGCTCAAGTGAGGGACAGCGACAGAGGAGTGAGAAAAGGAAAAGAGGAGAGGAGAGAAAACATGTAATATGCTGAAGCCCACGGCGTTAACTTGAATAAACTAGCCAGCACTCCTTAACTTTAGTCACGCTACCATGTTCCATGGCAACTAAGAGCATTCCATTCTGTTCATAGATAGCGTGCCTGCCTAACATCGGCAATTTGCTTGCCCAACAGCGATTTGCAAGGGCGCCATTGCAGTGCATGACAGTGACCGTTGCATCCATGAGTGTCCTGAATTTCAGGTTGTATGCCCACGCCTATTATGAATAGCAGATCTCTGGTTCTTTCAGCAGTAAGGAACGAGGTGGATGAGAGAGAGATGGAGGAGAAGATGGAGGGAAGGAGAGTCGAGGCCAGCTACCTCTAGCGGTGCTCCTTTTGTCCCAGTAGTAGTCGAAGGAGATGCTCTTGTATCTGTACTACTGTCCGTACAAGACCAGCAGCTCCTCCCCGACAGCCAGCCGCCGACAGCAGCGAAACAGGGTCCCTCCACGGTACTGAAACGCTACCAGGTTCTGCTCTTCCTCAGTACGGGCACAGTTCAAATACCTAGGAGAAAGAAGGGATGGTTTCATAAAAACTAACTGGTGAGGAAGGGAGAGATGGGAGGAAGGAAGGATGAAGGAAGAGAGGGAGGGAGAAAACAAAGTGGGTGAGATGTAGGGACTGACTGTATGGAGGGAGGGAGGGAGGGAGAGAGGGAGAGAAACTTTCAAGACTGAAGAGGTGGTTTATTTTGAGAGAGAGCAGCAGAATATATTCTGGAAATCTGAGAAATGACCATGTAGTCATATTTCTTCACCTGATTGTAATGCCTAATTATTCTACAGTTGACACATGCAAAGATGGGTCCATCCCTAACATGATCTCTAAAAAGTCCTATTCTGCCTATTGTTGTCCTTTTAAATTGTTCATGAAGTCTTTCCTTTAACATAGCCTTTTTATTTGCATATGACTGCTTATAGGCCTCTGGATTCATTGCGAGTTTCTTCTCCATTAACTTCCTTCTATTAATTCTATCACAGTCCCTTATGTCTGGATCCTGCTGTTTCTGTCTCTCTAGTGGCATGCTGTTCAGCATTATGCTTAGCTCTGGTTGCGTGTGCATCTCTCTCCATCTGTCTCTGCCTAGATGTATGCTTTCTAAGAGCTTCTTTAGCTCTGGTTGCTTGTGCGTCTGTATCCATCTGTGTAGCTCTGCTTGCTGGCTGCTTTGCAGCATGTTTAGTTCTGTCTGCTTGTGCGTCCCTCTCTGAGGTTGTTTTGTCCCTCTGGTACTTTCTCTTTTACGGTCTCTTCTCTTTTCTCAGTAAATCGGGTCATAGTTGAACTTGCAATTAATGGACTAATTCGAACTCAATGATTTCTTTTTTACAGGTTTTGCAAATGTCTTTTACAGTTGTTCAAATATATAGGTTTTTGCTATTGTAGAGTGAGGAGAGCCCTGCTCTTTTCTTTGGAGAATCACCACTAGGGACTTAAGCTCCGCCTATCTTATCAGCTTACTTTTATTTTCTAGTTTGTCTCTGAGCATTGAACAGTATGGTACACTTCTCTGCTCCCTTTTTACACTGCACCACAAAATTGGCTAAAACCCATGATAACAGCTGATTTTGTCGTTGTGAGCGAAGGGACGGGGAGCAGATGGCCCTCCTCAGTTTGAAAATGCTCTCTGATAACAAAGGTTAGGCTCCACCCCTCGTATGGGACTGCGGTCAAGCTAGCCGCACTTTATTTTTCCACAGTCAAATGAGCCGCACATTTTTCTTCCACGTTCAATTCAAGACGAGTGCGCACCTATTACACGTATTACGGTACTCGATGAATCCATCTCGAATACAGTGGCCGTGTCTGAACGTCCATACTACGTGCTACATACTATATAGTACAACTTGCATACTACATGCTAATTAGTAGATACTACTCCACGAAAACATGTTTAGTATATGAGATAAATGTAGCATGCTCCTCGCATCATCCAGTGAAAGTGACGGGCTCTGGCTTGCATATCTTGTTTAACTTAGAACAATATTGAGCTAGCCATGCATTGGAGTTGGTCATCCAACAGGCTCAATCCTCAACTTTCTGTATAATTCAAATTGTGAAATGGCTGTGATTATAGTCCACAAAATGTTCTTCCTTTGCCTCGTTTAGCACCAGCAGCAAAACTCTCCTCCAAATTCATTATCTCTGTTAGCAGGGCTAACGTTGCACCCAGTAGCTTGTGCTTATTATTATTATTGGGGTTGGTGAGAAGCTTGTGCAGTGGAGGGTTTCTTTTGGGGGAGTTAGCCATTGGATTGTTATGCTTAAATTATGCTAGCCAGCTAGTTCCCAAACTTGTTTCATAACGTTATTTGATTCAGACATAACGTAGGCTGCCTGGTACAGTCCACTGACCAGTTGCTGGTTAGCTATGAGAGGCTGGAGCCCAGCCGACCGTTGCATCCCCCCAACCCGCAACGGAGGGTTATCAAATGGGCTGAGACTCCCCTTCTCATTGCTAACCAGCAACTGAGCCAATTGAGCTAAAGGTGGTTAACTAGCTCGATCATAAATTACTCAAACTGAATAAATATGACACCGATAAGCACACCGATGGCAATAGTTATAGCTTAATCTTAATATTACTAAGACATCTGCTAAAAACCGACAGATTTAGCTACAATGTCCACGAACATTAAAGCTAGGTTGTCGCCTCAACTTCCACCAATTTTAATAAACCGGAAACTACGGTGACGTGCCGCGATGTTTCATCAAATCACCATCTTGTTTCCGGAATAGCATCCTCTTGATGCCTGGTACATTTTTGGGGTAATGTCGGGAATATGTAGTAAATACTATATAGTACGCCAGATGTAGCAGGCACAATTATGATGTAGCATGCTGCATCTGGCCTACTATATAGTATGTAGGGTGAATAGTGGTAGACTGGGACAACTAGTAAACTGGGACAGTTGAGTTTTATCATTGTTATTTTTTTCCATTGCTAAAAATCCACACTGTGCTCATCATAAACAAGTATGAAATAAAAATAAAAAGAGTTGTGGTGTCTGACATCACTTCCGGGGGCGTGGCTACCATCCTCTTTGACTGTGCATGTGAACCAAGATGGTAAGTACAAATGACATAAGGTTCTGAGGAGAAAAATGTTAAGATGATAAAAGTTTAAAAAATTATGAATGGTTTGTAGTTGTTGTGGATTTTGTTATGGGAACTAATGGTGAATCAGAATGTTCAAAAACATATTCATTTTCATCTTTTCTTTATTATTTTTTGTGTGATTTTGCCACTGTCCCGGTCTGACAGTATCATATTGTCAAACTGGGACAATGTGATACTAGCAAAGTGGGACAGCCATTCAATTCATTCCAATGGGAACATTTTGTTTGTATATCTTCCTAGATAGCCTAGTTAAATAACTAACAACTAGCTAGCTAACTCACAACTAGCTAGCTAGTTAGAATTATCTTTATCTTTGGCTGCACCTAGTGGTGAGGTTGCAAATTGCGAACCTACTGAATACAATTATATGGTGCAATATTGTGGTAGATGTACATTTAGGGCTATAGAAAATTAGGGCTATAGAGAATGGCATAATAGAAGATGCCGATGCATTCACTTGCCTACCCTGTATTGAAATGTAGACTGGGCCTACAGAGCTAGGGTTAGGGTCAGGGTTTGGAGGGTGAAATTAAATTCATGTTGAGAGGTTCATTTTATATTTTTATAGTGTAAGTTACACATTTTAAAGTTTTTAAGTTACAATTTAAATAAAATAAATGAGAAATGAAATAAACTGAAATATTGTGGGTGGACTGGTGAGGAAGTGAGGGAGGGGATCAGAAGGGGTGAATGTTCTGTACCCTCTTTTGAATAAATATGAATATTCTTGTCCTCAATCCTTATTATTCTTAATAACAATACTAATAATAACAATAATACTGTTTTTATTATTACTCTGTATGTAATTCAATAGGCCTAAATGGGTGTCCCAATTTGACAGTAAAGGTGTCCCAGTTTGCCAGTAGCGCCTGGAAAAATGTGGTTTGGGGTCAGTGTGTGTTTGAGGAAGAGTCCTCCCCCCTGTGTTAAATGTTTCTTTATTTTTTCTTCTCTGTAGTAAAGTAGAGCCCTTAAGTTATGTAGAATGGTAGCGTATGAGGGCCTGAGACATTTAGATCATTATCAAAAATGAAGCTGAATCAAAAAAATCAGAAAGTGTCCCACTTTACCACTATTCACCCTACTACATACATAGTATGGACATTTGGACACGGATTTTGTGTATTATCCACAAAAATGTTGCCTTTTCCTGGCATGGGATGTGCGGCTGCTGCTGCCGCCAGGAGAAGACCTGTTCGCGCTGCAAGGAGAAGAGCCGTCATGAGATTTGTTCTCGACATGCTTGTAGTTTAGGTAAATATTGAACGTTAGCTTGCTAGCTACGTTAGTTAGCTAGGTTAGTTGATAGCCCCGCATGTGCTGGCTTGGGGCTAGCTATACTGTTACATTTGTATCAGGGATGTTATATTAAATAGATTCTGAGAGGAGGCAGGTAAGCAAAACAATAAAACTCAAGTCATTTTAAAGAGGTGGGTAAACTGAGTTTACTCATCACTACACGCCTGCTTTGTAATGTTACATTTTAGCTCTACAGATAATGACATCTATCTATCATATTGTAAAGACAAGTATATGCCATAAGCACAAATTAGTTAAAGTTTTCCCTAATAATATTCCCCCTGTAGGCTCGCATGGAAGACAGAGGTCCTTACACCCAAATCAACCTCCACGTCCCCCTGTTGAGGACCGATTTTGACGTGGCGGACACAAGGGGGGACTTGAGATTGTCAAAATCGACACTGAGGAACCTCATTTATACCCTTGGTGATGGTCAGGGAGGATGGGGCAAGACCATGGAGGTGCTCATAGCAATAACAATAATAATAATTAATTGCATTTACAGCTTTTCTCAGAACTCACCCTTTACAATGGTCTTGTCATTTACACACAGGTGCTAGTCTTTGGAGGTAACATTATATCAGTCATTTAGCAGACACTTTTTTCCAACATAACATTAGTCATTTATTTAGCAGACACTTTTGTGTCTCCTAAGCGACTTACAGTAAGTCTAATTGCATTTAACCATTTAAAGGTTGAAGACCTTGATGGTGGCCATGGTCCTGCTGCTGCAGATCATCCCAACCCTGGAGATGGCCTCAGAGAGCGTCTCACAGCGGCAGCATCGGCACCAGCACAAGCTGCCTGGGTCCCAGCTCTTGATGAGCATGACTACCCCATCCTGCCATAAGTTGTCAGTCAGTCTATCAGTTCATGAGTGTGCTTTGCCTTGTTCCTCATAGACAGCCTTGAGGCTTTAAAAATCAATCAGTTGGTTAGAGGCAGCCTTGAAGCATTTGTTTAAATGTATTTGTATGCGTATCATTTAGCACTGTACATAGTAATCAGTTCTTTATTAAGTTTTTTGGGGGGAGAACACAGATCAGCGTTCTCGTCGCGTCTCCTGTCAGTACTTTTTGCAAGGAAAGCTAATGATCTGACCAAATATAAACAAGTCAAAAGTATATTTGAAGACTATTTTGTAATAAAAATATCCAAGAAATGTTTATGGTTGTGCTTCTTCCATTATACATGTAAAGGTTATTTCTTGATGTATTAACATTTCAACAAAGTGTAATATCTACACATCAGACACATTGTCTAGATATGTCTACATGTCATGTACAGTAACTTGGAAGGTCTTAACACAACATGCAGAGAGCTTTGGACATGCCTTATCAAGTAGATAGTCAGACACATTTGAAAAACAGTGATGCTTTCATAACCGTCTGAATAATTCCAATGAAGCATTGTGAACAAACATGTATGTTCCCTTTATGCCAAATTGCAAACTATAATGTCCATTAGGAATGTTCTTTTACTCTAATGACTGGTTTTAGGTATAGTGACATTTGGTTTTAGGTATAGTGACATTTGTTGATCTCCTTTGACTGGGAATACATTACAAGGAATGAGACACAAAGACCAATTTAATTCAAGAAAATACATTTCATAAAACATATAAACAATAATGGAACGAGATAAAACAGTTTCTTTTTTGACTGAGGCTTCTAGAAGCAACATCAGCCGGTCCTCCCTCTCCTTAAACAACCCCCTTTCCTCCCTCCACTCAGCCTTCATCTCTGCCTTCTCTCTCCCCCATTCAACATCAGCCGGTCCTCTATCTGGAGGACGGCCAACTCTTCACTGTTTATGGGGAAGAGAAAAGCCGTGCTGAAAGGCTTGGAGTAAGTTAACTAACGTATGCATTGTTGTTCAGAAGCTATCCAGTGGTCTGTTTACTTTGGATATTGATTTATGTAGGACCTACATCTTAGAAGATGGGCTGCAGGGGAAGACAGAGGCAGCCTGGATGAAGCACAAGTGGGATAACCTTGTAGCCATGTACAAGGTGATTTTGATCTACAGGCTACATGATAGCAAATATATTGAACTTCGACATTTCTTACACATCTCTTAAGCAATCATGGTCATATTACATGAAAATGTAAGTCTGTTTGTCTTGATTCTAGCTATATTAACATTTAAGCTATGACAATAGTACGTTTTGAGCAAGAGCCGTCTGAACACCTGTAACGTTAGTAGCCTATTAACGTTAGCTGGGCTAGCTAGCTAACGTAACGTCCACCACTGAGGTCAATGTTGGCAGCTAGCTATCATGACGTTCTTTTTCAAAATTCCCACCCATATACACAAAACTGCATTTGTACCTCTGTGTCGTTACAACTAAGAAATCTGGCAGAAAAAATTTTTTTTTTATCGACAAATTAAGTCAATACATTTGAAAGCTCCCGCCGGTGACTTCCACCATCTTTTTTTTAATTTTTATCACTGCCCAGTGACGTATCACATCTCGACTTCCGGAACAGTATGCTCTGGACCATAGACATTATAAAGAACTAGACTGGCCACGCCCCCTTTAGACTCGACCAACGAGACCGCCATGTTATGTTATGCATAATGGTAATTATTTACTTCTCACAATTAAATTGCATAGCTAACTGGTTAGGATAACAGACTAGTCTAGCTGCCCTAAGCTAACAATACACGGATAACGTAATTTATTCCACTCACATCGACTATTAACCCAGTTTTATATAATGTAGTATCTTGTTTTATGAGGGTATATAGAGATAGTCCCTCATATAGCTAATTGTCAAACTTGTATTTTGCGGCTTAACGGAATTTGTTCATATTTAGGAAAATGTCCAGTTGGACTAAAGGATTAACTGATTACATTGTGGGGGTCAAGGGTCACTGACATCACAAAAGGTGTTTTTGGCCTGCTGAACATGATCTCAAGAACAGTATTACAGAATTTGTACATATTTGGCCTAAATGTCCAGTTGGATTTAATTAGATTATATGGATTCGATTTTGGTATTCAAATGTCAAAGGTCAAGGTCAAACAAATGGCACTTTTGAACGCTAACACTAGCTAGCTAACGCGAATTTTTATTGGTAAAAATGAGTGGGAACCCTGGAGAATACACACAGAGTAGACCTTAACAGTATACTGGCGGGGGAGGGGGGGGCTGCATCTATAATCTCTTGGCAAGTCACAATAAAAAACATTTTTTGTCACAATATAAATATACAAGCATTCCAGCTAATCCCAGTGATTCCTCTTATGCACTTACATGCAATTACAGGGACTTTCTCTCAGATGATCTAACTACCATTTAAAATATACACAGTGAATCTGTGGGATCATTGACGTCACATAGTGGGATGCCCTGCACAAGATGGCAGCACAATGGCCAGTCTAGTTCTTTATAATGTCTATGCTCTGGACTATGCTACATTTTCGGGCATTTTTTCGCCAATTTCGCCTGCTATATAGTACCTACTATATAATAGGCGAAATACAGTATGCAGTTTTGATGTAGCATGCTACATCTCGCCTACTATATAGCAGGTAGTATGCATTTCGGACACGGCCCATGTATTTCTTCCAGAAAGTATCCTAGACGCAGCGCTACCCGTCACGCACTCCACGTCTCCATTCGGAGCCCGTCTCTCTCTATCTCTCTCTCTCACACACACTCTTTCTCTTGCGTTCTGATTAAGGATAATTAACTGTAGCCTATTATAAATGAATGTAGTCCATATAGAAGGAACATCTATTGGAAATGTGATTTTGTATCATATTTGGTAGACAAAATCTGAATTATTGATAACTCATCCGAATGGCACGTGTTTATGAAGTTATTCTGTATACTTCTCCCTTATATGCAGAAATATCTGACTTTTACAGTGTTCAGGACCTCTACCTCTACAAACCCATGCAATAATATTTGGCTTCTACAGTGTAGTTTGAGAAATTCCATTGCAGTCTTACTGTACGCGGATCAGAAATGTCTCCTCTTTGACAAGCCATGAAATCACAATTATGCATAGCTCATGAGGAAGGTCTATGGATGTGTGTTCAGGACCTCTCAATCTACAAAACAATGCAATAATAATTGAATTCTACAGTGTAGTTTGGAGAAATTCCATTACAAAGTCTTACTGTACGCAGATCAGAAATGTCTCTCATTGACAAACCATAAAATCAGAATTATGCATAGCTCACGTAGGGACAAATGATGTTGTGAAACAGCAGTCTGAAGTTCTTAAACGAGACTTAATTGACATGTTGAACACAAGTCAGTTGTCTGAAAGCTGAAGTGTTTATCAGTGGTCCTCTACCACCAGTCAGAAGAGGGGATGAGAGATTCTGCAGACTGTTGGCACTGAACACATGGCTTTCAACTGCATGTACCATCCATTCAGTGCACTTCATTGACAATTTCAACTTTTTCTAGGAGTGCAGACATCTTTTTAAGGCAAATTGACTCTGCCTTAAGTCAGGAATAAAACTTTACAACTCCAACCTGTTCTACTTCCTGCGTCATCCATCTGTTCCCTCTGCCAAGGACAAGAGGCACCAAGACAGGAGGAAGACAACACAGCACGGCAGAAACCTTGAGGAGTGTTGTCTCGGCCCTCACCTCAACAAGGTTTTGATTATAGGAAACACCCGAGCCACACCCCCCTCACAGGCAATCGCCTATGAGATTTCACCCCCCCCCCTCCTAAGAGGGGGAGTCTCTCACTCTCAGTCTCTCTCGCTCTCCCCCTCGCACTGGCACCCACCTGTGAGGATCCACCTCCCTCAACTCCCAGGCCCCACCCAACTCACCTTTGTCTCCAGCCACCCTTTCTCCCTGGACCTCCTGCCGGGACCAAACACCCCCCGCCATACTCCCCCCCCCCCCACCCACCCACTAGCTACTAGGCTAATGGCACTCATGACTCTTCCCAGGACAAGCCAGGACCCAATGTGCTGGTATCTTCCTCAATTTCTATCTTGATAGGTAATACAAAAAGAATGGTGAATCTGCTAAGTAACAGGAAACCCTCAGCTGGTTCTGCAAATGTATCAAATTTAGTATCCATTCCTCATCAGCCACAAACTATCACAGAAAACTGGGCAGATAATATCTTTAGCACACAAAATTAAGCTTTATTAAATGTCAGGTATTTAGCAGGAAATACATTTTAATCAATTATGTAATATCAAAAACAATCTTTCATTAATTTCATTCATCTTTCAACAATTTCATGTGTTTAACTGAAACTTGGTTAGCCAGGGTAAGGTAAGGTAGTGCAGCTGATTATCGAGTCAACCCCTCCCAACTTCAGCTTTGAGTGAGGCTATAGAGTGTATAAGAAAGGAGGTGGCCATTTTGTTCAATGACTCCCTCCAATGTAATCAGAAGCCACAGCGCGCCACGATTTATTTGTGTGCGCTCAGAATCAAATATGTTAAGGGACCGTTTCTAAAGTACTAGAGCACTTTTAGAGTGCTCGGGAATAAAAATGCATGATCCTCGCTCTGACAGAAATATATCCACCAAATAGACAGATAGATTTTTAATAAGGTGTTACTCAAGAAGAAAATAACGCGCTTTCCGTTTTCGAGTCAGCACAGGTTGGCCTCTAGTTTTGCTTATTGATTACGTTAGACGTTATGCTCCCCACTTAATGTCAGCAGCCAATGAAAGAAGTGCGTGCGTGGAACGACCAGCAACAGCGAAATGCACTGGAAAAAGACCGCATGTCGGTATCTATTCGTTCCACACGTTTCCCTCACAGCATGGTCATACTAAACAGCTTGCAGAATTCCGAAAAGCTGAATAAACTATTCTGTTTTGATCGATTCAAATTTGTATATGACCCTCCCCTGGACTAAAGCATGACTCTCCCATGTTTTCCTCCAGTGACCCCCTGGTTGGATTGGCTCCAGGTTTAAGAAGTAGGTTAAGAAGGAGCCATGGCTTTTTAAGAACAAGTGAATGTAGGCCAAATTCACTTCCTGAATCGAAGCCCCAAGCTGCTGCGCTCTAATTCTACAAAATAAAATAGGCTATAGCCTAACTTACAACTTACCGAATTGAAGATAGCCGTAGCCTACAGTGAACGGTGATGGAAACGTCTGTTTACTCAAAAAGAATAAAGAGCTTGTCTCTTGTTTTCTTCAGATGGACAAAAAATCTTTGCTAATGGGAATCTTTACAGGCGTGACAAACAGTGTTAGACAGTGAAAGGTTCCCAAGGTAGAGAGAGACAGATTACAAACACAATTTATATACACGTACTAGTCTTTTGAAAGCTCTTAACCAATCGTTGAAAGCCGGGAACAATGACGCGTTTCACTGAGATCCTGTCTAGAGCCCGCCTCCTGAGACCTGAGACCCAATAACATTAGGCTACCAGAGGCTACGCCTCTTCTGGATATGTAATGGTAGTGACCAGTTCTGACATTACTATGATATTATTATTCTTACATGTATTATGAGTGGTCCCTTTATTTATTTGAGGTCTTATATGAATGTCCAGTGCTGACCATGTTCCTTGTTGTTTTCCAAAGTTACGAATGCACCGTCTTTTCTTATTATTTAGTCCTGGACCTGGACCAGGGCTTGTTCTCTCTATTCCATTCATTAAATGAGAGGTGTGAACGCAAGACTACTGACGACCACTTCAGCCAGACAATATGTAGGCTAAATGGTACCCACGTGTGAATGTGTCTGCTCTCCAACTTCAGCGCTATTGAAAAGCCGAACGCCTCCTCATTGTAATTGTGCCAGCGGTCTAACTGACTTCTTAGTTTCAACTGGACCCGGAACTGAATGTTTTGATTGAGAATGAACTCATATTGGTGTGATCACACATTACACATCACATCATGCTTTGTTCGGTTGATTCACCGTTTATGAAGTAGGCCTACACTTGGTGTCCAAACAGAATTCTCTATCGCTGACAGTGACACCCATGGTGAAAATCACGTGTTTAGACGACGCCCTTGTCATGAGCCACGGGACTTTATTTTTACATTTTCTTAGTCACAGGTTATCGTTACAGGTACATGTAAGAGATTACAATAGACAATACTACAACAGATATTCACAATTCTTTATGTATACCGGTAAAATATATTACAATATTACAGGCTCAACTGACGCTTTATTTATAATGTTGGCCATCTAATTTGTAAATCCGATTAGTAAACATGCCTATCAATAAACAATAGCATACCATTTGCCCCATCAGCAAATAGACACGAGGGAGTGAGGGCTTTCCTGTTTAAGACCCCATGTAGATTCTACAGCCTGTCTCACTAGGGAGTGTTTAGTAAGACATATTTCAACAATACATTAAAGTAAAAAGAACTGTAAAACAGGCTAACCTCTCTGTTCTCTCAAATGACAGACATGAATGTAATCACACAAACAGTCTCCCAGATAGACCCAGAACAAATCCTCCTCCCACGTACCCAGATATGAATGAGACCACCATAGATGTGTGGGCAATCCGGTCTATTGTGAACCTTCCTCCTCAATGGGCAGCTCTCTACCACATCCATACCCACTCCCCTGGGCTACATGAATCACAATGCCAGCTTGTCTAGGAGCTCACAGCAAAACATTTCACTGCTCGTTGCACTTGTAGTATGTGAGAAATACATTCATCAGGCACAGTCAGAGGATGAATGAAGGAGCTCAGGCTTGTCCGAAGGCCTTCAGTACCTGAAACACACAGACAATCAAGGTTAGTCTGATGAAAGAGACAACTCATTCAGAAATGGCTGGGCAGTGGAGCCACAAATCCAGTTTGTATGCATTTCCACCAAATTGGGCCCTGTGTGTGTGTACGTGTGTGTGTGGGGGGGGGGGGGGGGGGGGGAGGGGGTACCTGTTTTGGGGGAGCTCCATCCCTGAGCTAATATGACTGTAGTTCTGCAAATGGGGTCTCATGGGCTTGGCTCTGGGAGCAAGATCCCAAATCTGTAATCATGATCACAGGGAAACATTCATCAGCCATCAGTCACATTTGTTTTCACAAACTCAGTGCAGTTCATGATCTAGAGGTGGTTGCATGTGCATGGCACTGTGTTACATCAATGTGAGGAGGGTGAATAAAGCATAGCCTCCCAGTACTGTGTGTGTGTGTTTTACCTGAGCATGAGGGTGGAAGTGCCTCAGAGGAAGAGAGCGTCCACTCTTGGGTTTGTTCTGGGTCTGTCTGGAGAGCAGATTTTGTTTCCTGATTGTGGGCACCTGCTATCTACTGTCTCTTGTTGGGCAAATGTGCAAATGTTAGCATTTGCAGTGTGTTGTCCCAAAAACACAGTGCAGTGTGGCCGATCAATCTTGATCACTCTTTTTGTCAGCTGTGATTTTGGTATGAATTTCTTGTCTGCGTCTCTCTTCTGAAACCGGAAGGCACGAATCACAAAGGAAGTGCATGGGTGATTGAAGAGAGGGGCAGGGTTTGTGTAGACAAGGCAAAAAGCTTTGTCGTCTGCAGAGATTTCAACAACTTCCACACACTGTCCATCCTCTGTACTCGATAACTAACCGGTTTCCAACCTTGCCTTTCTTGGCAAAATAATTGAGAAAGTAGTATCCATCCAGTTAATAGACTATCTCCATATAAATAATCTAAATGAGGTATTCCAGGGGATCCAGTCTGGATTCTGTGCCTGCCACAGCACTGAGACAGCACTCTTGAAAACGATCTGAGAGTTAATAGAGACTCAGGCAACCTCTCCATTTTGGTTCTCTTAGATCTTAGTGCTGCCTTTGATACAGTTGACCATGACATACTGTTGGCTCGGCTGCAGAATTGGATTGGACTCTCTGGCACTGTTTTAAACTGGATTAGGTCATACTTAGCTGGTCGTGAATACTATGTTGCCCTTGGCACTTATGCCTCTGAACGCCATACCATATCTTAGAGTCTCCCAAGGCTCAATTCTTGGCCCCTTATTATTTAATCTATACATGCTCCCACTAGCTAGTATTATCAATAACCATAACATTAGCTTCCACCAGTATGCTGATGACACTCAGTTGTATCTGTCGTTAGCACCTGATGCTCACAAGTCTGTCAGTTCCCTTCTTGATTGTATTAATGACATAAACTTGTGGATGTCCCAGAACTTTCTGAAACTAAACAAAGACAAGACAGAGGTCCTTGTTGTCGGAAATGAAAAACAAAGAATAGATGTGTTACCCTATGTAGAGTCCATGTGTCTGAAGCCCAAAGACCACATCAGAAATCTAGGAGTTATCTTTGATAGTGATCTAAGTTTTAATAATCACATCAGCAATGTCTGTAAAACAGCATATTATCACCTCAGAAATATCTCGAAGGTCCGTGATATTATCTCCATTGCCGACTGTGAAAAACTCATACACGCTTTTGTATCTAGCAGACTTGATTACTGTAATGCACCTTTACCTGGTCTACCCAAGAAATCCATTAAAAACCTGCAGCGAGTTCAAAATGCTGCTGCTAGAATCCTAACGCGCACTAAAATGAGAGATCATATCACACCTGCACTCCAATCCCTTCACTGGTTACCTGTAACTTTTAGAATTGATTTTAAGATTATGCATTGTCTTCATGGTCTTGCCCCACTTTACCTCAGTGACATGATTGTGAGATATACTCCGGCTAGGCCACTTAGATCATCTGACAGCAATTTGTTGGTCATTCTGAAAACCCGGATGACAAGTCGAGACTCAGCTTTTAGTTCCTATGGCCCTAAACTTTGGAATTCACTCCCAGATAACATTAGAGCCATTGACAGTGTCAGTAGTTTCAAAGAGAAACTCAAAACACATCTTTGTACTGTGTTTTGCTTTTATTTAGGGTGCCTGTTTTTAGAGAGTCCCTGGTTTTGTGGTTCCATATGCTTTTTCTATTTTATTACTATTATATTTATTATTTTATTTCTATTATTTTGTTATGTGTATATAGGTATTTATGTGTGTATAAATGTGTTTATATGTTCTGTAAAACTCTTGTTTGAAAAAGTGCTATACAAAGTTTATTATTATTACATCCTATTGTCACTGCATAGATTCCTTCAGATGAAGTGGTCTAGGTAGGTGACCCCATTCTAGAGGGGGGGGGGGGTCTGTCGGGTCACTTGCCTTGCCTCTAGTTTTGACAATGTGTCTGACCCCCCCCCACAGAATTATTGTGTGAAAATGTAGACATTGTAGTCCTGTGTTTTGAGTTGCACCATATTCAGGGTACAGTATATATATGCACTTTGTTAGACAGTCCTGGGCTTTAGTGCAGCTGCAAAGAGTCATTAATTCATTTTTCAAAATACATTTACAGAACCTCTGACTCTTCTTGAAAGACCAAACAATCGTCCCAAAACAGTTTGTGTCGTCAGATCATACCCCAAGCCAGTCAAAATTAAAAACACTACTCAGCAGTCAGTACACCCTACATCAAAGGATGGAAAACACCATGTTCAGGGAATGTAGCTGCAGAAAAAATGTTTATTCTTCACAAAGTAAATGCATTTTGCATGAAGTCAAAACTCAGCACATTCAGCACTTGCATACAGTAAAAATAAAGAAAAAAGGACAAAGACAAAATATGAATGAGAAGCACAAAATCAAAGTCAACAAGTACTTCATCATTCGGCCTCAGCATCCATCTTGGTGCTGGGTCAGACCACAGGACTTCATCCACATCACATAGCACATTCTTCCCAGCCAAGCAACAGGGGAAGAACCCTCTGGTGTGCCGGATCCAGGCTTGGCAAGCCTCCACACCTGTAAATCAAATCAAATCACCCAGCTATGCCTGTCTCCACTTGGGTATCAGAAGGGGGCAGGACCAGAAATGACAGGACCAGCTGGGTTTCATCGGCATAGCAGAAGCCATGCGAGCGAATGACAGAGCCCAGAGACGTAGTGTAGAGGGGAAAAAAGGAGAGGACCCAGGATAGACCTTTGTGGAACCCCCGTTCACCCAACATCGTCCTCGAGCGCTGCATTTCATAGGCCTGAAATAAGGCCTGCCGTATTATTCGGTTCACCATGGATCTTAATGAAGTTCGTTTTTTAATTTTTTCCAGTAATCCAAACTCCATATCCAGTTCCCATTTTGACTTTTGATCACTGGCTCACACACAAATAAAACAATTCCTTGTTCAATGATTTGACTAGTATTCCCGATTCAACTGCACACCATATTTGAGGGGTTCTTTTGCAAAAACAGACATCTCCGTTTGTAGGCTATTAGGTATCCTAAATCATGTTTGCTCATGTCTGCGCTGAGGCCTACAATAGGCCTATTCATCTCTTGATGTGGATGTTGCAGAGTGACATGGAGGACATGGAAAGACAGTTAACGTATTCTTAAAAACATCAAACCCTAATATTTATTCACATGCACAAACTTCTGCATCAGGATAGCTGACATAAACCCATTCAATACGTGTGGTCATATTCAAGTCTCGTCATAATATGGGAGATATCATGAGGGAATGGATGAAGGACTTAAAACAAACTGATTGTAAGGACTATATTGGAACATTTGGACTGAATTTGATTATTGAATAGAGAATATTACTCAAAAAGAAAAGGGCAGGAGTGCTCAGAAGTTCAGACAGATGTGATGAAGGTGCTATTTGGTCAAGAACACAAAAGACTGAGCAGGGGAGCCTACCCACACATATAGCTTATATAGCTATATCTCAATAAAGGCTTTTTAACATTTTGCCAGTTACTTTTCTTTGAATGAAAGAATATCATTATATGAAGTGTCTACTCCTGTTTGGGTTATTATTTGAAGTTTCTAATTTTTGGGGGGAGCCTGTAAACATTGAATACAGTAAGTTCATCCAACGTTATTATCCGCTTGGCTGTTTTTGCGTGACTCTTGTTATTATCATTTCCAAACTGATATTAACTATAGTATCCACTAAGATACTAGATCGCTCAAACTCGTAAATCACCTGTTTGATTGGTATAATGTGAAGTGAACATAGTGTTACACTGTAGGCTTATTCCTATTATAATTAGGCGCAAACAAAGGTTGTTTTCCGGTGAAAACGAAGAATAACTCAGTAGTGTAATCCAGGCCTAAGAAACCAGGTCCATTCCAACTTCCACAACAGGTCTTTCTCTTTCTCCAACTCCCTTCTCCTTCACCGATCCCTTCTTCAATAGGTGGTGGTGAACCTGAGAGGAGAGAGAAAGTGGGAATGAAAAAGAGGGGGGGCAGGTTTGTGTGGAAACTCTTTATGTACTGTTCTGTATATCTAGTTGTACAGTATGTGTAGTTGCACTTCTGGCACAATAAAGATGTTCAAAATATAAAAAATGCAGATGTTCAGAATATAAACAGTAATGATTTTCAGACTATAAAAGTGAATTTGATATTAATTTGACACACGCGCACACGCACGCACACACGAACACGCGCACACGCACTGTTGCTTACAAAGATTGGGTCCTTCTGTGAATTTTCTTTAGCTCTTGGATTAATTGTATGAACACACTGGTGTGTCTTTATGTGTGTTGACTTGGTGAAGCTCCTCCCACACTGGTCACAGTGGTATGGCTTCTCTCCTGTATGAACACGCTGGTGTGACTAACTTTCCTGACGTAGTGAAGTTCTTCCCACACTGGTCACAGTGATATGGCTTCTCTCCTGTATTAACACGCTGGTGTGTCTTTAAGTGTCCTGAGGACCGGATGTTCTTCCCACAATGTTCACAGTGGTATGGCTTCTCTCCTGTATGAACACGCTGGTGTATCTTTAACTCTCCTGACGTAGTGAAGGTCTTCCCACACTGTTCACAGTGGTATGGCTTCTCTCCTGTTTGAACACGCTGGTGTATCTTTAACTCTCCTGACATAGTGAAGTTCTTCCCACACTGTTCACAGTGGTATGGCTTCTCTCCTGTATGAATACGCTGGTGTGTCTTAAGGTTCATTGCCAGAGTGAAGTTCTTCCCACACTGGTCAAAGTGGTATGGCTTCTCTCCTGTATGAACACGCTGGTGTGTCTTAAGGTTCATTGCCAGAGTGAAGTTCTTCCCACACTGGTCACAGTGGTATGGCTTCTCTCCTGTATGAACACGCTGGTGTGTCTTTAAGTGTCCTGACGACCTGAAGTTCTTCCCACACTGGTCACAGTGGTATGGCTTCTCTCCTGTATGAACACGCTGGTGTGTCTTAAGGACTATTGCCCGAGTGAAGTTCTTCCCACACTGGTCACAGTGGTATGGCTTCTCTCCTGTATGAACACGCTGGTGTGTCTTAAGGACTATTGCCTGAGTGAAGTTCTTCCCACACTGGTCACAGTGGTATGGCTTCTCTCCTGTATGAACACGCTGGTGTGTCTTAAGGTTTATTGCCAGAGTGAAGTTCTTCCCACACTGTTCACAGTGGTATGGCTTCTCTCCTGTATGAACACGCTGGTGTATCTTTAACTCTCCTGACTGACTGAAGGTCTTCCCACACTGGTCACAGTGGTATGGCTTCTCTCCTGTATGAACACGCTGGTGTATCTTTAACCCTCCTGACGTAGTGAAGTTCTTCCCACACTGGTCACAGTGGTATGGCTTCTCTCCTGTATGAACACGCTGGTGTGACTTTAACTGTCCTGACGACCTGAAGTTCTTCCCACACTGGTCACAGTGGTATGGCTTCTCTCCTGTATGAACACGCTGGTGTGTCTTTAACATTCCTGACTCCATGATGTTCTTTCCACACTGATCACAGTGGTATGGCTTCTCTCCTGTATGAACACCCTGGTGTCTTTAACTGCCCTGATGTAGTGGTGACGTTCTTCCCACACTGGCAACAGTGGAATGGCTTGGTTGGCTAGGTGGTGATAGGGAGTGATTGAGAGGAGCAGGAGGAGAGAGTCTCTGGTCTGATCTCTCTGTTCCTCAGCAGAGAGATGTAGAGGTTGTCATGGCTCCTCTTGATGTGATTGCGGTGTAAGATCTGGTTGGTTTAGGAGAATTCGCACTCGGACAAGGAGCACACCTGGGGCAACTCTGACATTACTCCTGGGAGAGTGAAAGATAGAAACAAACATTAAAAAGGATTCTCACACATGTAGTACAGAACACAACTTCAGATTGAGGACATGAGAGAGAAAGATATGCAAGAGGTTCCTCTGACTGAGCTCAAGTGTGGGACAGCGACAGAGGAGGGGGGGAGTGAGAAAAAGAAAAGAGGAGAGAAAACATGTAATACGTTGAAGCCCACAACGTTAACTTAGATAGCTAGAATAAACTAGCCAGCACACCTTAACTTTAGTCAAGCAACCATGTTCCATGGCAACTAAGAGCATTCCATTCTGTTCATAGATAGCGTGCCTGCCTAACATCGGCAATTTGCTTGCCTAACAGCGATTTGCAAGGGCGCCATTGCAGTGCATGACAGTGACCCCTGTATCGTTGCATCCATGAGTGTCCTGAATTTCAGGTTGTATGCCCACGTCTTTGCTGCTGGAAAAAGACAGAGGAGAGAGGGAAGGCCGGTAGATGAGAGCTACTTGTAGAGCTACTATTATGAATAGCAGATCTCTGGTTCTTTCAGCAGTAAGGAACGAGGTGGATGAGAGAGAGAAATGGGAGGAGAAGATGGAGGGAAGGAGAGTCGAGGCCAGCTACCTCTAGCGGTGCTCCTTTTGTCCCAGTAGTAGTCGAAGGAGATGCTCTTGTATCTGTACTACTGTCCATATAAGACCAGCAGCTCCTCCCCGACAGCCAGCAGCCGACAGCAGCGAAACAGGATCCCTCCACGGTACTGAAACGCTACCAGGTTCTGCTCTTCCTCAGTACGGGCACAGTTCAAATACCTAGGAGAAAGAAGGGATGGTTTCATAAAAACTAACTGGTGAGGAAGGGAGAGATGGGAGGAAGGAAGGATGAAGGAAGAGAGGGAGGGAGAAAAAGTGGGTGAGATGTAGGGAGACTGTATGGAGGGAGGGAGGGAGAGGAAGGGAGGGAGGGAAACTTTCAAGACTGGAGAGGTGGTTTATTTTGAGAGAGAGCAGCAGAATAGATTCTGGAAATCTGAGAAATTAGCATGTAGTCATATTTCTTCACCTGATTGTAATGCCTAATTATTCTACAGTTTACACATGCAAAGATGGGTCCATCCCTGACATGATCTCTAAAAAGTCCTATTCTGCCTATTGTTGTCCTTTTAAATTGTTCATGAAGTCTCTCCCTTAACATAGCCTTTTTATTTGCATATGACTGCTTATAGGCCTCTGGATTCATTGCGAGTTTCTTCTCCATGAACTTCCTTCTATTAATTCTATCACAGTCCCTTATGTCTGGATCCTGCTGTTTCTGTCTCTCTAGTGGCATGCTGTTCAGCATTATGCTTAGCTCTGGTTGCGTGTGCATCTCTCTCCATCTTTCTCTGCCTAGATGTATGCTTTCTAAGAGCTTCTTTAGCTCTGGTTGCTTGTGCGTCTGTATCCATCTGTGTAGCTCTGCTTGCTGGCTGCTTTGCAGCATGTTTAGTTCTGTCTGCTTGTGCGTCCCTCTCTGAGGTTGTTTTGTCCCTCTGGTACTTTCTCTTTTACGGTCTCTTCTCTTTTCTCAGTAAATCCGGGCAGGGCTGTACGTTAACTTTTTTAGCTCCTAGCACTGGTGCTACAGAGGTAAAAAATTTGTAGCACAGGCCAAAATCTTTTAGCACAGGCCAAAAGTTTGTAGCACAGGCCAAATTTTTTTTGCACAATTTTAAAATGTCCGTTATCACCTCTAAAAACAATAAGTAATGCATTTCATCACTTATACACACTAGCAAAGGATATTTGGGGTAGTGAGTGACTTTGTGGTTGCCTCAAAGGGTGGGTGAAGGTTGAGAGAAGGTTGTGGGTTCGAATCCCGCTTGTCTCAGGTCCTTTCTGTGTGGAGTTGCATGTTCTCCCTGTGCTTGCGTGGGTTTCCTCCGGGTGCTCCGGTTTCCACCCAACACCAAAGACATGCATGTTAGGATATTCCTGTCAGTGTCCCTGACCAAAGGCACTTGCAAAAACATCTGGAGTTGGTCTGATTGTGAGGAGTTGCGACCCACAGCCATAACATTACATAGTAAAGCTAGTCTGTGGACAACTTAAACCATACGAATGCATACAAAGCACACCCAAACAACCTTGCGTTTTCAGAGAAAAACATTTATTTGCTCCCATTTAAGTGTATGATTTAAGTGTATACGTACGTTATCTCGTTTAAAAATGTTATTGCCTACAACATAAGGACTGTTGTCGCTCTTTTTCGAAGTTTCCTTACAGTACGAACAAAACAATAGCCCTTTCGCTTCGTCGAAGATTAGCCAAGGGAAGTCTTTTTTCCACTCTGGGTTGTACTTGTATGTTTTCTCTTTAGTGGTAACGTCTTTTTCTGTTTCAGCTGGAACAGTTATGATGCTGGGTTCTTCTCTTCCATCCCTTTCTTCCTGGCGAGCTCGTTTGCCATCTTTCTCGAGCGGCAGAAAAAAGCGCTTCATCTTTGAGCCTAGCTCACCTGCTCAACTTAAAGCGTTCCTTAAGCGGAAGTTGTGAAATGGACCCACTGCATTGTGGGAAATGGTGTTTGGTGAACAGGCAATTCTATGGTGAGGGAAGGACAAAAGGACTACAACTGAAAAACAAATGGCAACAAAACAGCCGGTAGCACGTGTGCTAGTATGCAAAATAAGTCATAGCACTGCCCATTTTTCCACTAGCACGTGCGACATATATGTCGCACTGTACAGCCCTGCCGGGTCATAGTTTGTGTCGACTCCCAGTCCCCTGGCTGGGGGTTGGAAATAGGCTGGGTCTTTTCTTCCCAGTCCAGCAGGTGGAGTCTGGGAGTGGCTCCTGATCAGGTGCACCTGGCGTAGGTGTGCCTGGGGTATGAGGGCCATCCAGGAGCAGAGCTCTCTCTCTCTCCCCAGGAGCACCTTAGTTCTGATTTTGACTTTTGGTTTACACCTTGCAACATCCATCTTCACCATACTGTTGTCTTTGCATCCATACATTACACTACACCACTGACATACTGATATTCACATCCCATACTAATTGATTATTGTTTGTATGATTTAAGTAGCCACGTATTAAATATTCTTAACAGTCTGCGTTGGTAGTGTGACTCCCCTTTTTGTTGCGACTCTACGAGCTGGGTCATAACATAGTTGGACTTGCAATTAATGGACTAATTGAGACTCAATGATTTCTTCTTTACAGGTTTCGCAAATGTCTTTTACAGCTGTTCAAATATATAGGTTTTTGCTATTGTAGAGTGAGAAGAGCAGTATGGTACACTTCTCTGCTCCCTTTTTAGACTGCGCCACAAAATTGGCTAAAACCCATGATAACAGCTGATTTTGTCATTGTGAGCGAAGTTTTCAGTTTGAAAATGCTCTCTGATGACGAAGGTTAGGCTCCACCCCTCGTATGGGACTGCGGTCAAGCTAGCCGCACTTTCTTTTTCCACAGTCAAATGAGCCGCACATTTTTCTTCCACGTTCAATACAAGACGAGTGCGCGCCCATTACACGTATTACGGTACTCGATGAATCCGTCTCAGAAATACAGTGGCCGTGTCTGAACGTCCATACTACATGCTACATACTATATAGTACAACTTGCATACTACATGCTATTTAGTAGATACTACTCCACGAAAACATGTTTAGTATATGAGATAAATGTAGCATGCTACTCGCATCATCCAGTGAAAGTGACGGGCTCTGGCTCTCATATCTTGTTAAACTTACAACAATATTGAGCTAGCCAGGCATTGGAGTAGGTCACCCAACAGGCTCAATCCTCAACTTTCTGTATAATTCAAATTGTGAAATGGCTGTGATAATGGTCCACAAAATGTTCTTCCTTTGCCTCGTTTAGCACCAGCTGCAACACTCTCCTCCAAATTCATTATCTCCGTTAGCAGGGCTAACGTTGCACTCAGTAGCTTGTGCTTATTATTATTATTGGGGTTGGTGAGAAGCTTGTGCAGTGGAGGGGTTCTTTTGGGGAAGTTAGCCATTGGATTGTTATGCTTAAAGGAGTAGTAAAGGGAAAATGCATGTTTAGCCCTGTTTTAAGGTTACTTATGATCATATAGGGTTAGCTAGCCAGCTAGTTCCCAAACTTGTTTGATAACGTTATTTGATTCAGACATAACGTAGGCTGCCTGGTACAGTCCACTGACCAGTTGCTGGTTAACTATGATAGGCTGGATACCAGCCGAGCGTTGCATCCCCCCAACCCGCAACGGAGGGTTATCATCTGGGCTGAGACGTCCCCTCTCATTTCTTACCAGCAACTGAGCCAATTGGGCTAAAGGTGGTTAACTAGCTCGATCGTAAATTACTCAAACTGAATAAATATGACACTGATAAGCACACCGATGGCAATAGTTAGCTTCATCTTAATATAACTAAGACATCTGCTAAAAAAGAATATTTTTTCCACTGACAGATTTAGCTACAATGTCCACGAACATTTAAGATAGGTTGGTGAATTAATGTCACCTCAACTTCCACCAATTTTAACAAACCGGAAACTACGGTGACGTGCCGCAACGTTTCACTCAAATCTTGTTTCCGGAATAGCATCCTCTCGATGCCTGCTACATTTTTGGGGTAATGTCGGGAATATGTAGTAAATACTACTGTATATAGTACGCCAGATGTAGCAGGCACAATTTTGATGTAGCATGCTGCATCTGGCCTACTATATAGTATGTACTACATACATAGTATGGACATTTGGACACGGCGAGTTTGTTAACGTCGTTACACCTTTTCCCTCACAGTGGTATTGCTAATCAAACATTGGGCCAGATTAATTTAGCTATAAAACAGACAAAATACATGTATTTCTTCCAGAAAATATCCTAGATGCAGCGCTACTTGTCACGCACTCCACGTCTCCACTCGGAGCCCGTCTCTCTATCTCTCTCTCTCACACACACAAACACACCCTCTCTCTCTTGCGTTCTGATTAAGGATAATTAACTGTAGTCTACTATAAATGAATGTAGCCCATATTGAAGGAACATCTATTGGAAATGGGTTTTTGTATCATATTTGGTAGACAATAAAATCTGAATTCTTGATAACTCATCCGAATGGCACGTGTTTATGAATTCAGGACTTCTCCCTTATATGCAGAAATATCTGACTTTTACAGTGTTCAGGACCTCTACCTCTACAAACCCATGCAATGATATTTGGCTTCTAGTGTAGTTTGAGAAATTCCATTGCAGTCTTACTGTACGCGGATCAGAAATGTCTCATCTTTGACAAGCCATGAAATCAGAATTATGCATAGCTCACATAGGGACAAATGATGTTGTGAAACAGCAGTCTGAAGTTCTTAAATGAGACTTAATTGATATGTTGAACACAGTCAGTTGTCTGAAAGCTGAAGTGTTTATCAGTGGCCCTTTACCACCAGTCAGAAGAGGGGATGAGAGATTCTGCAGACTGTTGGCACTGAACACATGGCTTTCAATTGCATGTACCATCCATTCAGTGCACTGCATTGACAATTTCAACTTTTTCTAGGAGTGCAGACATCTTTTTAAGGCAAATTGACTCTGCCTTAACAAGTCAGGTATAAAACTTTACAACTCCAACCTGTTCTACTTCATACATCATCCATCTGTTCCCTCTGCCAAGGACAAGAGGCACCAAGACAGGAGGAAGACATAACACAGCACGGCAGAAACCTTGAGGAGAGTTGTCTCGGCCCTCACCTCAACAAGGTTTTGATTATAGGAAACACCCGAGCAACACCCCCCTCACAGGCAATCGCCTATGAGATTTCACCCCCCCCCCCCCCCCCTAAGAGGGGGAGTCTCTCTCCCCTTTCACACCCCTAAGAGGGAGAGTCTCTCGCTCTCCCCCTCGCACTGGCACCCACCTGTGAGGATCCACCTCCCTCAACCCCCAGGCCCCACCCAACTCACTTTTGTCTCAAGCCACCCTTTCTCCCTGGACCTCCTGCCGAAACCAAACTTACCCCCCCCCCACCCACTAGCTATTAGCCTAATGGCACTCAAGACTCTTTCCAGGACAAGCCAGGACCCAATGTCCTCGTGAGCCACAAACTATCACAGAAAACTGGGCAGATAATACCTTTAGCACACAAAATTAAGCTTTAGCCTATTAAATGTCAGGTATTTAGCAGGAAATACATTTTTAATCAATGATGTAATATCAAGCACAATCTTTCATTCATCTTTCAACAATTTCATGTTTTTAACTGAAACTTGGTTAGCCAGGGTAAGGTAAGGTAACAGTGCAGCTGATTATCGAGTCAACCCCTCCCAACTTCAGCTTTGAGTGAGGCTAGAGTGTATAAGAAAGGAGGTGGTCATTTTGTTCAATGACTCCCTCCAATGTAATCAGAAGCCACAGCGCGCCACGATTTATTTGTGTGCGCTCAGAATCAAATATGTTAAGAGACCGTTTCTAAAGTACTAGAGCACTTTTAGAGTGCTCGTGAATAAAAATGCATAATCCTCGCTCTGACAGAAATATCTCCACCAAATAGACAATATTTTTTAATAAGGTGTTACTCAAGAAGAAAATAACGCGCCTTCCGTTTTCGAGTCAGCACAGGTTGGCCTCTAGTTTTGCTTATTGATTACGTTAGACGTTATGCTCCCCACTTAATGTCAGCAGCCAATGAAAGAAGTGCGTGACATTTTTTAATTTATTTAGCCTTTATTTAACCAGGAAAGGTCCCATTGAGATTAAAAATCACTTTTCAAGAGAGACCTGGCCAAGACGAGCAGCAGTGCAATCCAAACACATAGTTACAGACGAAAAATACAACAGAAAACACAGAGATGCAACAGTAGCCTAATACAATTTACACATGTGACTTGGTGATTTGGCTATATGGCAATACGCTAGTTAAAAACATGAACATACTGTTAAATCAACATCTAAAACCTTCATAGTGGATTTAAAAACATCGATTGAAACCTGCTCCTCTAGTTTGAGATCATTCAGCATGTTCCAGGCAGAAGGAGACAGAAATGCACTGGAAAAAGACCGCATATCGATATCTATTCGTTCCACACGTTTCCCTCACAGCATGGTCATACTAAACAGCTCGCAGAATTCCGAAAAGCTGAATAAACTATTCTGTTTTGATCGATTCAAATTTGTATATGACCCTCCCCTGGACTAAAGCATGACTCTCCCATGTTTTCCTCCAGTGACCCCCTGGTTGGATTGGCTCCAAGCTTAAGAAGAAGGTTTAGAAGAAGCCAAGGCTTTTTAAGAACAAGTGAATGTAGGCCAAATTCACCCCAAGCTGCTGCGCACTAATTATTCAAAATAACAAGTTACAAATTGCAACTTACCGTATTGAAGATAGCCGTAGCCTACAGCGAACGGGTTGTGACGGAAACGTTTGTTTACTCAAAAAGAATAAAGAGCTTGTCTCTTGTTCTCTTCAGATGGACAAAAAATCTTTGCTAATGGGAATCTTTACAGGCGTGACAAACAGTGTTAGACAGTGAAAGGTTCCCAAGGTAGAGAGACACAGATTACAAACACAATTTATATACACGTACTAGTCTTTTGAAAGCTCTTAACCAATCGTTGAAAGCCGGGAACAATGACGCGTGTCACTGAGATCCTGTCTAGAGCCCGCCTCCTGAGACCCGAGACCCAATAACATTAGGCTACCAGAGGCTACGCCTCTTCTGGATATGTAATGGTAGTGACCAGTTCTGACATTACTATGATATTATTATTCTGACATACATTATGAGTGGTCCCTTTATTTATTTGAGGTATTATATGAATGTCCAGTGCTGACCATGTTCCTTGTTGTTTTCCAAAGATACGAATGCACCGTCTTTTCTTATTATTTAGTCCTGGACCTGGACCAGGGCTTGTTCTCTCTATTCCATTCATTTGAAAATGAGAGGTGTGAACGCAAGACTACTGACGACCACTTCAGCCAGACAATATGTAGGCTAAATGGTACCCACGTGTGAATGTGTCTGCTCTCCAACTTCAGCGCTATTGAAAAGCCGAACGCCTCCTCATTCTAATTGTGCCAGCGGTCTAACTGACTTCTTAGTTTCAACTGGACCCGGAACTCAATGTTTTGATTGAGAATGAACTCATATTGGTGTGATCACACATTACACATCACATCATGCTTTGTTCGGTTGATTGACCGTTTATGAAGTAGGCCTACACTTGGTGTCCAAACAGAATTCTCTATCGCTGACAGTGACACCTATGGTGAAAATGGCCATGGTCAAACCCTACATCCCCTCCCGACCACTACGCTCTGCTACCTCAGGGCGACTGGTTGCCCCGTCACTCCGAGGCTCCTGCGGTCGATCGACACGGTCACGGCTCTTCTCTGTCCTGGCCCCGCAGTGGTGGAATGAGCTGCCCACTGATGTCAGGACAGCAGAGTCGCTGCCCATCTTTCGTCGCAGGCTCAAAACTCATCTCTTCAAGAAGTACTACAACAATCCTCCCACCTAAGCACTTATTATATTATATTGCACTGTACTTTAGATTGTGATTCTTGCACTTTGCTTCAGCACTAGATTATGCTCTTAGTCACTTGTTTGTTTTAGAAAGAAGATGCACTTGTGAGTTCTGGCAAGTAGTAGTACATTGGCTCTTCCTACGTTAAATGCAATTATTGTTAGTCGCTTTGGATAAAAGCGTCTGCTAAATGACTGTAATGTAATGTAATGTAATGTAAAATCACGTGTTTAGACGACGCCCATGTCATGAGCCACTGGACTTTATTTTTACATTTTCTTAGTCACAGGTTATCGTTACAGATACATGTAAGAGATTACAATATACAAGACAACAACAGATATTCACAATTCTTGATGTATACCGGTACAATATATTACAATATTACAGGCTACCATCAACTGAAGCTTTATTTATAATGTTGGCCATCTAATTTGGAAATCCGATTAGTAAACATGTGCCTATCAATAAACAATAGCATACCATTTGCCCCATCAGCAAATAGACACGAGGGAGTGAGGGCTTTCCTGTTTAAGACCCCATGTAGATTCTACAGCCTGTCTCACTAGGGAGTGTTTAGTAAGACATATTTCAACAATACATTAAAGAAAAAAGAACTGTAAAACAGGCTAACCTCTCTGTTCTCTCAAATGACAGACATGAATGTAATCACACAAACAGTCTCCCAGATAGACCCAGAACAAATCCTCCTCCCACGTACCCAGATATGAATGAGACCACCATAGATGTGTGGGCAATCCGGTCTATTGTGAACCAAGAAGGCTCTTCCTCCTCAATGGGCAGCTCTCTACCACATCCATACCCACTCCCCTGGGCTACATGAATCACAATGCCAGCTTGTCTAGGAGCTCACAGCAAAACATTTCACAGCTCGTTGCACTTGTAGTATGTGAGAAATACATTCATCCGGCACAGTCAGAGGATGAATGAAGGAGCTCAGGCTTGTCCGAAGGCCTTCAGTACCTGAAACACACAGACAATCAAGGTTAGTCTGATGAAAGAGACAACTCATTCAGAAATGGCTGGGCAGAGGAGCCACAAATCCAGTTTGTATGCATTTCCACCAAATTGGGCCCTGTGTGTGTGTACGTGTGTGTGTGTGTGTGTGGGGGGGGGGGGGGGGGGGGGTACCTGTTTTGGTGGAGCTCCATCCCTGAGCTACTATGACTGTAGTTCTGCAAATGGGGTCTCATGGGCTTGGCTCTGGGAGCAAGATCCCAAATCTGTAATCATGATCACAGGGAAACATTCATCAGCCATCAGTCACATTCGTTTTCACAAATTCAGCCCAGTTCATGATCTAGAGGTGGTTGCATGTGCATGGCACTGTGTTACATCAGTGTGAGGAGGGTGAATAAAGCATAGCCTCCCAGTACTGTGTGTGTGTGTTTTACCTGAGCATGAGGGTGGCAGTGCCTCAGATGAAGAGAGCGTCCACTCTTGGGTTTATTCTGGGTCTGTCTGGAGAGCAGATTTTGGTTCCTGATTGTGGGCACCTGCTATCTACTGTCTCTTGTTGGGCAAATGTGCAAATGTTAGCATTTGCAGTGTGTTGTCCCAAAAACACAGTGCAGTGTGGCTGATCAATCTTGATCGCTCTTTTTGTCAGCTGTGATTTTGGTTTGAATTTCCTGTCTGCGTCTCTCTTCTGAAACCGGAAGGCACGAATAACGAAGGAAGTGCATGGGTGATTGAAGAGAGGGGCAGGGTTTGTGTAGACAAGGCAAATAGCTTTGTCGTCTGCAGAGATTTCAACAACTTCCACACACTGTCCATCCTCTGTACTCGATAACTATAGACCGGTTTCCAACCTTGCCTTTCTTGGCAAAATAATTGAGAAAGTAGTATCCATCCAGTTAATAGACTATCTCCATATAAATAATCTAAATGAGGTATTCCAGGTGATCCGGATTCTGGGCCTGCCACAGCACTGAGACAGCACTCTTGAAAGTGCTTAACGATCTGAGAGTTAATAGAGACTCAGGCAACCTCTCCATTTTGGTTCTCTTAGATCGTAGTGCTGCCCTTGATACAGTTGACCATGACATACTGTTGGCTCGGCTGCAGAATTGGATTGGACTCTCTGGCACTGTTTTAAACTGGATTAGGTCATACTTAGCTGGTCGTGAATACTATGTTGCCCTTGGCACTCATGCCTCTGAACGCCATACCACATCTTACGGAGTCTCCCAAGGCTAAATTCTTGGCCCCTTATTATTTAATCTATACATGCTCCCACTAGCTAGTATTATCAATAACCATAACATTAGCTTCCACCAGTATCACTCAGTTGTATCTGTCGTTAGCACCTGATGCTCACAAGTCTGTCAGCTCCCTTCTTAATTGTATTAATGACATAAACTTGTGGATGTCCCAGAACTTTCTGCAACTAAACAAAGACAAGACAGAGGTCCTTGTCGGAAATGAAAAACAAAGAATAGATGTGTTACCCTATCTAGACTCCATGTGTCTGAAGCCCAAAGACCACATCAGAAATCTAGGAGTTATCTTTGATAGTGATCTAAGTTTTAATAATCACATCAGCAATATCTGTAAAACAGCATATTATCAGCTTAGAAATATCTCGAAGGTCCGTGATATTATCTCCATTGCCGACTGTGAAAAACTCAAACACGCTTTTGTATCTAGCAGACTTGATTACTGTAATGCACTTTTACCTGGTCTACCCAAGAAATCCATTAAAAACCTGCAGCGAGTTCAAAATGCTGCTGCTAGAATCCTAACGCGCACTAAAATGAGAGATCATATCACACCTGCACTCCAATCCCTTCACTGGTTACCTGTAACTTTTAGAATTGATTTTAAGATTATTAAATGTCTTCATGGTCTTGCCCCACTTTACCTCAGTGACATGATTGTGAGATATACTCCGGCTAGGCCACTTAGATCATCTGACAGCAATTTGCTGGTCATTCCGAAAACCCGGATGACAAGTCGAGACTCAACTTTTAGTTCCTATGGCCCTAAACTTTGGAATTCACTCCCAGATAACATTAGAGCCATTGACAGTGTCAGTAGTTTCAAAAAGAAACTCAAAACACATCTTTGTACTGTATTTTGCTTTTATTTAGGGTGCCTGTTTTAGAGAGTCCCTGGTTTTGTGGTTCCATATGGTTTTTCTATTTTATTACTATTATATTTTTTATTTTATTTCTATTATTTTATGTGTATATGTATATAGGTATTTATGTGTGTGTATAAATGTGTTTATATGTTCTATGAAGCACTTTGTAAAAAAAAGAGTGCTATACAAATAAAGTTTATTATTATTTCTATTATTGCGTCCTATTGTCACTGCATAGATTCATTCAGATGAAGTGGCCTAGGTAGGTGACCCCATACTAGAGGGGGGGGGGTCTGTCGGGTCACTTGCCTTGCCTCTAGTTTTGACTGAATGTGTCTGAACCCCCCCACACACACACACAGAATTATTGTGTGAAAATGTAGACATTGTAGTCCTGTGTTTTGAGTTGCACCATATTCAGGGTACAGTATATATATGCAGTTTGTTACACAGTCCTGGGCTTTAGTGCAGCTGCAAAGTCATTAATTCATTTTTCAAACTACATTCACAGAACCTCTGAATCTTCTTGAAAAACTAAACAATCGTCCCAAAACAGATTCAGTGTCGTCAGATCATACCCCAAGCCAGTCAAAATTAAAAACACAACTCAGCAGTCAGTACACCCTACATCAAAGGATGGAAAACACCATGTTCAGGGAATGTAGCTGCATAAAAAAATGTTTATTGTTTACAAAGTAAATGCATTTTGCATGAAGTCAAAACTCAGCACATTCAGCACTTGCATACAGTAAAAATAAAGAAAAAAGGACAAAGACAAAATATGAATGAGAAGCACAAAATCAAAGTCAACAAGTACTTCATCATTCGGCCTCAGCATCTATCTTGGTGCTGGGTCAGACCACAGGACTTCATCCACATCACATAGCACATTCTTCCCAGCCAAAGGGGAAGAACCCTCTGGTGTGCCGGATCCAGGCTTGGCAAGCCTCCACACCTGTAAATCAAATCAAATCAAAGCACCCAGTTATGTGTGTCTCCACTTGGGTATCAGAAAGGGGAAATGACAGGACCAGCTGGGTTTCATCGGCATAGCAGAAGCCATGCGAGCAAATGACAGAGCCCAGAGACGTAGTGTAGAGGGAAAAAAGGAGAGGACCCAGGACAGACCTTTGTGGAACCCCCGTCCACCCAACATCGTCATCGAGCGCTGCATTCCATAGGCCTGAAATAAGGCCTGCCGTATTATTCGGTTCACCATGGATCTTCCTGAAGTTCCTCTTTTCATTTTTTCCAGTAATCCAAACTCCATATCCAGTTCCCATTTTGATTTTTGATCACTGGCCCACACACAAATAAAACAATTCCTTGTTCAATGATTTCAGACTAGTATTCCCAATTCAACTGTACACCATATTTGAGGGGTTCTTTTGCAAAAACAGATGTCTCCATTTGTAGGCCTATTAGGTATCCTAAATCATGTTTGCTCATGTCTGCGCTGAGGCCTACAATAGGCCTATTCATCTCTTGATGTGGATGTTGCAGTGACATGCAGGACATGGAAAGACAGTTGACGTATTCGTAAAAACATCACACACTAATATTTATTCACAAGCACAAACTTCTGCATCAGGATAGCTGACATAAACCCATTCAATACGTGTGGTCATATTCAAGTCTCGTCATAATATGGGAGATATCATGATGGAATGGATGAAGGACTTAAAACAAACTGATTGTATATTGTATATATTGGAACATTTGGACTGAATTTGATTATTGAATAGAGAATATTACTCAAAAAGAAAAGGGCAGGAGTGCTCAGAAGTTCAGACAGATGTGATGAAGGTGCTATTTGGTCAAGAACACAAAAGACTGAGCAGGGGAACCTACCCACACATATAGCTTATATAGCTATATCTCAATAAAGGCTTTTTAACATTTTGCCAGTTACTTTTCTTTGAATGAAATAATATTATTATATGAAGTGTCTACTCCTGTTTGGGTTATTATTTGAAGTTTCTAATTTCTTGGGGGAGCCTGTAAACATTAAATACAGTAAGTTCATCCAACGTTATTATCCGCTTGGCTGTTTTTGCGTGACTCTTGTTATTCTCATTTCCAAATTGATATTAACTATAGTATCCACCAAGATACTATATCGTTCAAACTCGTAAATCACCTGTTTGATTGGTATAATGTGAAGTGAACATAGTGTTACAGTGTAGGCTTATTCCTACTTTTTTTTCCATAAGCCTCCAGATCTCCCTATTACTCTAGACCGCAGCTCCGTACTTCGAGCACCAAAACAGCTCTGGCGTATCCCGAGGCCTCCGGGTTGCAGCTTCATTTTTGTCGCGGTAGTGTAATTAGGCGCAAACAAAGGTTTTTTTCCGGTGAAAACGAAGAATAACTCAGTAGTGTAATCCAGGCCTAAGAAACCAGGTCCATTCCAACTTCCACAACAGGTCTTTCTCTTTCTCCAACTCCCTTCTCCTTCACCGATCCCTTCTTCAATAGGTGGTGGTGAACCTGAGAGGAGAGAGAAAGAGGGAATGAGAAAGAGAGGGGGGCAGGTTTGTGTGGAAACAATTTATGTACTGTTCTGTATATCTAGTTGTACAGTATGTGTAGTTGCACTTCTGGGACAATAAAGATGTTCAAAAAATAAAAAATCCAGATGTTCAGAATATAAACAGTAATGATTTTCAGACTATAAAAGTGAATTTGACACACGCGCACACGCACGCACACATGAACACGCCCACACGCACTGTTGCTTACAAAGATTGGGTCCTTCTGAGAATTTTCTGAAGCTCTTGGATTAATTGTATGAACACACTGGTGTATCTTTATGTGTGTTGACTGGGTGAAGCTCCTTCCACACTGGTCACAGTGGTATGGCCTCTCTCCTGTATGAACACGCTGGTGTATCTTTAACTCTCCTGACGTAGTGAAGTTCTTCCCACACTGGTCACAGTGGTATGGCTTCTCTCCTGTATGAACACGCTGGTGTATCTTTAACTCTCCTGACGTAGTGAAGTTCTTCCCACACTGGTCACAGTGGTATGGCTTCTCTCCTGTATGAACACACTGGTGTGACTTTAACTTTCCTGACGTAGTGGTTCTTCCCACACTGGTCACAGTGGTATGGCTTCTCTCCTGTATGAACACGCTGGTGTTTCTCTAAGTGTCCTGACTTCCTGAAGTTCTTCCCACACTGATCACAGTGGTATGGCTTCTTTCCTGTATGAACACGCTGGTGTGTCTTTAAGTTACCTGACTGACTGAAGTTCTTCCCACATTGTTCACAGTGGTATGGCTTCTCTCCTGTATGAACACGCTGGTGTGTTTTCAACTCTCTTGACGTAGTGAAGTTCTTCTCACACTGGTCACAGTGGTATGGCTTCTCTCCTGTATGAACACGCTGGTGTGTCTTTAACTCTCCTGACCTAGTGAACCTCTTTCCACACTGATCACAGTGGTATGGCTTCTCTCCTGTATGAACACGCTGGTGTATCTTTAACTGTCCTGACCGACTGAAGTTCTTCCCACACTGGTCACAGTGGTATGGCTTCTCTCCTGTATGAACGCGCTGGTGTATCTTTAACTCTCCTGACGTAGTGAAGTTCTTCCCACACTGGTCACAGTGGTATGGCTTCTCTCCTGTATGAACACGCTGGTGTGACTTTAACTTTCCTGACTGACTGAAGTTCTTCCCACACTGGTCACAGTGGTATGGCTTCTCTCCTGTATGTACACGCTGATGTGACTTTAAATCTCCTGACTGACAGAAGTTCTTCCCACACTGGTCACAGTGGTATGGCTTCTCTCCTGTATGAACACGCTGGTGTGTCTTAAAGTTACCTGACTGACTGAAGTTCTTCCCACATTGTTCACAGTGGTATGGCTTCTCTCCTGTATGAACACGCTGGTGTGTTTTCAACTCTCTTGACGTAGTGAAGTTCTTCCCACATTGTTCACAGTGGTATGGCTTCTCTCCTGTATGAACACGCTGGTGTGACTTTAACATTCCTGACTCCATGAAGCTCTTTCCACACTGATCACAGTGGTATGGCTTCTCTCCTGTATGAACACCCTGGTGTCTATAACCACCCTGATGTAGGGCGAAGTGAAGTTCTTCCCACACTGGCAATAGTGGAATGGCTTGGTTGGCTAGGTGGTGATGGGGAGTGATCGAGAGGGGCAGGAGGAGAGAGTCTCTAATCTGATCTCTCTGTTCCTCAGCAGGGAGATGTAGAGGTTGTCATGGCTCCTCTTGATGTGATTGTGGAGTAAGATCTGGGAGGTTTAGGAGAATTGGCACTCGGACAAGGAGCACACCTGGGGCAACTCTGACATTACTCCTGGGAGAGTGAAAGAGAGAAACAAACATTAAAAAGGATTCTCACACATGTAGTACAGAACACAACTTCAGATTGAGGACAAGAGAGAGAAAGATATGCAAGAGATTCCTCTGACAAGTGAGGGACAGCGACAGAGGAGAGAGAGGAGTGAGAAAAGGAAAAGAGGAGAGAGAGGAGAGAAAACATGTAATACGCTGAAGCCCACGGCGTTAACTTGAATAAACTAGCCAGCACTCCTTAACTTTAGTCAAGCTACCATGTTCCATGGCAACTAAGAGCATTCCATTCTGTTCATAGATAGCGTGCCTGCCTAACATCGGCAATTTGCTTGCCCAACAGCGATTTGCAAGGGCGCCATTGCAGTGCATGACAGTGACCCATGTATCGTTGCATCCATGAGTGTCCTGAATTTCAGGTTGTATGCCCACGTCTATTATGAATAGCAGATCTCTGGTTCTTTCAGCAGTAAGGAAGGAGGTGGATGAGAGAGAGATGGAGGAGAAGATGGAGGGAAGGAGAGTCGAGGCCAGCTACCTCTAGCGGTGCTCCTTTTGTCCCAGTAGTAGTCGAAGGAGATGCTCTTGTATCTGTACTACTGTCCGTACAAGACCAGCAGCTCCTCCCCGACAGCCAGCAGCCGACAGCAGCGAAACAGGATCCCTCCACGGTACTGAAACGCTACCAGGTTCTGCTCTTCCTCAGTACGGGCACAGTTCCAATCCCTAGGAGAAAGAAGGGATGGTTTCATAAAAACTAACTGGTGAGGAAGGGAGAGATGAGAGGAAGGAAGGATGAAGGAAGAGAGGGAGAAAACAAAGTGGGTGAGATGCGGAAGTAGTCTAAGTTTGCTGCGCTGAGCTGCTCGCCAGCTCTCCCAAAGTGTATTGTTTTATACAGTTTTCTTCACTTGTATACCATAACTCCGCATTTAAAACTGCGCACTAACATTGGCGGTACACAATAATTCGATTTTTTGGATCAGACGCTTGGACATCGAGCCCCAAGTCTAGATCAAACAGCTACGCTGCCGCAGCTAGCCGCGGCTAGCCAACCCTAACCAGCTCCTGACTGGGATAGCCCATTAGCCAACAGGGGACAGCCGTCCCCTGCCTTTCCAGTACCAAGCCAACACACCGGAGGCTGTGCCTTGCTCCCAGTAGATCGCGTGAGTATTACCAGCACTACTAGGTAAGTAGCCCCCACTCTCCCGGCTAGCACTGCTAGTTAGCAGCCCCCACTCCCACTGCTAGCACGGCTAAGTAAGTAGCCCTACCTCCCCGTTAGCATTACTATGTAAATAGCACTCCCTCTCCCCGCTAGCATCGCAGGTTCATTGCTTTTTTCCAGTTTTATCCACCTGCATACCATACCTCCGTTCTCAAAATCGCGCATTAATATTGGTGGTACCTGAGAGTCCGACGTCTGGATCTCGAGGTCTGTTGTCTTGGTTTTCGTTTGTTCTTCAGTTTGCTGAGCGGGATTTACAAGCCAGCAGCTGAACCTTGCTTTTAGCAAGTAGATTGGGTTGGTTGTCCTCTGGTTTTCGTTGGTCTTACAGCTTGCTGAGCGTTGTTTTGCTCAAGCCAGCAGCTGAGCCCTGCTTTTAGCAAATAGATTGGCGGTTTTAACCTCTTATTTTAATTCCGCAATTATTTTAACGAGTCTTGCGATGGCTCCACACCCTACCGCCCCTAACTGCTCGGGTTGCCTCCAGCGTAGCCTAAAAATCTCAGAGTTGGAAGGTAGGATCTCTACTCTACACTCTAAACATCAAGTCGAACATCTCCTGGACTCACTGCTACCTGACCCAGATGTCAGCGTCCAGCCTCCCACTGTTCCACCGTCGGCGGCATCCGGGGGTGGGGATGTGGATTTTAGTTTCCTCCTGAGTGAGAAATCCTGGCCCAGACTCAGAGCCAGACCCAAGCATTCAAGCTCCACCCCTTGGACCACTGTTAGGAGGAAACGAGGAAGGGAAACCTCCAGGGTCCCCTCCCAACCCTCCGACGATGACACCCTCCAACTGAGGAATAGCTTTGCTTTACTGGCCGAGCCTGTACCCAAGAGGTCCAAGGATACTAGCATCAGCTCCTCGTCCTGGCTCCCTGCTACTGGGGCTCATTTCACACCCTGCCCTACTCGGTACCATACCCATACTCCGCAGCCCACCCATACCTCTCTGGTTGGTGAGCGGCATAATAGCCAGTCTAATAAGCCTGCTCCCCGGCCTGAGCATAGCCCAGTCCACCGAGGGAACCCCCGGCCCCCACCCTCTACCACTTGGCCTTCAGGTGTGAGGCAGCAAAGGAAGTCCCCTAAGCCCAGTGGGCCCGCCACTGATCCCGCCCCCCCATCTGTGCTCGTCATCGGATCTTCCATGGTGCGCCATGTAGTGGTCCCGAAAGCCCGGACCTGCTGCTTCCCAGGAGCTAAGGTCTCGGACATCAGGACTGTTGTCCCATCACTCCTCGCAGATTATCCCCTGGCCTCATCCATTATCATCCATGTCGGAAAAATGACATCAAGCTCCAGCAGTCTGAGCGGCTGAGGATTTCAAGGCCCTGATCTCCACTGCTCAGGTGTCAGGAAAGACCTGCATCATCTCTCGCCCGTTCTCCTCCCCCCGGTATGGTGATGTCAAATATAGTAGGATCCGTCAGCTCCACATCTGGCTGAAAGGCTACTGCTGCCAGTTGAAGCTTCCCTTCATAGATAATTTCACCACTTTCTTGAACCGCTCGGACCTCTTCGCCAGGGACGGCCTTCATCCTAGTAGGTCAGGTGCCCGTCTGCTCAGTATGAATATGGACCTGACGCGGAGATCTTCCAGCGTCTGATGTGGGGTTAGCCCGACCCGTCTCAACCACCCTACTGCCAAACATAAACCTCCTGTACCCGCGGGTCGGGCTACACCAGCTCCATCTCACCAGCGCCCCATCACCATAGACCTTGATTCCCTGCCCCTCACTGAGACCTGGCATAGCGACATCTATATTTTTATAAACGAATTCTGCCCACCTGAATATGCCATTCAGCGAATTATCTCCCACCGCACCCCTATTACCATAATGAAACAGGTCAGGTGGATCTAATATAAAAAAACCTGATATCCGTTCCAGTGAATATACCATCCAGGCCTACTAGTCAGGCGAGCCAGCCCTTTTCTCCGGAAGCTATTTCAATGGCGATTCTAAATGTCAGGTCCCTACCAAGCAAAACTTTTCTCATTAATGATCTTATATGTGAACGTAAACTAGACTGTATGTTCCTAACTGAAACCTGGCTAAATATAAATGGATCAGCAGCCCTCATTGAAGCCTCTCCTCCTAACTACAGCTTTTTTCAATCTATCAGAAGTGGGGAAAAAGGTGGAGGAACAGCCACCATAGCTACAGATGCCCTCAGCTGCAGGACCATCTCCTTTGATGATTTCGCCTCTTTTGAATACCACGCTATTGTCCTAAAATGCCAGCCCCCAGTTCTGGCAGTAACCGTGTATAGGCCTCCCAAACAATGCCCTGCCTTCTCTACAGAATTTTCAGAACTCCTGTCCATCATCCATACAAATTATGATAAGATTATCATCATTGGAGATTTCAACATACACGTAGACACTGAGGCGGACTCGAAAGCTAGGGACTTTATCAACCTCCTAAACTCCATGGATTTTACCCAACATATCTCTGAGCCAACTCACAACCGCGGCCACACCCTTGATCTAGTGATTACTAAGGGCCTGACTATCACTGTTTCCTCTATTAGGGACCTCGCCCTCTCCGACGATTTCTGTATCTTCTTCACTGCATTGGTTCCTAAAGTCAAAAGTAGTACTGAGCGCTTTATCAAGAAACGTTATCTTACCTCCGCAGTAGCCGATAGTTTTAGAGAAATAATGACCACAAACAATTTATCAACTCCAGAAGTGGGGCCCTTAGGAACTATTGAAGACCTGGCAACCACCTTTAACACCAGAGTAAGGGCAGCCTTGGATTCTGTAGCACCTATTAAACTGAAAAGGATCACAACCAATAATAAAGCCCCATGGCGAAATGAGGAAACATATCAACTAAAGAGAACCTGCAGAAGTTCTGAGTGTATATGGCGAAAAACCAAGCTACAGGTCCACCATGCTATTCTCAAAGAACATCTCTCTGCTTTTAATAAAGCAATAAGAAATGCAAGGAAAGACCACTTCTCAAAATTGATATCTATCAACCGAAATAATTCAAGAGTGCTCTTCTCAACAATTGATAGCCTAATAAACCCTGCCGTAAAAACACCTGATAACCTGCTCTCTACCTCCAAATGTGAGGAATTTGCAGCTTACTTCAGAGATAAGATTATGAATATTAGGAGGAATATCACTCAGGAAAGGCCATGCATCCCGTTCACAGATCCTCTCCCTCCATGTAATGGACATATGAGCCTGTTTACACTGATGGACACAGAAATGTTGAGAAAAGTAGTATCCAAACTCAAAACCTCCACATGCCTGCTGGATCCCATCCCCACCGATTTTTTCAAAACTATTTTTGACTCTGTATCCTATGACATTTTATCCATTGTTAATGACTCCCTATCTACAGGTGTCTTCCCACCAATACTTAATACTGCTCTGGTGAGACCCGTACTGAAGAAAAACAACTTAGACACTTCAGTTTCAGCAATTTTAGACCAATCTCCAACCTTCCCTTTTTGAGTAAAATTCTGGAAAAAATTGTTTTCAAACAGATTAATGATTTCCTAGCTACAAGTTGTACCCTTGACCATTTCCAGTCCGGCTTCCGTGCCCACCATAGTACAGAGACGGCATTAGTCAAAGTTGTAAATGACCTCAGAATTAATGCTGACTCCAAAGAGCTTTCTGTTCTCGTCCTCCTGGACCTGAGTGCAGCCTTTGATACTATAGATCATGCAATCCTCATCGAAAGACTGGAAAAGTGGGTTGGCATCTCTGGTCCAGTCCTAAATTGGCTTAAGACCTATCTAACCGGTCGTGATTTCTTCGTTGCCCTCGGTGAATATAGCTCAGGAAAGATCCCTATGACCTGTGGGGTGCCCCAAGGATCGATCCTAGGACCTCTACTCTTCAGCCTGTAAATGCTGCCCCTTGGCAGTGTCATCAGGAGGCACAATATTAGCTACCATAGCTACGCAGATGATACTCAACTCTATATTTCCGTAACACCCAGTAACTACAGCTTGGTTGACTGCCTTGTCAAGTGTATTACAGATATAAATGTATGGATGTCACATAATTTCCTCCAACTAAACCAGGACAAAACAGAAGTACTGATCATTGGAGAAAAAGCCGAAAGAGAGAAACTAGCTGCACACTTAAACTCTGGAAATTGACACCAATTGCCAGGCTAAAAACCTAGGTGTCATACTTGACTCAGATCTTAATTTCGAAAACCACATCAAGAATATTAAAAAAGACATCCTTTTACCACCTAAGGAACATTGCCAAGGTGCAACCCTTTCTCTCTCAGGCTGACACCGAAAGATTAATGCATGCTTTCATCACAAGCAGGCTGGACTACTGCAATGCTCTACTATCAGGCCTACCAAAGAAAGCAATCTCTAAGCTACAAATAATACAGAATGCTGCAGCAAGAGTCCTCACTAACACTAGACGAAGGGCACACATCACACCAGCGTTAAAATCACTACACTGGTTACCAGTCAACTCTAGAATAGACTTTAAAATACTATTACTAGTCTATAAATCTCTCCACAGTCACTCACCAGAATATATTTCAGACATGCTTGTTAAGTACATGCCAAACAGACCACTTTGATCCTCAGGCACTGAACTTTTAACAGTTCCAAAAGCCAGGACCAAGAAACATGGAGGTAGCTTTTAGTTTCTATGCCCCCAACCTCTGGAACACCCTACCGGAGTGCCTAAGAAGGGCCAAAACAACGGAGGTCTTCAAGCGAGACCTCAAGACGTACCTTTTCGACCTAGCCTACAATCACTAGCTAGGACCTTGAGACACAGAAAGGCAGCCTCAAAACTACCTGTGAATCCTCTGTATACATTGGTATTTATCCTGCTATGCAATGTATGTATATCAAGTAGTGTACAGAAGCTGGTTATCCTGAAACAGGCTTGTTCTGACTGTTGTGTTGCTTCAATGACTCAGTGTGCTACTAACCGTTTTCTGTCTCCCCTAGTGTCTCTCTCTCTCCCTCCTATCCTCTAACCAGATCCAGTGTCAGCTGCGGAGCTGTGGATATCGTAGTATTTAGTACACACACACACATGTACACACAGACACACATCAGTCCACATCCGGCTTAGGCCTGGACCTGATGCTCTTAGCCTTTCTTGCTCCGAAAATTTAATTTAATGTTATTTATTGTTCTTTAAATGTTCTTAGCCATTAGACAAATATATTCCAGGAGCTTGCCCCAGGTTGCCTGTTTCAATATGTGTGGTCTGTATGGCTCTATGTGCTACTAACCCTGCTCTGCCTTCCCTCTGCCTAGTGCCTCTCTCTCTCCCTCCTATCTTCTAACCAGGTCCAGTGGATGCCCCACTGTCACCAGCAGACCTCTCGAAGTCCGATAGATACCCCTGTGTCTGCTGTGGATGATGTAGCATGTCCGTAGAATATTCTCTCTCCTATGATGCTTTTAGCCTCCCTCACTCTGAAATGTAATTTATTGCAATGTATTGCTTTATAAATGTTCTTAGCCGGTAGACAAACATACTCCTGGAGGTTGCTCGATCGCCTTGTTGAGAGGGGTCAGGGTAGAATTTTTACAGCTCACTTATCTGGCCCCCGGGTGATTACTGTTTTTTTGCTTCCCTCTGGAATATGTAGAGAGTGGGTTGTATGCCCACCTCCCTTGTTCTCTGTAAAGCGCATTTTGTTGCCTCTGGGTATGAAATGCGCTATACAAATAAAGCTTTGATTGATTGATTGATTGAGATGTAGGGACTGACTGTATGGAGGGAGCGAGGGAGAGGAAGGGAGGGAAACTTTCAAGACTGGAGAGGTGGTTTATTTTGAGAGAGAGCAGCAGAATAGATTCTGGAAATCTGAGAAATGAGCATGTAGTCATATTTCTTCACCTGATTGTAATGGCTTATTATTCTACAGTTGACACATGCAAAGATGGGTCCATCCCTGACATGATCTCTAAAAAGTCCTATTCTGCCTATTGTTGTCCTGGATCCTGCTTTTTCTGTCTCTCTAGTGGCATGCTGTTCAGCATTATGCTTAGCTCTGGTTGCGTGTGCATCTCTCTCCATCTGTCTCTGCCTAGATGTATGCTTTCTAAGAGCTTCTTTAGTTCTGTCTGCTTGTGCGTCCCTCTCCGAGGTTGTTTTGTCCCTCTGGTTCTTTCTCTTTTACGGTCTCTTCTCTTTTCTCAGTAAATCCGGGTCATAGTTGGACTTGCAATTAATGGACTAATTGAGACTCAATGATTTCTTCTTTACAGGTTTTGCAAATGTCTTTTACAGTTGTTCAAATATATAGGTTTTTGCTATTGTAGAGTGAGAAGAGCCCTGCTCTTTTCTTTGGAGAATCACCACTATTTTTAGATTAGGTATGAGACTTATGCTCCGCCTATCTTATCAGCTTACTTGTGTCACGCCCCGGCTCTGGGACAAATGACAAATAAAGGGGAGGCCAAGCCGGAAATGAAGGGAAAAATATAACAAATGCTTTAATTCTAACAAACTAAAGCCAAAAAATGTAGTTACAGAAATTAAGTGGAGTGTGTCCGTCAGTAAATCAGTCGTGTGTGGGGTGTAAGTGAGTGGATGGGTGAATAGTAAGATGAAGGCAGGATGTTGTTAGATGCAAAACCAAAATTGCCACAAACATGAAATGCCACAAATGAATCAAAGGAGTGCGAGGAGAGAGGCCCGGGGAAATGGGGAGCGTGGGGCTAAGTAGCCTACTGCCACCGGCGTCAGGTGTATTACATCAGGCCATGATTAGACTCGATGGTCTGCTGGTCCCACCTACCTGCAGGGGGAGACAAAGCACAAACATCCCCCCCAGAGGCAGGCCAGCAACCATCACACCCCCCCCCCCATAAGATCCCAGACCACCACCACACCACCTAATCCAAAACACCACCAGCCACAACATAATGACTATAACATGTCATGACTACATAACGTACAATGGCTATATCCCTTCATTCTGACACGCACCAGGGTGACTTAGCTCAGAACCCGCCTGGGGAAAAAACCATACCAGCTACAATATGTAGACAAGGATAGAACAAAGAAACCCATACTCCACCTGACCGCCCCAGAGATCCCCAAAGGGCCCCTGGAACTACACCCAACCGCCAACTCAACCCACCCTCAGCAACCGTAGGCCCTAGGAAGCAACATTTAAGAGGGCAGGAGAGCGAAAGAGGAGAGAGCACAGGGACAAACAGAGCACCCCATGGACAGCCAAGGAGACAGACAGCAACCCTAGGAAAACACGCACGGTTACGAGGCGCATTCAGACATGCGCGCGTGACAGCGCGTCCGCAAGCACGTTATCGCGCCCCTTAATATGACGCACATCCAGATGAAAAGCCTGGAGAAACAAACACCAACGCATAATCCGTTGACTATGGCAAATCATGGACCTAAAAAAGGTTAACGGATTATGGTCTGAATAAACAACGAGGGGTGCCCCAGAACTAATGTACACTTCAAAGTGCCGAAGTGCCCATACCAGCGCAAGAGCCTCTTTCTCTATAACCGAGTAGTTTAGTTGGTAACGGTTAAACTTGCGGGAGAAATAGCTCACGGGTCTGTCCACCCCATGCTCATCCTCCTGAAGCAGGGCAGCACCCGCCCCAACATTACTGGCATCCACCTGCAATTTAAAAGGAGCCTCTAGCCGAGGAGCAGCCAGAACGGGAGCGGAGCTGAGGAGAAACTTGGCATTCTCAAATGCGGACTGACAAAGAGGAGACCAAATAAACTGTGCTTTACCCTTAAGCAGATTAGTAAGAGGAGCGACTACTGTGGAAAAGTTCTTACAAAACCCACGGTAGTACCCCACCATACCAAGAAAACGCATCAGTTCCTTTTTGGTCGTAGAAGCAGGAAAACTGTCTATATCAGCCACTTTGATACGCACAGGACACACCTCGCCCTGTCCAACCACCTTGCCCAGGTAAGTGACGGTCGCCTTAGCAAACTCACACTTAGCTATATTGACCGTCAACTTAGCCCAGGCCAGGCGGTCAAACAAGGCACGAATGCGCTCCACATGTTCATTCCAGGTGTTGCTATACACCACTACATCGTCCAAATAGACGGCACAACCTACCAGGCCGGAAACCACCCGGTTCATGAGACGTTGGAAAGTGGCAGGTGCGTTGCGAAGTCCAAAACTCATAACTGAATATGAAAACAAACCAGTGGGCGTAATAAAAGCGGAAATCTCCTTCGCCCTAGGAGTCAAAGGCACCTGCGAATATCCCTTAAGTAAATCAAATTTACTAACGAACCGGGCAGCACCGACCTGGTCAACACAGTCCTCCATTCGAGGCAAGGGAAACGAATCGGGCTTGGTGACATGGTTCACCTTTCTGTAATCCGTACAGAACCTAAACGTCCCGTCAGGTTTATTAACCAAAATACAGGGAGAGGCCCAGCTAGACGCGGAGGGTTCCGCTATTCCGTTATCTAGCATATATTGGACTTCCGCCTCCAAGGCAGCCCTCTTATCAAAAGGAACCCGGTAGAATCGTTGGCGAATGGGTTTAGCATCCCCCACATCGATGTCATGTTCCATCAGGTCCGTCTGAGTAGGAGTGTCTAAAAACAGAGATGGGTAAGCACTAATCAGCTCTATCAATTCAATGCGCTTATTCACGGGCAAGTAGGCCAATAAACTCTCAAGGGCAGCCAATGACTCGGAGTTACGCAGTCGCCCCAATAATACAGAGTCGTCAGGACCAGGAGCTTCCTCCTCATCCTGTGCTGCCACCACAGGAGAGAACACCGAGACACCAGAGCCCACAGAAAGAACGGGCTTGACAGGCGTCTCAAGACACAGGCGACTCAGCACCTCCCAGACGCGCGTAATAAGGCTTTAGTAAATTAACATGACAGAGCTGACTAGCCTTTCTTCTCTTAGGAGTGGCGATTAGGTAGTTAACGTCACTACACTGTCGAACCACCACAAACGGGCCCTGAAACTTGGCTTGAAATGGAGTGCCAACCAGAGGCAATAAAGCCAAAACCTGGTCACCAGGGCTAAAACCACACGGCTCAGCGCCACGGTCAAACAGTCGTTTAATCTCTCTCTGTGAAGAGATCAAATGCTTTTTAGCCATCTCACCCGCGGCGTATAACCTCCACCGGAAATCACTAACATAAGCTTGCAGGTTCTCAGGAGGTGGCGAGCTGACCCAATCATCCTGGAGTACTGCCAATGGGCCACGCACAGAGTGCCCAAACACCAATTTATTAGGGCTAAACCCTGTGCTTTCCTGGGACACTTCCCGCGCGGCCATCAGCATCCAGGGAAGCCCCTCTTCCCAGTCCCTCCCCATCTCCGTACAGTAAGACCTCAGCAAGGACTTGAGGGTCTGGTGAAACCTCTCCAGCGCCCCCTGGCTCTGCGCATCGTAAGCACTGGCTAAGTTGTGCTGGATACGGAGCTGCTGGAGAACATTACCAAACAAGTGCGAGGTGAAGTTGGATCCCTGGTCACTTTGAATGACCTTAGGGATTCCATACAGGGAAATGAACTGGGTCAGGGCTTTAAGCACTGACTTAGTGGTGATAGATCTCAGAGGGTAGGCGGCTGGAAACCTAGTGGTCTGACACATTACAGTAAATAAATACAGACAGCCAGACTTAGAGCGAGGAAGGGGTCCTACACAATCGATAATTAAATATTCGAATGGCTGACTAACAGCTGGAATAGGCAACAGGGGCACCGGTTTCAGTGTCTGGTTAGGCTTACTCGTGAGCTGACACGTATGACATGTTTTAATAAAAGCAGATACATCGCGCTTTAACCGCGGCCAATAAAAACATCTCAGTATGCGGTCGTACGTTTTCGTCACTCCCAAATGCCCCGCAATATTATCATGTGATGTTTCTAAAATCATACCACGGTATTTTACCGGGACTACCACCTGGTAGACAGGTTCTCCCAAAAAACACTCACTATGAGGAACCCAGCATCTCATCAACAGACCATCCTGGATGAAATAACCTTGAGTTACTCAAGGTTACTTAATTTTTTAAGTTCTCTCTGGGCACAGCTTGAGCAAAAAGCTCCACTAACGTAGGGTCAGATACTTGCTCCTTAACTAACTCCTCTCGAGGTACAGGCAGCTGTAACTCAGGCATAAAGAATGCGGGAGAACTCGCCTCCCAAACCGGCTGGGTCCCCTCAGAAACAGCTCTGGTCACAGAGCGAGTTACAGCGCAAGCAGGGTACACCTCGGGAATGCCTTGCTCATTCCTCTCGGAAAATTGCTCCGTTAATGGAACAGGGGACACCACTAAAGGCGGAGACACGTCACGCCAAACGCAGCTTCCAGCCAGGTTATTCCCTAAAATAACTTCTACACCTTCAACCGGTAGAGACGGACGTACCCCTATGGTAACCTCCCCTGTAAACAGATCAGAGGTCAACTCCAGTTTATGCAAAGGAATTGACAACACATTCAACCCAATTCCCCGCACTAACACGCAGTCACCCGTGTCTGTGACTGAGGAGAACGGTAACACAGACCCCAACACAAACGACTCGGACGCCCCAGTGTCTCTCAGAATTTTTACCGGGACCCTCCGATCACTCCCTACTAATGAAACATACCCGTCAGTAATAAATGGAGAATAATCGTCAGTAATAAATGGAGAATAATCAGAGTCAGCCCGTGCCAGCGCTTTATCGCGTTGGGAAACCAGGGACAGGGCAATGGGCGAGGATGGAACTGGTCCGGCTAACGCAGCGGGTTTGGGCTTTGATGTACTAGCTTTGCCCCTAGCCTTAAGGACCGGACACTCATTTTTCCAATGCCCCGAGCGCTGACAATAATGGCAGTTCTGACCAGGATCAGTTTTCCCCGGAAAGGCAGTCTCCCGTTTTGGAGAGTTGCACTCCGCGCGATCCACCAAGCTCTTACGCGGCCGAAACACAGCCCGCTCTTCGCGCCCCACTCCCCCACATACCGGGGAGTCACCAAACCGACAGGTGTGGGTTAACACGTACTCATCCGCCAGAGTAGCAGCCTGAGACACGGTAGTAACTTTTTGCTCATTGATATAAGTGGCAATATAATTAGGAACGGTATTCTTAAATTGTTCCAACTGGACCAGATCACACAGCCCGGCAAACGTCTCTACCACTAAAGAAGAACACCAACGGTTAAAACACGTCGACAAATCACGGGCAAATTCCACATATGTCTGCTTCTCAGCCTTACGCGACATTCTGAAGCGCTGCCGATAGGCTTCTGGTACCAGTTCATAAGCCTGTAGGACGGCGGCTTTCACTTTATCATAGCTCTCGCTATCAGTACTGCAGAGAGAGGAATACGCTTCCTGGGCTTTCCCAGTAAGCACACACTGCAGCATTACCACTCGATCGGCATCAGGCCAGGTTCGAGCGTCAGCTATGCGCTCAAACAACGTAAAGAACGTCTCTGGCTCCTTTTCATTGAATTTTGGCAACAACCGTAGGTTTCGCACCACATCAAACACAGCAGGGGCACGCCCAAATGAAGAACGATTCAGAGGGGATTCTACATCCATTACGCTCTCCCCTAGAATTTTACCCTCACGAACCAACTGCAATTGCTCATGCTGCAAGTTGATTCTAGCCAACTCCAACTCCTTTTGATGTTCTAGCTCCTGTTGGCGCTCAATCTGTTTCACTTTAAATCGGTCGTGCTCCATTTTTTCTTGATGCGCTAGCTGCAACAACAACAATTCTTTCTGTTGCTCAAAGGTGAGCCCAGGTGACGCGGGCACAGGCTGGACTGGGGTGGGCGCTGAAGTGACAGACAGTACTCTATTCTCAATCAACCCGCCCAACAAAATACCCCGTATAACAGATTCCTTCACCCGCTTGTCAGGGATCTCTATATGGTAATGGTCACCTAACCCAAGCAGCTGTTCTTTATCACACCCATCCAAAAACTCTTTGGAGGGAGCTTGAATAAAGCCAGTAATACTTGCCGCCATATCAGCTAAATTTCAAACCACAATAAATAGGCTAGTAACAACTCAGCTAAGCCACAAAACTACAGAACCAAACCCGAACCAACAGAGGCACCGCAAACCCAAAAGCGCAACAGAAGAGAGGCCAAATAGAAAGGAGCTGCCCCAACCTACTACTACTCTCAACCCTAGTCTTCTGTTGGCGGCGGCGGGCATATTATGCACTGATATCCGCTGGCTGAAGGCAACCAGTATCTGGCGACCTGCCGCACCACGGACGTGCTCCCGAGACAAAGCTCTAACCACGGTTGCCAACGAAAATAACAAACATTACGAACGCTCAACGAGCCCAAAGGGACAAGTCGCTAATCCTACCAGGGGCGAACAAAAGCTCCGGGCAGCCAAAATGACCACCTGTAGACTACAAACCTCCCCCACTGCCACACCCAGGGAAACACGCTCACCCCCTCGGCCGATGTCCCAGTAGCTGGCAGAGCGAGACGTCTTCAGATGGAGCGGAGACTGAAGACAGAGTAGACCATCTCCCCAACGCAACTCGTAAACCACGGGCCAGGATACAAACTCCGTCCAGGATACAAACTCCGTCAAGGCCACCCCCCCCCCACAAAAGCAGCGACACACAAGACGCCACCAACCCAAAAGGGACCAAAACAGGGGAAGCAAGCCCCACAAAAACAGCAGCCCGGGGCCCAAAACGACGAGCCCCCATATGTCACGCCCCGGCTCTGGGACAAATGACAAATAAGGGGAGGCCAAGCCGGAGATGAAGGGAAAAATATAACAAATGCTTTAATTCTAACAAACTAAAGCCAAAAAATGTAGTTACAGAAATTAAGTGGAGTGTGTCCGTCAGTAAATCAGTCGTGTGTTGGGTGTAAGTGAGTGGATGGGTGAATAGTAAGATGAAGGCAGGATGTTGTTAGATGCAAAACCAAAATTGCCACAAACATGAAATGCCACAAATGAATCAAAGGAGTGCGAGGAGAGAGGCCCGGGGAAATGGGGAGCGTGGGGCTAAGTAGCCTACTGCCACCGGCGTCAGGTGTATTACATCAGGCCATGATTAGACCTGATGGTCTGCTGGTCCCACCTACCTGCAGGGGGAGACAAAGCACAAACATCCCCCCCCAGAGGCAGGCCAGCAACCATCACACTTGTATTTTCTAGTTTGTCTCTGAGCTTTGAACAGTATGGTACACTTCTCTTCTCCATTTTTACACTGCGCCACAAAATTGTCTAAAACCCATGATAAACAGCTGATTTTGTCGTTGTGAGCGAAGGGAGGGGGAGCAGATAGCCCTCCTCAGTTTGAAAATGCTCTCTGATGACAAAGGTTAGGCTCCACCCCTCGTATGGGACTGCGGTCAAGCTAGCCGCACTTTCTTGTTCCACGGTCAAATGAGCCGCATATTTTTCTGCCACGTTCAAATCAAGACGAGTGTGCGCCTATTACACGTATTACGGTACTCGATGAATCCGGCTCGGAAACACAGTGGCCGTGTCTGAACGTCCATACTACATGCTATATAGTACAACTTGCATACTACATGCTATTTAGTAGATACTACTCCACGAAAACATGTTTAGTATATGAGATAAATGTAGCATGCTACTCGCATCATCCAGTGAAAGTGACGGGCTCTGGCTCTCATATCTTGTTAAACTTCCTACTTTTGTGTCTGCTAAGCGACTTACAGTAGGTCTAATTGCATTTAACCATTTAAAGGTTGAAGACCTTGATGGTGGCCATGGTCCTGCTGCTGCAGATCATCCCAACCCTGGAGATGGCCTCAGAGAGCGTCTCACAGCGGCAGCATCGGCACCAGCACAAGCTGCCTGGGTCCCAGTTCTTGATGAGCACGACTACCCCATCCTGCCATAAGTAGTCAGTCAGTCTATCAGTTCATGAGTGTGCTTTGCCTTGTTCCTTATAGACAGCCTTGAGGCTTTAAACATCAATCAGTTGGTTAGAGGCAGCCTTGAGGCATTTGTTTAAATGTATTTGTATTTAAATGTATGTTTCATTTAGCACTGTACATAGTAATCAGTTCTTTATTAATTTTTGGGGGGGGAGACAACAGATCAGCGTTCTCGTCGCGTCTCCCGTCAGTACTTTTTGCAAGGAAAGCTAATGATCTGACCAAATATAAACAAGTCAAAAGTATATTTGAAGACTATTGTGTAATAAAAATATCCAAGAAATGTTTATGGTTGTGCTTCTTCCATTATACATGTAAAGGTTACTTCTTGATGTATTAACATTTCAACAAAGTGTAATATCTACACATCAGACACATTGTTTGTCTAGATATGTCTACATGTCATGTACAGTAACTTGGAAGGTCTTAACACTCAACATGCAGAGAGCTTTGGACATGTAACTCCCTTATCAAGCAGTTAAGTCAGACACATTTGAAAAACAGTGATGCTTTCATAACCGTCTGAATAATTCCAATGAAGCATTGTGAACCAACATGTGTTCCCTTTATGCCTAATTGCAAACTATAATGTCGATTAGGAATGTTCTTTTACTCTGACTGGTTTTAGGTATAATGACATTTGGTTTTAGGTATAGTGACATTTGTTGATCTCCTTTGACTGGGAATACATTACAAGGAATGAAAAACAAAGACCAATTTCATTCAAGAAAATACATTTCATAAAACATATAAACAATAATGGAACAAGATAAAACAGTTTCTTTTTTGACTGAGGCTTCTAGAAGCAACATCATCCGGTCCTCCCTCTCCATAAACAACCCCCTTTCCTCCCTCCACTCAGCCTTCATCTCTGCCTTCTCTCTCCCCCATTCAACATCAGCCGGTCCTCTATCTGGAGGACGGCCAACTCTTCCCTGTTTATGGGGAAGAGAAACGCCGTGCTGAAAGGCTTGGAGTAAGTTAACTAACGTATGCATTGTTGTTCAGAAGCAATCCAGTGGTCTGTTTACTTTGGATATTGATTTATGTAGGACCTACATCTTAGAAGCTGGGCTGCAGGGGAAGAGGGAGGCAGCCTGGATGAAGCACAAGTGGCATAACCTTGTAGCCATGTACAAGGTGATTTTGAATTTCGACATTTCTTACACATCTCTTAAGCAATCATGGTCATATTACATGAAAATGTAAGTCTGTTTGTCTTGATTCTAGCTATATTAACATTTAAGCTATGACAATAGTACGTTTTGAGCAAGAGCCGTCTGAACACCTGTAACGTTAGTAGCCTATTAACGTTAGCTGGGCTAGCTAGCTAACGTAACGTCCACCACTGAGGTCAATGTTGGCAGCTAGCTATCATGACGTTCTTTTTCAAAATGTAATTTCTACCCCACCCATATACACAAATCTGCATTTGTACCTCTGTGTCGTTACAACTAAGAAATCTGGCAGAAAAAATATTTTTTTTATCGACAAATTAAGTCAATACATTTGAAAGCTCCCGCCGGTGACTTCCACCATCCACCATCTTTTTTTTATTTTTATCACTGCCCAGTGACGTATCACATCTCGACTTCCAGAACAGTATGCTCTGGACCATAGACATTATAAAGAACTAGACTGGCCACGCCCCCTTTAGACTCGACCGACGAGACCTCCATGTTATGCAGGGCATCATTTGGAACATGTTACCGTTGGGCTTCAGAGCTGCTCGTCGTTTTGTTCAGTAAGTGACTGGTGACTCTTATTATATTTTAGTATCAGCCCAAATACAGTAAGACTAGCCTTTTAAGGTTTTATGAACTCAGGCGTTTGCGGGAAGAGAATGGTAGCCTAATATGGGTATTGTAATGGTAATTATTTACTTATCTCACAATTAAATTGCATAGCTAACTGGTTAGGATAACAGACTAGTCTAGCTGCCCTAAGCTAACATTACACGGATAACGTAATTTATTCCACTCACATCGACTATTAACACAGTTTTATATAATGTAGTATATTGTTTTATGAGGGTATATAGAGATAGTCCCTCATATAGCTAATTGTCAAACTTGTATTTTGCGGCTTAACGGAATTTGTTCATATTTAGGAAAATGTCCAGTTGGACTAAAGGATTAACTGATTACATTGTGGGGGTCAAGGGTCACTGACATCACAAAAGGTGTTTTTGGCCTGCTGAACATGATATCTCAAGAACAGTATTACAGAATTTGTACATATTTGGCCTAAATGTCCAGTTGGATTTAATTAGATTATATGGATTAGATTTTGGTATTCAAATGTCAAGGTCAAACAAATGGCACTTTTGAACGCTAACACTAGCTAGCTAACGCGAATTTTTATTGGTAAAAATGAGTGGGAACCCTGGAGAATACACAGAGTAGACCTTAACAGTATACTGGCGGGGGAGGGGGGGGCTGCATCTATAATCTCTTGGCAAGTCACAACAAAAAACATTTTTGTCACAATATAAATATACAAGCATTCCAGCTAATCCCAGTGATTCCTCTTATGCACTTACATGCAATTACAGGGACTTTCTCTCAGATGATCTAACATCTACCATTTAAAATATACACAGTGAATCTGTGGGATCATTGACGTCACATAGTGGGATGCCCTGCACAAGATGGCAGCACAATGGCCAGTCTAGTTCTTTATAATGTCTATGCTCTGGACTATGCTACATTTTCGGGCATTTTTTCGCCAATTTCGCCTGCTATATAGTACCTACTATATAGTAGGCGAAATACAGTATGCAGTTTTGATGTAGCATGCTACATCTCACCTACTATATAGCAGGTAGTATGCATTTCGGACACGGCCCATGTATTTCTTCCAGAAAGTATCCTAGACGCAGCGCTACCCGTCACGCACTCCATGTCTCCACTCGGAGCCCGTCTCTCTCTATCTCTCTCTCTCACACACACTCTGTCTCTTGCGTTCTGATTAAGGATAATTAACTGTAGCCTATTATAAATGAATGTAGTCCATATAGAAGGAACATCTATTGGAAATGTGATTTTGTATCATATTTGGTAGACAATCTGAATTATTGATAACTCATCCGAATGGCACGTGTTTATGAAGTTATTCTGTATACTTCTCCCTTATATGCAGAAATATCTGACTTTTACAGTGTTCAGGACCTCTACCTCTACAAACCCATGCAATAATATTTGGCTTCTACAGTGTAGTTTTGGAGAAATTCCATTGCAGTCTTACTGTACGCGGATCAGAAATGTCTCCTCTTTGACAAGCCATGAAATCAGAATTACACATAGCTCATGAGGAAGGTCTATGGATGTGTGTTCAGGACCTCTCATTCTACAAAACAATGCAATAATAATTGAATTCTACAGTGTAGTTTGGAGAAATTCCATTACAAAGTCTTACTGTACGCAGATCAGAAATGTCTCTCATTGACAAACCATAAAATCAGAATTATGCATAGCTCACGTAGGGACAAATGATGTTGTGAAACAGCAGTCTGAAGTTCTTAAACGAGACTTAATTGACATGTTGAACACAAGTCAGTTGTCTGAAAGCTGAAGTGTTTATCAGTGGTCCTCTACCACCAGTCAGAAGAGGGGATGAGAGATTCTGCAGACTGTTGGCACTGAACACATGGCTTTCAACTGCATGTACCATCCATTCAGTGCACTTCATTGACAATTTCAACTTTTTCTAGGAGTGCAGACATCTTTTTAAGGCAAATTGACTCTGCCTTAACAAGTCAGGAATAAAACTTTACAACTCCAACCTGTTCTACTTCCTGCGTCATCCATCTGTTCCCTCTGCCAAGGACAAGAGGCACCAAGACAGGAGGAAGACATAACACAGCACGGCAGAAACCTTGAGGAGAGTTGTCTCGGCCCTCACCTCAACAAGGTTTTGATTATAGGAAACACCCGAGCCACACCCCCCTCACAGGCAATCGCCTATGAGATTACACCCCCCCCCCCCCTCCTAAGAGGGGGAGTCTCTCACTCTCCCCTTTCACACCCCTAAGAGGGAGAGTCTCTCGCTCTCCCCCTCACACTGGCACCCACCTGTGAGGATCCACCTCCCTCAACTCCCAGGCCCCACCCAACTCACCTTTGTCTCCAGCCACCCTTTCTCCCTGGACCTCCTGCCGGGACCAAACACCCCCCGCCATACTCCCCCCCCCCCCACTAGCTACTAGGCTAATGGCACTCATGACTCTTCCCAGGACAAGCCAGGACCCAATGTGCTGGTATCTTCCTCAATTTCTATCTTGATAGGTAATACAAAAAGAATGGTGAATCTGCTAAGTAACAGGAAACCCTCAGCTGGTTCTGCAAATGTATCAAATTTAGTATCCATTCCTCGTCAGCCACAAACTATCACAGAAAACTGGGCAGATAATATCTTTAGCACACAAAATTAAGCTTTATTAAATGTCAGGTATTTAGCAGGAAATACATTTTAATCAATTATGTAATATCAAAAACAATCTTTCATTAATTTCATTCATCTTTCAACAATTTCATGTGTTTAAACTGAAACTTGGTTAGCCAGGGTAAGGTAAGGTAGTGCAGCTGATTATCGAGTCAACCCCTCCCAACTTCAGCTTTGAGTGAGGCTAGAGTGTATAAGAAAGGAGGTGGCCATTTTGTTCAATGACTCCCTCCAATGTAATCAGAAGCCACAGCGCGCCACGATTTATTTGTGTGCGCTCAGAATCAAATATGTTAAGAGACCGTTTCTAAAGTACTAGAGCACTTTTAGAGTGCTCGGGAATAAAAATGCATGATCCTCGCTCTGACAGAAATATATCCACCAAATAGACAATTTTTAATAAGGTGTTACTCAAGAAGAAAATAACGCGCCTTCCGTTTTCGAGTCAGCACAGGTTGGCCTCTAGTTTTGCTTATTGATTACGTTAGACGTTATGCTCCCCACTTAATGTCAGAAGCCAATGAAAGAAGTGCGTGCGTGGAACGACCAGCAACAGCGAAATGCACTGGAAAAAGACCGCATGTCGGTATCTATTCGTTCCACACGTTTCCCTCACAGCATGGTCATACTAAACAGCTTGCAGAATTCCGAAAAGCTGAATAAACTATTCTGTTTTGATCGATTGAAATTTGTATATGACCCTCCCATGGACTAAAGCATGACTCTCCCATGTTTTCCACCAGTGACCCCCGGTTGGATTGGCTCCAGGCTTAAGAAGAAGGTTAAGGAGCCATTGCTTTTTAAGAACAAGTGAATGTAGGCCAAATTCACTTCCTGAGTCGAAGCCCCAAGCTGCTGCGCCCTAATTCTACAAAATAAAATAGGCTATAGCCTAATTTACAACTTACCGAATTGAAGATAGCCGTAGCCTACAGTGAACGGTGATGGAAACGTTTGATTACTCAAAAAGAATAAAGAGCTTTTCTCTTGTTCTCTTCAGATGGACAAAAAATCTTTACAGGCGTGACAAACAGTGTTAGACAGTGAAAGGTTCCCAAGGTAGAGAGAGACAGATTACAAACACAATTTATATACACGTACTAGTCTTTTGAAAGCTCTTAACCAATCGTTGAAAGCCGGGAACAATGACGCGTTTCACTGAGATCCTGTCTAGAGCCCGCCTCCTGAGACCTGAGACCCAATAACATTAGGCTACCAGAGGCTACGCCCTCTTCTGGATATGTAATGGTAGTGACCAGTTCTGACATTACTATGATATTATTATTCTGACATACATTATGAGTGGTCCCTTTATTTATTTGAGGCCTTATTTGAATGTCCAGTGCTGACCATGTTCCTTGTTGTTTTCCAAAGATACGAATGCACCGTCTTTTCTTATTATTAGTCCTGGACCTGGACCAGGGCTTGTTCTCTCTATTCCATTCATTTGAAAATGAGAGGTGTGAACGCAAGACTACTGACGACCACTTCAGCCAGACAATATGTAGGCTAAATGGTACCCACGTGTGAATGTGTCTGCTCTCCAACTTCAGCGCTATTGAAAAGCCGAACGCCTCCTCATTCTAATTGTGCCAGCGGTCTAACTGACTTCTTAGTTTCAACTGGACCCGGAACTGAATGTTTTGATTGAGAATGAACTCATATTGGTGTGATCACACATTACACATCACATCATGCTTTGTTCGGTTGATTCACCGTTTATGAAGTAGGCCTACACTTGGTGTCCAAACAGAATTCTCTATCGCTGACAGTGACACCCATGGTGAAAATCACGTGTTTAGACGACGCCCTTGTCATGAGCCACTGGATTTGATTTTTACATTTTCTTAGTCACAGGTTATCGTTACAGATACATGTAAGAGATTACAATAGACAAGACAACAACATACATTCACAATTCTTTATGTATACCGGTACAATATATTACAATATTACAGGCTCAACTGACGCTTTATTTATAATGTTGGCCATCTAATTTGTAAATCCGATTAGTAAACATGTGCCTATCAATAAACAATAGCATACCATTTGCCCCATGAGCAAATAGACACGAGGGAGTTAGGGCTTTCCTGTTTAAGACCCCATGTAGATTCTACAGCCTGTCTCACTAGGGAGTGTTTAGTAAGACATATTTCAACAATACATTAAAGAAAAAAGAACTGTAAAACAGGCTAACCTCTCTGTTCTCTCAAATGACAGACGAATGTAATCACACAAACAGTCTCCCAGATAGACCCAGAACCAATCCTCCTCCCACGTACCCAGATATGAATGAGACCACCATAGATGTGTGGGCAATCCGGTCTATTATTCAGAAATGGCTGGGCAGAGGAGCCACGAATCCAGTTTGTATGCATTTCCACCAAATTGGGCCCCGTGTGTGTGTGTACGTGTGTGTGTGTGTGTGTGTGTGTGTGTGTGTGGGGGGGGGGTACCTGTTTTGGTGGAGCTCCATCCCTGAGCTACTATGACTGTAGTTCTGCAAATGGGGTCTCATGGGCTTGGCTCTGGGAGCAAGATCCCAAATCTGTAATCATGATCACAGGGAAACATTCATCAGCCATCAGTCACATTTGTTTTCACAAATTCAGCCCAGTTCATGATCTAGAGGTGGTTGCATGTGCATGGCACTGTGTTACATCAGTGTGAGGAGGGTGAATAAAGCATAGCCTCCCAGTACTGTGTGTGTGTTTTACCTGAGCATGAGGGTGGCAGTGCCTCAGATGAAGAGAGCGTCAACTCTTGGGTTTGTTCTGGGTCTGTCTGGAGAGCAGATTTTGGTTCCTGATTGTGGGCACCTGCTATCTACTGTTTCTTGTTGGGCAAATGTGCAAATGTTAGCATTTGCAGTGTGTTGTCCCAAAAACACGGTGCAGTGTGGCTGATCAATCTTGATCGCTCTTTTTGTCAGCTGTGATTTTGGTATTAATTTCCTGTCTGCGTCTCTCTTCTGAAACCGGAAGGCACGAATAACGAAGGAAGTGCATGGGTGATTGAAGAGAGGGGCAGGGTTTGTGTAGACAAGGCAAATAGCTTTGTCGTCTGCAGAGATTTCAACAACTTCCACACACTGTCCATCCTCTGTACTCGATAACTATAGACCGGTTTCCAACCTTGCCTTTCTTGGCAAAATAATTGAGAAAGTAGTATCCATCCAGTTAATAGACTATCTCCATATAAATAATCTAAATGAGGTATTCCAGGTGATCCGGATTCTGGGCCTGCCACAGCACTGAGACAGCACTCTTGAAAGTGCTTAACGATCTGAGAGTTAATAGAGACTCAGGCAACCTCTCCATTTTGGTTCTCTTAGATCGTAGTGCTGCCTTTGATACAGTTGACCATGACATACTGTTGGCTCGGCTGCAGAATTGGATTGGACTCTCTGGCACTGTTTTAAACTGGATTAGGTCATACTTAGCTGGTCGTGAATACTATGTTGCCCTTGGCACTCATGCCTCTGAACGCCATACCATATCTTACTCCCAAGGCTCAATTCTTGGCACCTCATTATTTAATCTATACATGCTCCCACTAGCTAGTATTATCTTTAACCATAACATTAGCTTTCACCAGTATGCAGATGACACTCAGTTGTATCTGTCGTTAGCACCTGATGCTCACAAGTCTGTTAGTTCCCTTCTTGATTGTATTAATGACATAAACTTGTGGATGTCCCAGAACTTTCTGCATCTAAACAAAGACAAGACAGAGGTCCTTGTTGTCGGAAATGAAAAACAAAGAATAGATGTGTTACCCTATCTAGACTCCATGTGTCTGAAGCCCAAAGACCACATCAGAAATCTAGGAGTTATCTTTGATAGTTGATCTATGTTTTAATAATCACATCAGCAATGTCTGTAAAACAGCATATTATCACCTCAGAAATATCTCTAAGGTCCGTGATACTATCTCCATTGCCGACTGTGAAAAACTCGCTTTTGTCTCTAGCAGACTTGATTACCGTAATGCACTTTTACCTGGTCTACCCAAGAAATCAATTAAAAACCTGCAGCGAGTTCAAAATGCTGTTAGAATCCTAACGCGCACTAAAATGAGAGATCATATCACACCTGCACTCCAATCCCTTCACTGGTTACCTGTAACTTTTAGAATTGATTTTAAGATTATTAAATGTCTTCATGGTCTTGCCCCACTTTACCTCAGTGACATGATTGTGAGATATACTCCGGCTAGGCCACTTAGATCATCTGACAGCAATTTGCTGGTCATTCTGAAAACCCGGATGACAAGTGGAGACTCAGCTTTTAGTTCCTATGGCCGTAAACTTTGGAATTCACTCCCAGATAACATTAGAGCCATTGACAGTGTCAGTAGTTTCAAAGAGAAACTCAAAACACATCTTTGTATTGTGTTTTGCTTTTATTTAGGGTGCCTGTTTTTAGAGTCCCTGGTTTTGTGGTTCCATATGCTTTTTCTATTTTATTACTATTATATTTATTATTTTATTTCTATTATTTTGTTATGTGTATATGTATATAGGTATTTATGTGTGTGTATAAATGTGTTTATATGTTCTGTGAAGCACTTTGTAAAACTCTTGTTTGAAAAAGTGCTATACAAACAAAGTTAATTATTATTACTATTATTCCGTCCTATTGTCACTGCATAGATTCCTTCAGATGAAGTGGTCTAGGTAGGTGACCCCATTCTAGAGGGTCTGTTGGGTAACTTGCCTTGCCTCTAGTTTTGACTAAATGTGTCTGATCCCCCCCCCCCCCCCCCACACACACACACAGAATTATTGTGTGAAAATGTAGACATTGTAGTCCTGTGTTTTGAGTTGCACCATATTCAGGGTACGGTATATATATGCACTTTGTTAGACAGTCCGGGGCTATAGTGCAGCTGCAAAGAGTCATTAATTCATTTTTCAAACTACATTCACAGAACCTCTGACTCTTCTTGAAAGACCAAACAATCGTCCCAAAACAGTTTGTGTCGTCAGATCATACCCCAAGCCAGTCAAAATTATAAACACTACTCAGCAGTCAGTACACCCTACATCAAAGGATGGAAAACACCATGTTCAGGGAATGTAGCTGCAGAAAAAATGTTTATTGTTCACAAAGTAAATGCATTTTGCATGAAGTCAAAACTCAGCACATTCAGCACTTGCATACAGTAAAAAAAAAGAAGAAAAAAAAGGACAAAGACAAAATATGAATGAGAAGCACAAAATCAAAGTCAACAAGTACTTCATCATTCGGCCTCAGCATTCATCTTGGTGCTGGGTCAGACCACAGGACTTCATCCACATCACATAGCACATTCTTCCCAGTCAAGCAACAGGGGAAGAACCCTCTGGTGTGCCGGATCCAGGCTTGGCAAGCCTCCACACCTGAATCAAATCAAATCACCCAGCTATGCCTGTCTCCACTTGGGTATCAGAAGGGGGCAGGACCAGAAATGACAGGACCAGCTGGGTTTCATCGGCATAGCAGAAGCCATGCGAGCGAATGACAGAGCCCAGAGACGTAGTGTAGAGGGGAAAAAAGGTGAGGACCCAGGACAGACCTTTGTGGAACCCCCGTTCACCCAACATCGTCCTCGAGCGCTGCATTTCATAGGCCTGAAATAAGGCCTGCCGTATTATTCGGTTCACCATGAATCTTCCTGAAGTTCCTCTTTTCATTTTTTCCAGTAATCCAAACTCCATATCCAGTTCCCATTTTGACTTTTGATCACTGGCTCACACACAAATAAAACAATTCCTTGTTCAATGATTTGACTAGTATTCCCGATTCAACTGCACACCATATTTGAGGGGTTCTTTTGCAAAAACAGACATCTCCATTTGTAGGCTATTAGGTATCCTAAATCATGTTTGCCCATGTCTGCGCTGAGGCCTACAATAGGCCTTCTCATCTCTTGATGTGGATGTTGCAGAGTGACATGCAGGACATGGAAAGACAGTTGACGTATTTGTAAAAACATCAAACCCTAATATTTATTCACAAGCACAAACTTCTGCATCAGGATAGCTGACATAAACCCATTCAATACTTGTGGTCATATTCAAGTCTCGTCATAATATGGGAGATATCATGAGGGAATGGATGAGGGACCTAAAACAAACTGATTGTAAGGACTATATTGGAACATCTGGACTGAATTTGATTATTGAATAGAGAATATTACTCAAAAAGAAAAGGGCAGGAGTGCTCAGAAGTTCAGACAGATGTGATGAAGGTGCTATTTGGTCAAGAACACAAAAGACTGAGCAGGGGAGCCTAGCCACACATATAGCTTATATAGCTATATCTCAATAAAGGCTTTTTAACATTTTGCCAGTTACTTTTCTTTGAATGAAATAATATTATTATATGAAGTGTCTACTCCTGTTTGGGTTATTATTTGAAGTTTCTAATTTTTGGGGGGAGCCTGTAAACATTGAATACAGTAAGTTCATCCAACGTTATTATCCGCTTGGCTGTTTTTGCGTGACTCTTGTTATTCTCATTTCCAAACTGATATTAACTATAGTATCCACTAAGATACTATATCGCTCAAATTCGTAAATCACTTGTTTGATTGGTATAATGTGAAGTGAACATAGTGTTACACTGTAGGCTTATTCCTATTATAATAAGGCGCAAAGGTTTTTTTCCGGTGAAAACGAAGAATAACTCAGTAGTGTAATCCAGGCCTAAGAAACCAGGTCCATTCCAACTTCCACAACAGGTCTTTCTCTTTCTCCAACTCCCTTCTCCTTCACCGATCCCTTCTTCAATAGGTGGTGGTGAACCTGAGAGGAGAGAGAAAGAGGGAATGAGAAAGAGGGGGGGCAGGTTTGTGTGGAAACTCTTTATGTACTGTTCTGTATATCTAGTTGTACAGTATGTGTAGTTGCACTTCTGGCACAATAAAGATGTTCAAAATATAAAAAATACAGATGTTCAGATTATAAACAGTAATGATTTTCAGACTATAAAAGTGAATTTGATATTAATTTGACACACGCGCACACGCACGAAACACACGAACACGCGCACACGCACTGTTGCTTACAAAGATTTGGTCCTTCTGTGAATTTTCTTTAGCCCTTGGATTAATTGTATGAACACACTGGTGTGTCTTTATGTGTGTTGACTTGGTGAAGCTCCCCCCACACTGGTCACAGTGGTATGGCTTCTCTCCATTATGAACACGCTGGTGTGTCTTTAAGTTACTTGACTGACTGAAGTTCTTTCCACATTGTTCACAGTGGTATGGCTTCTCTCCTGTATGAACACGCTGGTGTGTCTTTAACTCTCCTGATGTAGTGAAGCGCTTTCCACACTGATCACAGTGGTATGGCTTCTCTCCTGTATGAACACGCTGGTGTGTTTTCAACTCTCTTGACGTAGTGACGTTCTTCCCACACTGGTCACAGTGGTATGGCTTCTCTCCTGTATGAACACGCTGGTGTGACTTTAACTTTCCTGACGTAGTGAAGTTCTTCCCACACTGGTCACAGTGATATGGCTTCTCTCCTGTATGAACACGCTGGTGTATCTTTAACTCTCCTGACGTAGTGAAGTTCTTCCCACACTGGTCAAAGTGGTATGGCTTCCCTCCTGTATGAACACGCTGGTGTGACTTTAACTCTCCTGACGTAGTGAAGTTCTTCCCACACTGGTCACAGTGGTATGGCTTCTCTCCTGTATGAACACGCTGGTGTGTCTTAAAGTTATTTGACTGACTGAAGTTCTTCCCACATTGTTCACAGTGGTATGGCTTCTCTCCTGTATGAACACGCTGGTGTGTCTTTAAGTTACTTGGCTGACTGAAGTTCTTCCCACATTGTTCACAGTGGTATGGCTTCTCTCCTGTATGAACACGCTGGTGTGACTTTAACATTCCTGACTCCATGAAGTTCTTTCCACACTGATCACAGTGGTATTGCTTCTCTCCTGTATGAACACCCTGGGGCCTCATTTATCAAAGAGCGTGTAAATTCCGGTGTAAAAGAGGGCGTACGACGAAAACGCGGAAAATGCGAAATCGAGCGTACGACGAGAATATATACACGCTTTTCGGATCTATCAAAAAGGTCGTACGCCCTTTTCTGCACGAGAAATCCGAGACTGGCGGGGAAGAGAGCGTACGCGCACGCGCCCCGTGTTCCGCCCTCGCCACGCCCTAATCCAACCATATATGGTCAAAACCATGAGTGGCCAAACGTGGTTTCCCGGAAGGAACCGGCTTAAAAAGGTAGCGTGGAGCACCCAGGCGGGACAATGAAACATGGAACGAAGAGCTAAGAAGAGGAACTTCTCGGAGACGGAGGTGCATGTGCTAGTTGGTGAGGTCCACGCGAGGAAGGCAATCCTCTTCGGAAGGTATTAATAGCCTACCTTTGTCTGTTTGCTCCTACAGCTTAGTAGCCTACTTTAGCTACGTTTTGTGCATCTAGGATTTGGCATACACTGACATACTGTAACATGTGGCTGTGAGGAAAGCAAACATTCTGTGGTAGGCTATGATTAAATTAGGACCAAAAACAGGGAACAATAACGCAGATGACCACTTCATAATGTTAGAACACATTAAACATTTTCCCCTCTGGGAAATTAAGACTCATCTAAATCACCCGGTAAATCACAGCATTTATTTGACTGCCAACAGAAAAACATATCAAATGAATATGGCTGCACAATGAAATGTTTAATGCATAATCAAGTTCACAGACAAACTCAAAGAAAATGATTGAAATTGTTTCTCCAGACTCTGACGTGGGGTCGGACTCAGAGGAGGGGGAGTCTGCAGTGGTCCTTGACCTGACGGTCGTGCCCCCGCGAGTTGTAGCCTCCACCTCCAGCGCCACGACCTCCACCTTCTTATCAGCTTTGAATATATATCTTGGCAAACATAACACGGGATGATGTACAAGGAGGGGACAGATACCTAGTGAAAGTACTATTGGTTGCTAGTAAAAAGACAATAACAAGGGCTTGGTATAAGGTGGAATGCCCAACCAAGGAGCAGTGGCTGGGTGTTGTGGAGGAGATGTATGTTAGGGAGAGGTTCACGCATGCATTGAGGATGCAGGAAGGAAAGTTTGAAGGGAGATGGGAAAAATGGATGGATTATAGAAGGAAGTGTGATGATACCACTAATATTAAAATATTAATAGTAAGAAAAAAAAGCTGCATGGATGGATGTACCCATAAGCTGTTATTGTAGGTTTTTATGTTTTATTGTATTGTCGTTGTATGGATGGAAAATGCTAATAAAGATTAAAAGTAAATAAGACAAAGAATATGTATCTTGGCTATGGACACACCAACAAGCCAGCCGTCACGCGCAGCGCCTGCCTCCAGTCTAGCCCTACCCTGCTGTGCGCCAGGATGAATGAGTCATGCGTGGAGCCAGGCCACCGTGCCACTACACTTGTGATGAGCATGTCACATATGATTTGGGTATTTCTAGTGTGCACATTTTTGCGATTCACATAGACGTATTCATTCACTGATGGTGCCCTTATGTGGGTGCAGTCGCCATCGCCGTCACCTCTTTGGAGTTCTATCTCGGCCAGTAGGCCGAGTAGCGCCGGATTCATTTAGGCTCGCATTACGCACAGGAGGACTGTCATTTATATGCTTACCAAAGAGCAAACAGGTCCACATGATCACATATTAATGACAATCTAATTGGTCAATTATTGCCGTTTGATGGAGTGCCTGCATTAGGTGTGTGACATATAGCGCGGAAAGGTTTTGGACAGCGCATAGGTTCAGTTTGGGGAACAAATCCATATCGGACCATGAATGAGCCGGTTAGAGGACACGTCTAATCTTGCATTGCGATATATGTTGGTGCTGAATTGGGCTATTAGCCTACATGATTGTGCGTTCATGAACTGTCGCTCTTATTCTCTCCGTCAAACATAGTAATTCACCGACGCACCACCTGCGTCGCCAGTTCCCCCTGTGTTCAAAGAGGGCGTAGAACACCGTGTAAATCGGTACGACAACTTGAGAGGTGTCGTACAAAAGCGCGGAGAAAGGCGACTAAATTTCCGCCCTTTCGGCTTGATAAATCGCAATGTGGGGGGGGCAAATGGCGTACGCCTGAAATCGCGAAAAAGACCGTGTAAAAGGAGGCGTACCTCAATGATAAATGAGGTCCCTGGTGTCTATAACCACCCTGATGTAGGGCGAAGTGAAGTTCTTCCCACACTGGCAATAGTGGAATGGCTTGGTTGGCTAGGTGGTGATAGGGAGTGATCGAGAGGGGCAGGAGGAGAGAGTCTCTGGTCTGATCTCTCTGTTCCTCAGCAGGGGGATGTAGAGGTTGTCATGGCTCCTCTTGATGTGATTGTGGAGTAAGATCTGGGAGGTTTAGGAGAATTGGCACTCGGACAAGGAGCACACCTGGGGCAACTCTGACATTACTCCTGGGAGAGTGAAAGAGAGAAACAAACATTAAAAAGGATTCTCACACATGTAGTACAGAACACAACTTCAGATTGAGGACAGGAGTTCACAGTTCAAATACCTAGGAGAAAGAAGGGATGGTTTCATAAAAACTAACTGGTGAGGAAGGGAGAGATGGGAGGAAGGAAGGATAAAGGAAGAGAGGGAGGGAGAAAAAGTGGGTGAGATGTAGGGACTGACTGTATGGAGGGAGGGAGGGAGAGGAAGGGAGGAAAACCTTCAAGACTGGAGAGGTGGTTTATTTTGAGAGAGCAGCAGAATAGATTCTGGAAATCTGAGAAATGAGCATGTAGTCATATTTCTTCACCTGATTGTAATGCCTAATTATTCTACAGTTTACACATGCAAAGATGGGTCCATCCCTGACATGATCTCTAAAAAGTCCTATTCTGCCTATTGTTGTCCTTTTAAATTGTTCATGAATCTTTCCCTTAACATAGCCTTTTTGTTTGCATATGACTGCTTATAGGCCTCTGGATTCATTGTGAGTTTCTTCTCCATAAACTTCCTTCTATTAATTCTATCACAGTCCCTTATGTCTGGATCCTACTGTTTCTGTCTCTCTAGTGGCATGCTGTTCAGCATTATGCTTAGCTCTGGTTGCGTGTGCATCTCTCTCCATCTGTCTCTGCCTAGATGTATGCTTTCTAAGAGCTTCTTTAGCTCTGGTTGCTTGTGCGTCTGTATCCATCTGTGTAGCTCTGCTTGCTGGCTGCTTTGCAGCATGTTTAGTTCTGTCTGCTTGTGCGTCCCTCTCTGAGGTTGTTTTGTCCCTCTGGTACTTTCTCTTTTACGGTCTCTTCTCTTTTCTCAGTAAATCCGGGTCATAGTTGGACTTGCAATTAATGGACTAATTGAGACTCAATGATTTCTTCTTTACAGGTTTTGCAAATGTCTTTTACAGCTGTTCAAATATATAGGTTTTTGCTATTGTAGAGTGAGAAGAGCAGTATGGTACACTTCTCTGCTCCCTTTTTAGACTGCGCCACAAAATTGTCTAAAACCCATGATAACAGCTGATTTTGTCGTTGTGAGCGAAGGGAGGGGGAGCAGATGGCCCTCCTCAGTTTGAAAATGCTCTCTGATGACGAAGGTTAGGCTCCACCCCTCGTATGGGATTGCGGTCAAGCTAGCCGCACTATCTTTTTCCACAGTCAAATGAGCCGTACATTTTTCTTCCACGTTCAATTCAAGACGAGTGCGCGCCCATTACATGTATTACGGTACTCGATGAAACCGTCTCAGAAATACAGTGGCCGTGTCTGAACGTCCATACTACATGCTACATACTATATAGTACAACTTGCATACTACATGCTATTTAGTAGATACTACTCCACGAAAACATGTTTAGTATATGAGATAAATGTAGCATGCTACTCGCATCATCCAGTGAAAGTGACGGGCTCTGGCTCTCATATCTTGTTAAACTTACAACAATATTGAGCTAGCCAGGCATTGGAGTTGGTCATCCAACAGGCTCAATCCTCCACTTTCTGTATAATTCAAATTGTGAAATGGCTGTGATAATGGTCCACAAAATGTTCTTCCTTTGCCTCGTTTAGCACCAGCTGCAACACTCTCCTCCAAATTCATTATCTCCGTTAGCAGGGCTAACGTTGCACTCAGTAGCTTGTGCTTATTATTATTATTGGGGTTGGTGAGAAGCTTGTGCAGTGGAGGGGTTCTTTTGGGGAAGTTAGCAATTGGATTGTTATGCTTAAAGATGTAGTAAAAGGAAAATGCATGTTTCGCCCTGTTTTAAGGTTACTTATGATCATATAGGGTTAGGGTTAGGGAACGTAGGCTGCCTGGTACAGTCCACTGACCAGTTGCTGGTAAACTATGATAGGCTGGATACCAGCCGAGCGTTGCATCCCCCCAACCCGCAACGGAGGGTTATCAACTGGGCTGAGACTCCCTCTCTCATTCCTAACCAGCAACTGAGCCAATTGAGCTCAGTTGAGCCAATTTTTCTTAATATAACTAAGACATCTGCTAAAAAAGAATATTTTTTCCACTGACAGATTTAGCTACAATGTCCACGAACATTTAAGCTAGGTTGGTGAATTAATGGTCACCTCAACTTCCAGCAATTTTAACAAACCGGAAACTACGGTGACGTGCCGCAACGTTTCACTCAAATCACCATCTTGTTTCCGGAATAGCATCCTCTCGATGCCTGCTACATTTTTGGGGTAATGTCGGGAATATGTAGTAAATACTACTGTATGTAGTATGCCAGATGTAGCAGGCACAATTTTGATGTAGCATGCTGCATCTGGCCTACTATATAGTATGTACTACATACATAGTATGGACATTTGGACACGGCGAGTTTGTTAACGTCGTTACAGCTTTTCCCTTACAGTGGTATTGCTAATCAAACATTGGGCCAGATTAATTTAGCTATAAAACAGACAAAATACATGTATTTCTTCCAGAAAATATCCTAGATGCAGCGCTACTTGTCACGCACTCCATGTCTCCACTCGGAGCCCGTCTCTCTCTATCTCTCTCTCTCTCTCTCTCTCTCACACACACACACTCTCTCTCTCTTGCGTTCTGATTAAGGATAATTAACTGTAGCCTACTATAAATGAATGTAGCCCATATTGAAGGAACATCTATTGGAAATGTGTTTTTGTATCATATTTGGTAGACAATAAAATCTGAATTCTTGATAACTCATCCGAATTGCACGTGTTTATGAATTCAGGACTTCTCCCTTATATGCAGAAATATCTGACTTTTACAGTGTTCAGGACCTCTACCTCTACAAACCCATGCAATAATATTTGGCTTCTACAGTGTAGTTTGAGAAATTCCATTGCAGTCTTACTGTACGCGGATCAGAAATGTCTCATCTTTGACAAGCCATGAAATCAGAATTATGCATAGCTCACATAGGGACAAATGATGTTGTGAAACAGCAGTCTGAAGTTCTTAAACGCGACTTAATTGACATGTTGAACACAGTCAGTTGTCTGAAAGCTGAAGTGTTTATCAGTGGTCCTCTACCACCAGTCAGAAGAGGGGATGAGAGATTCTGCAGACTGTTGGCACTGAACACATGGCTTTCAACTGCATGTACCATCCATTCAGTGCACTTCATTGACAATTTCCACTTTTTCTAGGAGTGCAGACATCTTTTTAAGGCAAATTGACTCTGCCTTAACAAGTCAGGAATAAAACTTTACAACTCCAACCTGTTCTACTTCCTGCGTCATCCATCTGTTCCCTCTGCCAAGGACAAGAGGCACCAAGACAGGAGGAAGACATGACACAGCACGGCAGAAACCTTGAGGAGAGTTGTCTCAGCCCTCACCTCAACAAGGTTTTAATTATAGGAAACACCCGAGCAACACCCCCTCACAGGCAATCGCCTATGAGATTTCACCCCCCCCTAAGAGGGGGAGTCTCTCACTCTCCCCTTTCACACCCCTAAGAGGGAGAGTCTCTCGCTCTCCCCCTCACACTGGCACCTACCTGTGAGGATCCACCTCCCTCAACCTCCAGGCCCCACCCAACTCATCTTTGTCTGCAGCCACCCTTTCTCCCTGGACCTCCTGCCGGGACCAAACTTACCCCCCGCCATACCCACTAGCTACTAGGCTAATGGCACTCATGACTCTTCCCAGGACAAGCCAGGACCCAATGTGCTGGTATCTTCCTCAATTTCTATCTTGATAGGTAATAGAAAAAGAATGGTTAATCTGCTAAGTAACAGGAAACCCTCAGCTGGTTCTGCAAATGTATCAAATTTAGTATCCATTCCTCGTCAGCCACAAACTATCACAGAAAACTGGGCAGATAATACCTTTAGCACACAAAATTAAGCTTTATTAAATCTCAGGTATTTAGCAGGAAAAACATTTTTAATCAATGATTAAATATCAAGCACAATCTTTCATTAATTTAATTAATCTTTCAACAATTTCATGTTTTTTACTGAAACTTGGTTAGCCAGGGTAAGGTAAGGTAACAGTGCAGCTGATTATCGAGTCAACCCCTCCCAACTTCAGCTTTGAGTGAAGCTAGAGCATGGCTGTAGAGTGCATAAGAAAGGAGGTGGCCATTTTGTTCAATGACTCCCTCCAATGTAATCAGAAGCCACAGCGCGCCACGATTTATTTGTGTGCGCTCAGAATCAAATATGTTAAGGGACCGTGACTAAAGTACTAGAGCACTTTCAGAGTGCTCGTGAATAAAAACGCATGATCATCGCTCTGACAGAAATATCTCCACCAAATAGACAATAACTTTTAATAAGGTGTTACTCAAGAAGAAAATAACGCGCCTTCCGTTTTCGAGTCAGCACAGGTTGGCCTCTAGTTTTGCTTATTGATTACGTTAGACGTTATGCTCCCCACTTAATGTCAGCAGCCAATGAAAGAAGTGCGTGCGTGGAACGACCAGCAACAGCGAAATGCACTGGAAAAAGACCGCATGTCGGTATCTATTCGTTCCACACGTTTCCCTCACAGCATGGTCATACTAAACAGCTTGCAGAATTCCGAAAAGATGAATAAACTATTCTGTTTTGATCGATTCAAATTTGTATATGACCCTCCCATGGACTAAAGCATGACTCTCCCATGTTTTCCTCCAGTGACCCCCTGGTTGGATTGGCTCCAGGCTTAAGAAGAAGCCATTGCTTTTTAAGAACAAGTGAATGTAGGCCAAATTCACCTCCTGAATCGAAGCCCCAAGCTGCTGCGCTCTAATTCTTCAAAATAAAATAGGCTTTAGCCTAACTTACAACTTACCGAATTGAAGATAGCCGTAGCCTACAGTGAACAGTGATGGAAACGTTTGTTTACTCAAAAAGAATAAAGAGCTTGTCTCTTTTCTTCAGATGGACAAAAAATCTTTGCTAATGGGAATCTTTACAGGCGTGACAAACAGTGTTAGACAGTGAAAGGTTCCCAAGGTAGAGAGACACAGTTTACAAACACAATTTATATACACGTACTAGTCTTTTCAAAGCTCTTAACCAATCGTTGAAAGGAACAGTGACGCGTTTCACTGAGATCCTGTCTAGAGCCCGCCTCCTGAGACCTGAGACCCAATAACATTAGGCTACCAGAGGATACGCCCTCTTCTGGATATGTAATGGTAGTGACCAGTTCTGACATTACTATGATATTATTATTCTGACATACATTATGAGTGGTCCCTTTATTTATTTGAGGTCTTATATGAATGTCCAGTGCTGACCATGTTCCTTGTTGTTTTCCAAAGATAAGAATGCACCGTCTTTTCTTATTATTTAGTCCTGGACCTGGACCAGGGCTTGTTCTCTCTATTCCATTCAGGTGTGAACGCAAGACTACTGACGACCACTTCAGCCAGACAATACCCAGTGAGCATTTTCTGGTTTATAAAACGTTTAATAGACGTCTATAATCTAGGCTCCAAAAACGTCTAAAAAAAGGTCAGAAGTGCAAAGTGAAACGTCTAGTTTACGTTGAGTAAACTTTCACATTTAGACCATATTTCAACAGTGTAATATTGGTGAAATGTAGTCTAAATTAAACTGTTAAAAGTAATTCTGGCTATAGGATTACAGCCAACCAGCAGCACATGGCACACACACAAACAAACAAACAGTGAAATTAACACTAACAGTTTCTACTGGGACAAAAAACACAATGTGACACAGGCTACAATTTATTTTTTATTTCTTTGACCAAATATGGAACGAACACACATGTATGCAAAACAGCAAACACACAATTATGCATGTGATGTGGCCTCAGTTCACATCCAGACAGACTCTAACAGAGAAGGGGGATATAACAGGGCAGAACAGGTGCCAGGAAGTAATCTGTATCAGTGAAAGAGGACCGAGGAACTATAATGGTGTGTGTGTGTGTGTGCGCACGCTCCTGGGTGTGGTCTAGAATGACCTCCCCCAGGGCAAAAAAGGTCCTTGAGAAAGGATGAGAAACATGAAAAAATATTTCCCCTTAAAGGACAATGCTCGTTTTTGACAACCTGGACCTTATTTACGACATATTATAAGACGTTTGACTCACCGAGATCACTTTGGTGTAGTTCGGAGGCATGTAGAAGAAATTTAAAATCCAGCGCGAGCCAGTATATCCATGTAATGGCGGTGGTCGGGGCACTTAGAATGCAGTTTCTAAAAATCTATTTTCTGCCGCGAAACGGTTGTTTTCATCAATCTGTCTTGATGAATCGCTAGTTGTGCTTACATAGAGCATAGAGCATAGGCCTGTTGTGGTTTTCACATGCCATGATCTTTAGAAACGTCTTTCGAAACGAAATAGCTTCCTCACTTGCTCCAGCACTAATGCGCACAGCGCGCAATCGTTGCTCCAGCACGCTGTGCGCATGCGTGCTGGAGCAAGTGAGGAAGCTATTTCGTGTCTAAAGACGTTTCTAAAGATCATATTACAGAGGCATGTGAAATACCACAACAGGCCTATGCTCTATGTAAGCACAACTAGCGATTCATCAAGACAGATTGATGGTTCTTCATGGTACGGCGCTGCAATAGATGGGTTCGCCGCCTACGTCACAGCAGAGTGCGCACGCAGCCTCTAGGCAAAAAGCAAAAGGAGCTCCGTTTCATGTAGCTAATTATGCCTCAAAACTGCTGTGCTGTGAACTGTACAAACAGAAAAGAACAAGATGATGGCCTCAGATTCTTCAGCATCCCCTCGAGATGTCACCCTTTTTAGAGGAACCGCCGAAAGCTGTGGCTTAAAGGGACCCGATCATGGATGTATTAATAGAACTGGATAGGGTCACTCCATTCACTGACTGCTCCAAGACGTGAAGCCCTATAGGACCGCGCCATCTTTGAAAAAAAACGCGTCATTGGCGCCTTTGACAAGGCGCCAATGACGCGTTTTTGTAGTCCACGAACAGATGTGAAATGCAAACGCGCTTTCATGGCTCTCCCCGCTCTGAGTTAGCAATGAAAATCGGCTTGCTTATTAATCTACTTTCGTCAAATATATGCGTTGGAAATTTTTTTTTTCATCCAGGCATCTTAGTTTTAACAGTATAATTGTGACTGAACATGTTTTGTTTGCTAGAAGTGGTATTCATTCTGTTCACAACAACGCGATGGACAGCCAGGCGAAATAGCTTCAGGGGACCTGGTCCCAGGCAAGTTGAACAGTTGTCCACCCAGAGACGGGGTCTCTCGTTGCGGCATGAAGTTCGCGGCTAACCCGCCGAGCTCGGGGGGCTCACAGGCCAGTGCGGAGATGTGGTCCCAGGCGAGTTGAACAGCTGTCCACCCAGAGACGAGCTCGGGGGGCTCACAGGCCAGTGCAGAGATGTATTACCAGTAGGCTAATTATAGTGGAATTGCTGAATGACAGTTTATCATTTAATCTTTATGCCTACACATCAACTCATTTCCATGTATGTGAATAAAGTTAATTCCAGTTATTTACAAAATATCAAGTCTCTGTCCATTTCTGGAAAAGGCAAATCATTTCTGTCAAATGATCACTCAAGTTTTATCACCAACCCCACAACTATTTTGAGTGACTATTGTGAAATGCGCTATATACATAAAATGCATGATTAGACTATTATGCATAGGATGTTGTGCTGTGGTCATTTTCATTAATACATTTGATTAATCAGTCAATAGTATTAAGCCCTTTCTTCCGTTCCAGGAAGACAGTTAAGTCAAACTCGAGAAAGCAGGGCAAGTCAAACCCGTTCCAGGAAGAGAGTTCACTGACAGCGTGGGTCAGCATGGTAACTCACTCTGGGAACCAAACCTGCTCGCTAGCAGGTACTCTAAAAACCCAGACTGTCTCCCCGTCTCTCCCTACCAGATGAGGAAGCGCATTACTTCGTGAAGTTTTAAATGCATGCATGTTTCACCGGGAGAGGATTTTAAGACTGCGATGGGATGCCCTATCATTCCCCGAGGATTATAATAACGTTCTATTAATACATCCATGGTTCCAACCCAACTTTCTCTCACCCTTCACTTCCCGAGCGCACATCCGACAGCTGGTTTCAAAATAAGAGTCCCCCCTTCTAGGTTACATTAGCTTCACACTAGCTAGCTAGATAACGTTAGCTATCCTAAGACAGCAAATCTTTTGTTTCTAATACCATTGTAAATTTACTATCTTAACATATTAGCTTGGTAGATAGTCTGATTACACTTGACTAGTTCGTTGTATCATCATCATAGTAACTAGTTGTTTAACATTAGAGATCCAGTAACATTATTTGAGAATAATTTCTAGCTAGCTAGCTGTGTGGAACTTACCCGCCATGAACAAGACTTTGGCTGCTACTCGCTTCGGGGCCGGGCCATGTCTCCTTTTCTGCGGTAAAACCACCTCTACCCAGCCTCGCTCCGACTCGAGCTCTCCCAAGCAGATTATGGTTTGAACATTCCTGTACTCCTCGTGATAATCGATATATTTTCGACAACTGATCCGTCTCTGAAATAAAACAGTCCATGCATTTCTCGACCCTGCGCTACGGCCATCTTCTGGCTGTGTGGGCGCTCAACTTCAAATAATAACAGTCATGCAATTGGCGCCCTAACTAGACGCAGTGCGCACACACCGTGGACACTGATTGGATGTTGGAACTGCGCAATTGGCCCATTTCCTGAATTCAAAATATGGTTCTGATTTAATTTGGTCCGGGAGCTAGTCTTGTCTTGTTATTAAAAAATGCCACCAGTACAGTCAAAGTACAAGTCCTATTTATTGGACAACCCCAAAAAACCAAGATCATCGGAATACCTAGAAATGAAGGTAAATGTAATAGAATGCTTTCTATAGCCTATAGTAAATTATTAGGCTATATTATTATTATTATTATTAGGCTAACCCTAAATAATAAAGCCTACAAATTAAGTGTGGGCATGTATTGTGTATAAGCTCATTTTAAAGCACCATAGTCAATCAATAAGGCCTATAGCCTCTTGAAAGCTAATGATGGATAACAAATGTGACTTAACATTTATGATATCTTTAGGCCACAGTTTAACCATCTTCTATACTGTTACTGTCTTGAAATGTCTTTTTCAGACAAGGCGCAGAAGACGTAAGCGGTACAAGCAGTACCTTTACAACACTGATGTGGAAGTTCCGGAAATGTTGGCAAAAGTAAGTGGCAAGCTAATAGCCTTGATTAACGTTAGGCCTATGCTAATACTGTTCATTTAATTTTTTGTGATATGACACTGATTAATTGGTTAATAGGCCATAGGCTGTGTGGTGCAGCCGCTTCCGTAAGCTATGTGAATTAGGCATAATTATTGTAAAAAGGTGACTTAAGTTTGTTATTTAGCAACTACATAGGCCTAAACCTGGTTTATAATATGAACCGACACACAGGTAATAGTGGCTTCACTGCTTTAAAGAAAAGAGTTCATTTTAAAATAAACTAATTTGTTATTGATCTTATCTACAGCCTCCAGTTCACCATAACAGTGTACCATTGCAACCAAGAGCTGGAAAACGAAAGTGTAGCCTAATTGCCTGTCAGCTGTCTTTTTATGCAAGTAATGTGAGAAAGTGGAATCTAGGATTAGGCTAGTGGTGTATGTGGATTGAATTGAAACACAGCTCAGGACACACTTCATTTTAAAACAATGAATAAATGCTTGTTCACTAAGGTGATGCACACTATGTACCATCTTCAGAATGGTCCAGCTGGTGGAGATGCTACTGTGGGAGGACACCAGGCCGTGCAGGACCAGGAGAGGGAAAGACCCAACCCAGATCCATCACAGGTGAGACTATAGTGGCAGGATATGTTGAGTTATCACACCACTTCAATCTTCAGTGGGACCTGTATAGTCTGTAGTATTGGCTCAAAATGTTTAAATATTAAACACTTCATTTTAAAATAATGAATAAATGCTTGTTCACTAAGGTGAAGGACCAGGAGAGGGAAAGACCCAACCCAGATCCATCACAGGTGAGATTACAACTAGAATGTACACTGGTAGTGTGAGGTTTTGGTCAAGTATGATTTATTATTAATCTATATCTGCCATTCTTTTTTTTAGGATGAAGATGACCTTTTGTACCCTGGGGCACATATCACAAAAGTTCAAAGTCTGCTCCTTCTGATGTCCAATGTCCTGCGGCATAACCTGACCGGGATTGCTCTGGACCATCTACTACAGATTTTTAATGAACATTTCCCTGGTTTGGTGCCAGCCACCTCCTATCTCTTCCATAAATCGTATGGTCAGTATGGAGAGTATGAGCCCCATTTTTACTGCCATCACTGTTCGAATTACATTGGAACAATGGAATGTGGGTTGGCACAGTGTGATCTGTGTCAGTCGGCATTTGATGTGAACATTAGCCTAAAAAATGGTTCATATTTTTTGGTGGCAAGTTTATCTTCGCAGATAAAAAGAGATTCTGGAAAACCCCAATATAGAAATCTTAAGAGGTGCATCAACTCCAGGTTTCATTTCTGATATACAATGTGGAGGAGGGTATAGGAAGCTCAAAGATAGTGGTGGAATTGGTAAGGATGACATCAATCTACTCTGGAACTGTGATGGTATTCCTGTTTATAAAAGCTCAAAATGCCAGATATGGCCTACTCAGTGCCAGATCATTGAGCTACAGCCTGCAGACCGGAAGAACAACATCTGTGTTCCTTGCCTTTGGTTTGGAGAGAGCAAGCCCAACATCCAGACTCTCCTCGTTCCATTTGTAAAAGAACATCAGGAACTTCAAACTCACGGCATCACAAGGGCAGATGGTTGCACTTCAAAGGTGCATGCCCTTATATGTAGTGCGGATTCAGTAGCCAGGCCACTTCTCCGAAATACGAAGCAGTTTAATGGAATATATGGTTGTGACTTCTGTTATCAAACAGGTGGAGGTCCGTATCCATATGTTAATCCTGAACCCCGTCTTCGTACTGAAGCTGAGCATTTTGAAGGCAACACCTCAGCAGCCTGTCATGGGAGTGAAAGGCCCAAGTCAACTTATGAAATTGAACAATTTTCAAATGGTCCAAGGATTTGTTCCTGAGTACCAGCACAGTGTATGCCTCGGTGTTACTAGACAGCTGGCTACTCTGTGGCTGGATTCTACAAATCATGAAAATGAGTGGTATATAGGCACCAAAACGGAACTGATTGACAAGGAACTTACTGCAATCTTGCCACCAACCGAGATCACAAGAGTACCACGATCTATCAAAGAAAGGAAGTTCTGGAAGGCGTCTGAGTGGAGGTCATTTCTTTTGTTCTATGCCTTGCCTGTTTTGAGCGGGATCCTCCCCAGAAAATACTGGAACCACTTTTTCCTTTTGGTTTTTGCAGTCTATCATCTCCTGCAAGAAAGTATCAGAGAGGGTGATGTGGTGATAGCCGAGCAGGCATTGAAAAAATGTGTCCGACAATTTGAGGGATTATATGGAACAGTTAATGAGCATCTATTGACGCACTTGGCTGCAAGTGTCAGGTACTGGGGACATCTGTGGGCCACCTCCACATTTTCCTTTGAATCGTTTAATGGTACCCTGTTGAAATATTTCAATGGAACAACTCATGTCCCTGTCCACATAATGAAAAGGTACCTTAGGGGGAGGAGTCTGGAAAAGAAAGGAGCTACAGTAATGCAAAATGCTGACGAGAATGTTAAAGATATTTTCTTTGAACTACAGGGCAGCAAGTGTTCAAGTGCTAAATCAGTGCCCATCTCAGAGTTTTTGGTAAACCAGAACAGAAAGATGTGTCGGTGTTACACATGCTTGAAATAGAGGAACTTCTAGGTGTCAGATTGAGACAAGCTTCATACTACTACCGTTTCATTGTGAATGGAACACTGTATCACTCCGACACCAACAACCGCCTTCAGAAAAGAAACAACTCCATTGTAGAGTTGCAGGATGGGTCACTTGTCCCATGTTACTACCAAAAAGTATATTGAAATCAAGCACACTTTTAAAAAGTAGACTTCTAAATAGCTTGAAATATACTTAAAATAAAGCACACTTTTAATAAGTACACTCAAATATAACTTTAAGTGTTACAGAATAAGCCTATTTATTTTTAGTACAATGAAGTTCAACTTAATGACGCATATTTTGAAGTACACTTTCTAACAGTATATATTAAATATACTACAAATTAAGCACAAAAGTTAAAGTATACTTATAATGAATTTCGTATACTAAAAATATATTTTCAAATACAATTAAGTACACTAGTTTTTGACCTGGGTAGCCCTTCCAGCTTAGGTCTTGTTCTCTCTCGTTCAGTAATTCCTTCTCTTTTTTTGGAAAGCTTCTCAGAGAAAAATGGATTGCTCAATATCCACTTCTTGGCTAGTAACGTTATCAGCTGCGGTCACTATTCTCGAGGGCTAGCAAACGTAACACAGTTCAACTATAACTCAAAGGCATCACGTAACTTACATCCAAACACATGGGCACTCGTTTATGAACGAAAACATGAACAACAAGAGATGGATGATGAACTGTACCAGTTAAGACTTGAGATATTTTCTCTATTTACTTACTCTCTCTATTTACTTTTCTGTGGGTGCCCGAGCCTATGGAGCTTCGCCTTCGGCGCTTATGAGGGCTATATAGCAGTTGAATAATAACGAATAATGGCTTCTTCTTTTTTCTTCCCCTCAGGCGGCCCTGAGTCCCATTTGCCAGCGCGGTCAGATTGCCAGTCCGCCAGTGGTTGTAGCTGTTGCTTATTCTGCAACTGTATCGTAGGGGAAACACTGCTGCTAGCCTGTGTAATCTAACATTACTGTAGCCTACCTAAACTTGTTTCAATCACAAGAACGCAAAAGGTTTAATTTTTGTAGTTAGTGTGTAACGTTAGTTGTCACCTACTTTGATTTGTGTCCTCCTCCTGTGCCTACTATATTCTTCCAACACGTTCTTGTAGGCATCTTCCCCTCTTTCTTCTCTGTCTGCTTCTTTCAACACCATCACGCCAGGTACGGTTTGTGCGCTCATGTAGGCGCATAAAAGGAAAAAACAGAAATAGTCCAAAATAAACCAAATCCTCCTCCATACTGTTAGCGGCCCGACAGTGGAAAAACAGACGGTAACGGTTCTCACAAGTCCGGGACAGAATGGAGCTGTACGAAACTGCCTAGTAACCGTTCGGCCCGTCAGTGGAAAGACAACTATAGTGTTTTTGTTTTGATGTTCTGGGACCACTGCGTATTGTGGTGGCACAATCAGTTTGACACAGTTAATTCATCTGCAAAACAGACTGTACATTTCCTTAAAGATAAAAAAAAATCCCGTCCGTCTGAAAAAACGAAACATTTACCTGGTGAATACATGTAAAGTACAGTATAGCCTAATATATAATGGGTAATTACTGAGACACCTATTCAAAACAGGAGTATTTCAAATGTTCAATTACTGCACACACATTCAATAACTGACATAGCACCACCAGGTAACCACATTTTTACATAGCTTCTATAACATCCAGTGACAAAATATCATCCACACCAAGACTTAAACCTGCAAGGCTTGAACCCGCGACCTTCGGCATGGGAGGCAGACACCCTATCCACTAGACCACCAAGGATCTTGAGAATGTATGGTGTCATAGTGTTTTTGTTTTGATGTTCTGGGACCACTGCCTCTTGTGGTAACAGCATAGAACTGCAGGTCAACAACACAACGGAGGGTTCTGGGACCACTGCCTCTTGTGGTAGCAGCATAGAACTGCAGGTCAACAACACAACGGAGGGTTCTGGGACCACTGCCTCTTGTGGTAGCAACATAGAACTGCAGGTCAACAACATGACAGAGGAAGGGAGGGAAGGAGGGGGGGGGGAGTGACAACCAGACATTTGCTATCTTTGGTGCGCTGGCTTACTAGGGGTGTGCCTGAATACGAATACGGTATTTGGATGAGTACAAATAGTAGCTTTTTCCCGAATAGTAAATTCGTACGAATATTGTAAAAAATATTTGGGAGGGGGGAGAACAGTCAAATACTGTATGAGCGAGCGATACGCGCACGTTCTATCTGCTTGTTGACATGACATGAGGAAAAGCGAGAGACAGAGGCGCACGCGCTTGCCATTTAATTTGGCTTTATGTCATTATTGCTGTGCAAATGCATGATTGGTTGAATATGTAGCTTATAAATTGAATATTTGGGTTGTTGGAATATTGTTTATTGACAATATGTTCTTTTCGTCCATAGGCCCTAGCGCCATAGACATTATAAAGAACAGTTCTTTATAATGTCTATGCCTAGCACATAGGCCCGAGCGCTTTCTAGAGGCGCACGCTTTTTTGAGCCATTTAGGCCTACGCTTTATTGTAGTGGCTCACACATGATCCTAATTTGAATAGACATATATAATTTGTGTTTAAAGTCCCAGTTAACCAAAATCAGAGATTTGCTTGAAAACACATTCTATGTGTTAGTGATGCATTGCTGATAACATGTAAAAATGGGATGAACCATGTGTAGTACTGAATTGTGAAGTTAGCCCAGTTTTGAGTTTTTGACCAGTTTTGATTTCTGGATTTTCTGGGCGAGCTTAAAATGGTACTTGATGACGTAGAGCGGTGTTCTTAGCATATCCCCGCCCTAACACTATATAAAGCTAGAACGGATTTGAATCTTCGGTTCTCCTGCTCAATCTTGAGTCTAGAATTAGCTAGTTTTAACCAGCAGTCTAGAATTAGCTAGTTTTTCTTAGTTAGCAATGCCTATGCATAAAACTAAACGAAAATGCATCCTTCCTGGATGCCAGCAGGAACGGGATGATAAGGTCTCCTTCTTTCAACTCCCGAGTAAAGCTGAAATGAGAAGCAAATGGTTAGCATTTTCGAAGAGCCATGGTGTTACAGAGGAGTCTGTCACCGCTAGCGCCCGCCTCTGCAGCAAACATTTCACTCCCGAAAGCTTCTGCAATTATAATATGAGGCTTTTGGGTTTCACAGACTCACGACTGGTCCCGGTGAATTCGGCGGAGCCAACCATCTCCCTCCCCGGCCTCCATTCTCCTCCTGTCGCATCAACCTTTGGTGCCGACACCGCTGCCTTGTGTGCTTATAGCTAATTAACGTTATCACGTTAGCTAGGTAACGTAAGCAATAGGAAAATACACTGCTACGTTAATATACAAAATATGTGTCTTGACATTTATGTGGTAATGTCAGCTATGATGAATTATATGTAATCTTAGGAGGAATTATAGCTAACATTAGCTATGTAGTTTGTTGCAGATGGGAGTGTGTATATAACCTTAGTCTAGCTAACATAGCTAGCAGCACCGACCAGGCGACCACCCACCAAATAACATTACGGATGATATATTATGACTATAAGCGTTAACTATACAGAAACTGCCTGCCATTTTGTGACACCTGATGTGCGTATGGGTTCACCGGTAATGGTTACAGTATATTTCTCCAGCGGGAGACCGGGAGGCGGGAGCGAGGGGGATGGTTAGGTAGACCAGCTGCAGCTGGAGAAAGACGCACCCTCTCCCAGTGAAGCGGTGCTCGGCGGCTACTGGCTGAACATTCCAGTTCTGTTGGATATGTTGTGGGAAAGTTGAAGCCGAGTGCTCGTTATTCTCACACATAACATTGCCAACGAGAGTGGATGAGTCTGTCCCGATTATCAACTCCGGTAGTGTACGCTTCTTCGCGCTATCAGCGCTGTTCAAGCCAGTGACTAAAAGGTACATTTTAAACAACTTTTTCCATTGATCCCAAGGGACGACAGGATCGCCTGGGAGGGATAGGAATGGGTCTGGAGGTGGCAGGGAGAAAATAGGGACAGACTCATACATTCCTCGTTGCCTGTTTTTGTATTTTGCATCTAAGGGCAGTAACACTGGCGCGTTGGTATAGAGTAGCTACAGTTTTACCTGTGTTGTTTGTCAGGAGGTAGGTTAGGAGGAAGCATATGTGCGTTTGACTCAGGGTTAATTTTGACAGCAAATTATGATTTTGTTTTAGTCATAGTCTTTTGACTAAAATGCCATTTAGTTTTAGTCATATTTTAGTCATCTGACTTGTTTTAGTTTTAGTCTAGTTTTAGTTGACTAAATATCATTACGATTTTAGTCGACAAAATCTACCATAGATTTAGACAACTCAAATTTAACAGGCTTAGTTCAATCAATCAATCAAGTTGGATTCATATAGCGCCCTTCATGAAACCCAGAGCGCTTTACAGAGTCCAGTATTCATTCAGACACAGTCATACCGGTGGTGGTAAGATACATAGCTACAGCTGCCCTGGGGCAGACTGACAGAAGCGTGGCTGCTTGTGTCAGACAGTTTCATAATGAAGCATTCCTCTCCCCCAGTCTGATGCTAACTGTGTTTGTGCCTGATATAGCAAGCTATAACATTATCATGTCAGCACTAGTTGGCAGGCTAGCTAACATCAGGCACAGGCTAGCTAACGTCACAACGGAGGAGAGGGGCTATGGCGGCGCCAGGTAGCTAACTGTTCGTGTCTTATCCATCTAGCTACAGTATAACATTAGACAGCAGCAGTAGTTGCTTAGCTAGCTTACCCAGACTAGCTAACGCTAGATACCCCCGCCAGCCGCCACAAGCATAGCCCCACTTGTTGCTAGCTAACCTGTGCCTAACATTAGCTAGCCACTAACGTTAGCGTTGCAATGATCAGACACTTCAGTTCTCCCCCGCCATAAACCTTCTTTTAGCTTGTATTGTATTTGAAGTATTTCAGAAACACACCAGCTTGGGTTTAGCTAATACAGTAACATTAGCCGGGGGTGGGGGGGTGCTTACCTTCTCGTGAATTTTGGGATGACTGTTCTCCAAATGTCGCTTTAAGTTTGTTGTATTTTTGCCAGTAATTTTCACCCCACACGGTTTACAAATGGTTTTGTTTTCCTTTGCATCAAATATGAAGTTTATCCAGATGTCTGCTCTCCTCTTTCTCCCGGTGCGAACGTTGACAAAGACATTTCTGAACTGTGGTAATTTACTGAACAGTTCAGGCGCAGCAGTCGTATGCTGTTAGTTGACTTCCCGCCGGCCGGTGTAGCAACGGTACTATTCAAATGTAGGCTAAATACACACAGGCTACCTGTAGGTTGCATCCAACTCGTTCTATTAATACATCATGATCCAACTGCGCACATCCCGAACCTCGACATTCTGATTTGAACTTTTCCCATACGTCCCTCCATAACCATTTTAGTCTAGTTTTTATTTGTTGACGAAAATGTGAATATATATAGTCATAGTTTTTGTCATCATACATTCATTTTTATTTAGTTATCGTCTCGTGACGATAACCCAAAAAATGTCGTTGACGAATAGTTTTCGTCATAGTTCTCGTCAACGAAATTAACACTGGTTTGACTCATTAGACAAGTGTAATTTCAACTCCTCTCTGTTTTCACAAAGCTGTGCCTTCCTACCACAAAAGAGACGGCGTGCCAGTGTGACAATATGCAGACCAGAGAACGGTACTATTTGACAGGTTCTTCCCTCCACACCCCCTCCCCACGCAATTGGGTGTGGCTTCGGTGCCTTCAGCAGACACGCCCCCACAGTCTCAGACCAGAGAATGCTGCTGATTTTTAACCGATTTTGAAGCCTTATTTTATATACTTAGCGACATTTTTAATCACTCAGATTTGGCTGGGTGGTTAATGACATGTTTTCCTGTGGAATAGGGCTACTATAGCTGTTCTAGCAAAGTTGCTATGAGGACCTATATTTTGATTTAGAAAAATGTTTTTCAGTTTCTAACTAAATGTAGAATGTTCCCCAGTTAAGGGTGGTGGTGGGGTTCTGACACTTTATAGTTTGTTAAAATAAAAACATACAAGATGACAAGGAGGAGGAATTATACTTCATAATTAATGATAATAATAATAATATATATAAACAGCAATTCTGATGTGTTGAAAGCACAGTAATTGCAATGCCAATTAATATTGGGCTAAAGAAATGACATTTTCCCTCAGTTTAAACCGTTTTGTAACGACTTCCGGTTTACGCCCCGCCCACTTCCGAATACGAATACGAATCCGAATAATTAGCTGTCAAATACAAATACAGATACAAATACAAATAGTGGGCTCCCGGCACACCCCTATGGCTTACAGCCACGCACAAAAACACTGAAGAATGGCTACGGGCAAAACTTTGGACTATTATGAAGTGGCCTTCTATGAGCCCTGATCTAAATCCTATTGAACATCTGTGGAAGGAGCTGAAACATGCAGTCTGGAGAAGGCACACTTCAAGCCTGAGACAGCTGGAGCAGTTTACTCATGAGTAGTGAGCCAAAATAGGCGCAGAAGTCTCATTGAGAGTTACAGAAATCGCTTGATTGAAGTGATTGCCTCAAAAGGTTGTGCAACAAAATATTAAGTTAAAGTCGCACTGAAACAGATGTTTGAGATCATCTAACTTCCGTAGTTTGATGTATTTCCGACGCAAACAAGTTATGAGGGTGGGACATACGTTTAGAGGAATTTGATAGAAGGATAGCGTTGATTGACAGGTGGATGTCGTGAGATTATTGGCCTAAAATCTAAGGTGCCTGTTGTCGTCATTGCACGTGACCTACCGTTTTCCAGGATGTAAGAAATTATATACTTTGATATAAGATTACAACAAATGTAGAATTTTGTAATTCTTTTGGCATACATCGTTGATGATAGAATACTTTTTTCATTTCAGTGCGACTTTAAGGGTACCATCATTTTGTCCAGGCCAGTTTCATTAGTGATTCTGTTGAACCACAATTCTAAAGCAATGTCTGATTTTCATTAGTAAGTTTCAGTAAAGTTGCATTTATTATTACTTTTGTCAATTTCAAGTTATTTCAGTGACCATTGTAGTTTTCTCTTTCTTTAACGGAAGGGTACCAACAATTTTGTCCATGTTTGTGTGTGTGTATATATATACATATACACTGTATATAGTTGTGGCTTGACAAGTAAGTTAAAAAAAAAAAAAAAAGCGACGCATGGGAGAAAGCAGGAATTTAAGTGAATGCTGCCACTTCAGAATGCTGGCCAGTGGCAGAGATCAAGAAGTGGTTTGATCTTAAATATAGTAAAAGACTGCAGTAGGCAGTAGTAGTTCACAGGCAGAATATTGGTACTGTACAACTGGATGGGGACAGTGAGACAAGCCTCTCACCACACCCCGTTTGTATTGTAGCTATTGTTTTTATTATCATTGTCCTGTATTATAGTGCCTTTACTTTCATTATCTTGTGGTGTAATTCATGTTGTTGCTATGAGGTTGAGGTGTGTTAACAGTACTTTTACTCCCCTGAATATGTACAAAGGATGTAACAATAAAGGAATCTGAATTTGGACTATTGCCAGAATCATTGGAGATACATCACTGTACCAATCAATAATCTTGTATATATATTTGTATGTATCAATCAATAAAATCCTTGTATACCGTGGGACCCTAATCTTACTCAAGGACAAAAGGAAATTCTGTACTCTATTGTATAGATTATTATTGTAACTGATCCACTGATGTGGTTAGATATATCACCCGCCATATGTTGCATGAATACACAATGAACATATGAAATTGAAATGAACTTATTAATTTTAAACATTTTCTTCTTTCACTGTCATGCTTGACAATCGGTTCCCGTGTTCCACCACTTGGCACTGCGCATGCATGTTCATGGTGTGCATTGATTTCCACACACAAGCAAATGTTCATATTGATAAATCTCACACTTTGTGTGGAAATTATACCATGCATGATTTATGCATACATGTTTTGATTAATGACTTCAGGGAGAGCTGTGAATGTTGAGCAGGCTCCACTAAATGTAAATCAATATCTGAAATCACTTTGGAAACTAAACCTGTTAAAGATTGTGATGTGATAAAAAAAAGAAAGAAAAACGAAAAAGTGAAGGGTGGGTGTCATGAGGTAAACAATGAAATTATTTATTTTCATTAGCTTCAGAGTACCAACAAGAAATGGATATTGAATAAGCGTTCTTTCTATGCTACTGCACACCATAGACATCCAGTTAACATTAAGTAGAATTTATCTCAACAACTGAGGACTGAGCTGTTAATAAGGTGAATTGCCTCTCAGCAGTGATATTTACTTTCCATTCATGAATATTAAGAACAAACACCACGACACACAACACTACTTATTGGGCATTCACTCTGAGAGGCATTTAAAAATGCATGTTACCACACAGTTAAAAAATATTTCACAAATAGTCCATTCTTTTGAAGATATACTCATGATCCTTTGGCTGCAATATTAATCTGATTTTTAGTTGTTAAGATCTTTTTATAGAGATGTTCTTTTAACCTTTTTGGAAAACGGGGCCACAATAAAGTGACAGGGACAGGAAGAACGTCCTTTGTTCTGTTTCATCTTATCTTATATCTCACATTCCTCATGTTCAACAAATGTCAATAAGGAGTGTAAACTCTACATTCTACAGTGATAGCATGTTTATTATATTACTTAAAGTTCAAGACAAATGTATCAGAAATTAACTACTGTGATGGATATTTAACTAGAACAGGCTGTCAGCCCAATTGGAATGTAAAACAAGCATTACAATTGTGGTATTAAAGCTGCAGTATGTAACTCCTGCACTATGAACCTGTTACAAACAAGCTACGAGCTAACAGTGAGGGTAAATTCTATCTGTCAGGGTAGCAGTGTCAGACTGCTTTCCCCTTACAATTTGTGGGTTTCGGTAAGCCCATCAAGCCATAGAAGAATGCTGATGATGATTGGATCTCAGAATGCATGCGCACTTTAAACCAGTGTGGCCATGCCTCTATGGGAGGCTATGGGAGGAACTCCAAGACGACCCGACACCAATTTATACACCAAATTATAATAATAATTATAACTGCTGTAACAGAGGCAAACAGCAGCATACATAGACACCATTTCACCTCAACTCAATCACTCAGGCCAAATTTATGTTTTGTCGCTTTGCACTTTTGAAACTGTCACTTGACAGATATTACATCTTTCAGTTGAGCGACACTTCGATAAGCATGAATTAGGCTTCATACCTCTCGATTTATCATGGCAATATAGCAATATTGAAATGTTTAAAATCCTACAAACATCTTACATACTGCAGCATTAAGGTGATCCTGTGTAAAATCATTCAGAAAATGGGAAACCGAAACCGAGGAGATGGGGATAAATTGTGTATCACGATGCAATAAGGTCAGCATCAAAATGATTCAACACTGATATTGGCACTGCTTTGTGCAGTACCAGCATTCTTAAGAGCTTTCTGCCTCACACTCAATTGAACTATTAAGGCTATACTGTACATGAAAATAGCATTGTCATATATTCTGTTTGTTGATAAAGCAACACCTGTTAAAATTGAGTGAATGACATGGGTTTTCAACAGTAAAGTTCAGCTCTTCATGCCAAATTATTTTTTCTGGGCAGCTTATATTACAATATGCTAGATGTCTTTTCCCACAATCTTTTTTTTTTAATTGACAAAAGCTCTTTCACATACACACACTTTAAACTGATTTACTGTGTCTACAATTTGACCCATGTCAGTATTCAAACAGCCACATTCAGAGTACATATGCACAACATTTGCAACTTTGGTCTCAATCTCCTCAGGTCCTCAAAGTGAGGCCTCGGGCCCTCTGGGGTGGACCCCTGCCCCCTCTCTCCGGAGGGTGCCATCAAAGCGTGGTGTGACCTCGCAGCGCACCAGCAGGGTGTCGTCCTTCACGAAGCCCCTCTGCTGCAGCTGCTGCAGGTGCAGGAAGGTGACATAGCCAAAGCCCTTGGGGTTGCGCTGGAGTGTGGGCCTCTGGAAGGCCTGCAGGTCCGGCTTGGTCTCCATCACCTCCACATGATGCTGCCCCTCAGGACTTTGGTCCAGCACCGCTAGACGGATGCTGCCCTGAAAGGGCCACGACAGCTGCCCATCAAAGGCGCCCTGCATGGTGTGTACAAAGAGAGAGATGAAGCTGGAGCAGCGGGGTGCTGTGGGAGTCTGGAGGTGGAGTCGCAGGCACAGCTTGTAGCCTGGTCGGCCAGTGTAGAAGCCAGGGCTGTGCACCACCACGGGATGGCCGGCTTCTTGAGTGCGCAGGTGGGCAGAGAAGCCCTCCAGGTGCCAGATGTAGATGCCTTGGCACTGCTGAGCCTCCAGCTCCCTTACGGTCTCCTCCAGAGATGCCACCTTCCGTCTCAGCTCTGCCAACTGGGCTGTCTGTGATAATACAACATGGTGTTTAAGTAAATATACAGGTAATTTTGTCAATCCAAAAATGCATATATAAAACCTCAAAACACTGTCAATCCCAATTGGACCCAAATCACATTGCTTTGTGTGCTGTAATTGTGCAACCTGTATGGGGCAGGCAAGCAAATACTTTGTTGTCCACAGAGGACAATTATTTCCACAGGACAGTATGGACTAGATGTGAAAATCAGCATGAATAGTAAAACTGATGTGTTTCAAATCCTGCTGTACCTGGTTGTCTTTGTTAATACTGAGCTCGCGGAGCTGGTGGTCTTGCCGCACCAGTCGTCCGTCCAGTTGCTGTGTTGTCTCCTTTAGAGTCTGCCTCTCCTCACTGCACTGGCAGGGGGCAGCACTGCAGCTAGCTCCTGCTCCTCTGACCTCGCCTCGGGCCTCCGAAGAAGCCCCTGACAGCTGCAATGCAGTGCCATTAAAGCGGAGGCCACTTAAGAACTCGGCCATGTAGTGCATGTGCATCTGCGTGAACTCCTGCATGTGTTGAGCCAGGTCGTGCCGTAGCATCTGTCCAAGAGTTAGAGAGTTAAAGTGGTGCAGTCATGACAAATAGTGTCTGATTGCCATAATGTGTCCAGGTTATGTAATCGGACTCTGGTTATTATACTAGTGTGACGTGCTAGCATTCCTGAGCAGTGTTCGCATGTTTGCTTTACCTCAGAATCGCCATTGATTTCTGGGCTAGCTATAAAAATGCATTTAAAGTCGTGTGTACGTAGTAGCTAAATCTGCCAATGGATTTTCTTTTTCAGCAGATATCTTAGTTAAAAGATTGAGCTAGCTATAAAAATGCATTTAAAGTCGTGTGTACGTAGTAGCTAAATCTGCCAATGGATTTTCTTTTTCAGCAGATATCTTAGTTAAAAGATTGAGCTAGCCGGGGAGTTTTGTGTCTAAATGCATGGTATTTATTCAGTTTGGGAAATCCCACGATCTCACTGAATAAATACCACACATATAAACACAAAACTGTCTTGCTAGCTCAGCCTTGTAACTAAAATATCTGCCATTTCTTTTTTCCATAGACAGATTTAGCTACGACGTACGTAAATTTCATGCACTTTAAAGCGATTCCAATAATCAATGGCGATTCTGAGGTAAACATGCAAATGCTACTCAGGAATATTAGCATATCACGTTGGGATACAGTAGCAACAAGTGCACGATTACATCACCCAGACACATTTTGGCAACCAGACACTATTTGGCATGACAGTGCCTAGAAATCACAGCAGACTGTGATGTCAGTTTTGGTGGACACAGCCCTTTTTGGGTGAAAACAATCAAAACAACAAACGATAAAATGGCGGCAATAGAGGTTGTGAAAAACTGCTGTGTTGTGACCACAAACAATAAAACACCTACTAAAAAGCAAAAAAGGAATTTTACTATTTATTACAAGCAACAAAAAGAGAGTGGTTGATAATGGCAGTTATTTCTTTGAAGTTGTTCCACTGCATAGTAATGTCAATAAATTCCTACAACTATTTATGGTTCCAAATATCCATGGTTAATTTAATTTGTGCAGGGGTGCAGAATTTCTTCTCTGTTTTGAGGTTTGGGGTGCGGTGAAAAAAATATGAAAAAGGGGTGCGATGGTTTTAAAATGTTTGGGAACCACTAGCCAATAGGACCACTGTGTAAGGACAAAGGTGGAAATGAGAACCTTGAAGAAACTGACCTCCAGTTCCTTTCTCTGTGGGAGGGACTGATGCTAATCAGAAGCTCCTAGACTACTAGGGTTGGGTACCGTTTGACGGGATATGATACTGGTTCTGGTACCTGGAATTTGGTACTGGTAAGGGATGCAAACAATTAAACGAAAATCGATTCATTGGTCGTTAAGAACGTGGTACGAGTGTGTATTTTCCAATCACGTTTAAAATAACCTCCAGAGGGCACAATATAACAATTCTATATAACGAAGCAGCCATCTCAGGAGAAATGCAGAGGACGAATCAACAGCGGCATATTTTGAAAAATTAAGCGGGCTAAGCATTGTGTAGGCACACTTGAAAAGAAAGGGCAAGAGGCCACTTGCAAATATTGTGATGCCGTGTACACACACAACAACAGCAATGCTCTATAACGTAAAGAATGTTCACTCTGATAAGTTGGCTCTCCTCCTCATCTCACCTGGCTCAGTGTTTGCAAGGAGCTGTGACACGCAGCAGGCAGAAAAAATAACCCAGTCCGTCCGTAATAAAGAGTTGATTAAGAAAAAAGACACGCATTTGTTTGGAAATGTTGGTATATTAATTACAATTAATTGATTGATTGATCTTTAACATTACCAATGATCAATTCAGTAAATTGGCTACAATTTGCAACCCTAGTACCGGTACCCAACGGTACCTTTTTTCGGTACTTCTTTCTTTCTTTTGCTCATTACTTACGTACAATTTCTCCATTCAGATACATTCAGGCCCTATCCCAAAAAAGACATAGGCCCAATCCCAAAAACCCCCATTAGCCCTAGCCCTTGGCCCTACCCCTACATTTTGCACTTTCACACGTAGTATAGTGTGTCCCATTCCTTTTAGCTTCTAGGGCTAGGGGGCATATCGAGGGCTAGTGGATGTTCAAACAGCCCTCAAAAACGGATTCTGACTTGAAACTGAGGGGTAGATGAAAACTCACCCAATGCATAGCTGCCGGTGCCGTGAAAAAACATGGGAAAGAAGCCCAATATCTTCGCAAATAAACAAACACAAAAAAAAATCAGTGGAATAGCTTAGTTTAAAGTAGATGCAAAGGAACATGGCAGGTTCACACAGGATACAATTTAATGGGAATCATAAATAAGTTTTTATTTTTTTGAAGTTACTTATCGCGGTTGATGCGGTGGTCTGCAGAGCCCCGCAGTTTGCTTCACAATTCAGCGGTTGTACAATATTGCGGTAACTGCGACAGCCGTAGTACTCAGTAGTACTGACGTAATTTGGTCAGTACCCTTAAAAGTACTGAGTTCGGTACCCAACCCTAGAGGCGACAATTCAAAATGCTAATGCAAAAGGCTACATTGAAACTATTTCCTAAGGAAGTAGGCATAACGAAAATCTCAGTAACCTACCGTCTCTCGACATCCAAAGGTGCTAAATGTACAGGCTATGGGCGCTTTTTGACAATCCATGTCACAGTGAGATTCCAACTGAAAAATGAAAAAAAAAATATGTCAAGTAAGATTGTTTTAAACCAACTGTTTCTGCTTTGTAAAATGATTAATGAAATCAATTGCAAGACATACTGAGAGCCACCCAAATGTGCTAAGCAAACCAACAAACACATTTGAGAAGACAAACTGCAACTGAAATATGGCTTGTGAATTGTCCTCTACAACATTCTGTTGCTGAGCCCTGCTCTTTCACACAGACCAACTTTTTCTTTTCTATACAGAAGACAACCAGTATCTGTATGATATACTGTATCCTACAACAGCCATTTTATGTTGAGTATACAAAACATAAGGGACACCTGCTCTTTCCTTGAAAAAGACTGACAAGGTTAATCCAGGTGAAAGCTGCTGGAGGGGGCTGTGATAAAGGGATGCACCTGATTGCTCAATCCTTATCAAAGGGCCCAATGTGTGCCATGCAAACACACCCCTCACCATCACACCACCACCAGATTTCATCTGAAGGCTGTACTACGAAGCAGGCCAAAGGAGTTAGCAAGCTAACGTTGTCAAAATTGACTTGAAATTGGGTTAACTCAGTATTACGAAGCTGGCTCACCTGTTACACAAGCAAATTTCCATGGCAATATATGCTTCAGGGTAGAGGTCTTCTCGGGTCTAAAATGTGGACCCGAAACCGAGATGGACCCGAGACATTTGTTCCGAGATCCGACTAAATCTGATCATTTTTTAAAATATGTATACCGGACCCGATTTTGTCCGAGAGCAGGAGTAGGACAGAGACCCGAGACCCGAGTCGGATCGGGTATTTTACAGATCCGACAGGCAGTAGTAGCAAGTAGCAGTAGCATTAATCACTTAGGCTGTCACGGCTGTTGGCTTGCATGCTGTTGCATCACAGTTTGATGGAATTGCGATTTCCTCTCAATCTTGACAGGATCAATCGCTGTTTTGTCAGGCTGTGATGTGGCAGCATGGAAATGAAACGGCCGTAAATAAATAAGGCTACACAAAGCTGCCACTACGTTTGACCTCTTTATATTCATTTTCTTTCAGCTTATTTTTCACAAGGTAGGCTACTGGTGGTGGCTGCCGTATCTCCGCTCGCGTCGCGCCCGCGGTCTCACTGAATTCGCGTCATGCGTTTCTCTCGGGTATTACGCATAATGACACAGACCCGAGACCCGAGGTAATAGAATCGGATCCACCCGAACCCAATTGACCATAATAAAAGCGTGGAAATGTGGACCCGGACCCGTACGGGTCTCGGGTCCAGTTCGGGTCCTCTCGGATTTACCCGACCCGTGAAGACCTCTACTTCAGGACTAACCCCGGCAGGTTAACTCGAGAGGTTAACTCAATCTAGCCGGAAGGAAGTGTCTTGAGTTATGCATTGAGGACCAATGATATCAGATCCCCTTCCTCTAGTTAAATATTAAATATAGATTCCTACCCCATTCATTATTAAATAGAAACATTGTTTGGAAATGTGGTACAGTAAAAGACCTATCATAGAATGCATTTCAAATTGCATGCACAGTGAAAGTTTTATATGCATTTGGAGCGCCAATTCCATTCCAAGAACCATGACCATGTATGGGGTGTCCACTATATGGACCGATTATGATTTTATAGTTGGGCGCCACACAGGTGAACCTATCAATATGTCAATTAAGTTAAAGCTTATTTTAGAAGATCCCAGCAACTCTATGGACCTTCCACTACACAAAATATAAGATGCAATCCAATAGTGCGCAATGACTAGGGTTGCAAAGGGGTGGAATATTTCCAGAAACTTTCTCAACCCGAGATTAAACTAACTCGGGGAGCAGCAGCCCAATAGGCCACTCCCTTATGGGATTCGGCCATTCTCAGATCTGGCAAGACCGCCGGTCCCCGGTGGGCAGCTGCACCGGAGCACGATGCATTAGACCGCTACATCACCGTGGACCTCTATAACAGGGAACTTAAATGTAGCCTAGTTGGAGAAAAAACATAAAATGCAATTCTAGATCTTGCAGCATGATCTTGGTTAAAACAACCTGATTTAATACAAATCTAGTTTAATTTCAACTCAGCGCTGTGCATTCATCCATCACATGTGCAGTGCATTCTTCCATCACATGCACAGCTAATTCCTAGCATCCTGCACTCTAAGAGGGCTGTAGAATCCATGAAAGTTCTACTCACAAATTGATTGTCAAAAATGTCATTTTTAAAAGTTGTATTAGAAATGTTAGCCTGCATGTCTGCTAGGACAAAACAAAATGTTTATATTTGTCTTTACAGTCAGTCAAACTTCAATACCCTACCACGTGGTCAGAGCAACGACAACGGTAGCAAAGTTTTAGAGGAGCACTCCAGACCACCTCCTTATTCAGTGTTGCACAATAGCCGCCAGGAAGCGTCGTTGAGCAAGCAAACTCAATTTGTCTGGCGGTAGGCCTGTTTAGTATATTCTTTGTATTATATTGTGTATTTTGTACATCGTATTGCATACTGTGTATATTGACAGTCTATAAGCAACAAAGGCAACATTGTTATTGAAGTTGCTATTGGAACCTATTCTCATGAGATTTCGCCCCTCGACAAGATCCAGAGTTAGCAAATCACTTCCTCTTTGTTTTGCTGTCACTTCTGTTAGTGTTGTATTTAGTAGGCTTATTTTAAGTATTGGTATTGTACCGTCATAGAAAACTGTGATGCCTTGTGTAGGCTATGCTGTGTATTTGCATTACCTTCATGCTGCAATGTGAACTCTAGTAGATATAGCGCAGTATACTGTGTTGTCTCGTACCTTTTTGTATCTATAATAATTGCGCCTGGAATGAGGCCCGTAGCATGGATAGTGGCGTGGTGGTGAGACTCTGCCCCCTCAGGTCACAGCCGGTCAGGGACAGTGTATATTTCAATGTACTATATAATGTGTATGAGCTGTTAAAACTGTAGGAGTACTGACATCAGACTTACAAAATTGGCACTCCCCCTTGCCTCAAACTGTCTCAAGAACCCGCTCCCATGCCCGCCAGCTAGGAAAAAGTGATATTGGAATTTTGCGCCCTTACCTCTTCATCCATCGGTAAGTTAGCAACTATAATCTAAAACGTTCACTGTTTCAGTAACCATTTTATGAGATAATTGTAATCTTATGACACAAGGATAATGTTGAATTGAATTAGCTGTTAACCTTATTGGCATGGTTAGCTAGTTAGTTAGCTATTGGTAGCCGAGTTAGCGCTTGCTCTGTAACTTGACAAAGGATTTGATAACTGCAATTCTAAAGCATGTCTATATGCAGTAGCTTGCTAGAAACATATACTTCGGTGATAGTAATAGTTAATAGTATACTAGAAGTAATTTGTACATACGTTTTATAATTGTATAGCTGTGTTAGTTATCCTAGCATGCTATTGTTAGCTCTCAATGCATTCGCTTTTGGTAACGTTAGCCCTCCTGTGCAATGGCAAAAACACAGTGCACCATACTGTACCCTTCCCTGGCATTAAACAGAATTAATCAGGTGCAAACTGTGCTGTAAGGTTTCCGAAGCGATAGCCTACCAGAACTGTTGTGAGTGTGCTGTGTTGTATAGGCCAATAGGCAACGTTACGAAGTCAAAGTTGGTTAGAAGTCAGTTTGTCTCCCCAAAAATCTCCCGATTATCACTCGCTCAAACTACATTCGATATAATGTAGACTTACTGATAAATTGCCGATTGTTGGAGTTTATGCTGTTTTGTAGAATAGCAAAATGATGATTACTAATCACTTTTATAATTTGACCCATTTTCTTGTAACCAGATCACTAAATACATTTCCAATACTGGGACTCACGAGGTCCAGGTCCCGCGTTTCAGGGCTCTGGAGGTGTGCAGGTCCTTGAGGGCAGGTTGCAGCCAATGTCACCTAATGATATTATAAATGTTACAACACCCCCGTTTTATGAGAAATTAGCCTGTCTTCATTTTATGTAATGTTGTATGCGCAACAATTACATCAGAAAATAAAAACGTAGGCCAGTACCTGTACCCGTGCAGTTTTTTGTCATGTATTTATTCTAGAAAACAGCCTATTCTCACAATGAGATCTTCAGTTGATCAAACACACCTGTGTACTGAATAGTTTGTCCTAAGGCCTTGTATTGCAGTGTTGTGCTACGCATATAGTCTATTGTGATAAAATTATGACTACATTTCGGGGTGGAAGTTATTTTCCTTTCGTAGTTTACAACTCCAAAGAATTGTAATTCTGCAAAGTTGTGTAAGCCCAATCATCACTGCAGTGGCATCTGCTCCACATAATGTTGATCTAGCACCCAACTGCAGGAAGCATCGCGCATTTTGGGATTAAACAGCTCCAGTAGCGATATTCTATTATAACCAGAGGGCATTACAATAACATTCTAAACAAGATCTATTGACTGCATGACCTGTTACGTCTCCGGACTCCAGAGTAGGCTACCCCTTGTCCGCTGTGCGCTCATAGAGTCTTGGTGCACAGCCCTCTGTCTCTCCAAACTCATCGATTATGCTGAATCGCTGCGCTATGCGTGCAGTCTCCCACATAATTATGGGTAGGATAAGTAGGCTACATGCTACATCCTCTCTCCCTTTCTGTAAAGCGTACATTGTGTTGCCTTTGTATATGAAATGAGCTATAATGATTTAATTGATCTGACTAATAATCAGTTATTGCAGTGGTATTCCACTAGATTCCTTTATATCACCACAACTGACAGATGTTGAACCCAGAACAGTAATGTTTCAGTGTTCAACTGGCTTTGTTGGACACCTACTAAGATAAATATTGTTAGACTGTTAGGCAGATTTTATGTCAGTTTCACAGCGCAAATGATCCGTCTTCTGGTAAGACCCACAGTTGTAATTATTTGACTAACTATGTCTACTGTTCGTAGCTGCCTGAAAGCTATAACATTAGTCTATAGCCCAAGCCTCCAAGCCTACGTGGCCGGCTGCAGGGTGCTTTTCCTCTGTGTCGCGGGGGAGACGCACCATCGTTATAACTTTATTGTACTTTTTCCAAATGCAAATTCGAGGGTATGGCCTGTTAGGTAGCATGCATCTTTATAATGTTTGGGGGTTAAAAGGTACAGTAGTGTGACATCTTACGTTTCTTATATTAATGTTGCACAGAAACGGACATTTGAGATAATCTAACTTCCGTAGTTTGACGTATTTCTGAAGCAAACAAGCTATGAGGGTGGGACATAATGTTTAGAGGAATTTGATTGGAACATTGACAAGTGGACGGGTTTTAGGAACTTTAGACAGATTCGATAGAAGGATAGCGTTGATTGACGGGTGGATGTCGTGAGATTATTGGCCTAAAATCTAAGGTACCTGTTGTCGTAATTGCACGTGACCTACCGTTTTCCAGGAAGTAAGAAATGATATACTTTGATATAAGATTACAACAAAAGTAGAATTTTGTATTTTTTTTGGCATACATAGGTGAACACTATGACAAATTATGTGAACCAAAATGGGACAGAATGCTTTTTTCATTTCTGTGCGACTTTAAAGGGGAAGGCTCTTTTTTGACAACCTGGACCTTATTTACGGCATTGACTCACCGAGATAACTTTGGTGTAATTCGGAGGCCTGTAGAAGAAATTTAAAATCCAGCGCGAGCCAAGTATATCCATGTAATGGCTGTGGACAGGGCACTGAGAATGCAGCTTCTAAAAAATGTATTTTCTGCCGCGAAACTGTTGTTTTCATCAATCTATTTTTATGAATCGCTAGTTGTGCTTCCATAGAGAGAGGGCTTGTTGTGGTTTTCACATGCCTCTGTAATATGATCTTTAGAAATGTCTTTAGAAACTAAATAAAGTTTCCCCACTTGCTCCAGCACGCATGCACAGAGCACAGCGCACAGACTGGCTATTCTCCGTCTGTAGGCTACACTCGCGGCTCACGTTCTCTACGCTACGATCGGCTTGTTGGTGCCTGGAATATTGTGTGCAATATGGCTGAATATTTATCAGATTTTGAGGATATAGAAGATGACTTAGAATATGATGGAAGCCGATCGTAGTATAGAGAATGTGAGCCGCGAGTGTCGCCTACAGAGCAGACTGATCTGCAGAGAGAAGCAGAATGCTCACATGATCAGGATGGCGATGCCCGGCTAGGATTCTTTTGGGACTGTTTCTTGTGCCTACAGCTAGACATACTGTACAGTGGGTAGCCTTGAGCAATTATCAGAAGGGAGAAGGGTGGTAGTACTTCCATGAAAGAGTTTTGAGCCTGAGGCAAAAGATGGGAAGCGACTCTGCTGTCCTGACATCAGTGGGCAGTTCATTCCATCACTGCGGGGTCAGGATAGAGAAGAGCTGTGACCGCGTTGATCGACCGCAGGGGCCTCAGTGTGATGGGGCAACCAGTCGCCCAGAGGTAGCAGAGTACAGTGGTCAGGAGTGGGTGTAGGGTTTGACCATGGCCTGGAGGTACTGTAGGAGGGAACTGTTCATTTCATTGCCCTGTAGGCTAGTGGATGCGAGCTAATACAGGGAGTCACGAGTAGATGGCGGAGAAGGGAAGTTGTGTGTGAGAACTTGGGGTGGTTGAACACCAAGCAAGCAGTAGCTTTCTGGACAAGTTCCAGGGATTTAATGGCTGACGCCGGGGCCCCAGCAAGGAGGGAGTTGCAGTAGTCCAGGCAGGAGATGACAAGGGCCTGGATGAGCACCTGTTACGTTTCGTCAGTGAGGAAAGGGCGAATCCTCCGGATGTTGTAGAGCAGGGATCTGCAAGAATGTGTGATGTGTGTTGGATGTGATATGTGCGGTGTGTTGGATGTGATATGTGCGGAGAACGACAGTTGGTTGTATAGGGTCACACCCATATTCCTCACAGTCCAAGTCTGTGTCATCACTGTCTTCACTGGTGATGGCTACGTCCCGTTGCGGGCAGCCCTTCCCCCAGGAGGAACAGCAGTTCAGTATTGTCCAGGCTGAGCTTGAGGTGGTGTGTCGCCCTCCACTTTGAGATGTCAGCCAAGCACCCTGCTATGCATGCCTCCCCTTATGTGTCAGAAGGGGGAAATTACAGGACCAGTTGGGTGTCATTGGCATTGCAGTGATAGCAATTAATGTTGCAGGGCATGGCAGATCACATTTTGATTGACAGCTCTGCCGATAACATTGGCTAGCTGGCAAGAACGATGCCGGCTAGCAATGCTGAGATGCAAGCGATCTCACACAATTTTACCTAAACTGACAGTTAGCTAGTTATTAGCTAGATAGATAAATTATGAATAGTACAAAAGCTTGACGAGCCAACTAGTTTACTAAGCTTGTTGTCTGCCATTAAATTTCTTTAACCTACATTGGTAATTAATTTACATTTTGTCAGAACCCATCATTGCAGACATTGAACATAAACTAATCTGGTTTTAACCCATGTTTAAAGTGGCTCAATGTAGGTATTTTTTTTAAACCTTAAAATATCTTCAAAATCATTTTGATGGTACACTGCCTTGTAATAGGCAGAATGGTGCCCCTTTCATTCCCACCCCTCTCCCCAAATGCTTTTTTTTGTGTGTAGGGCTGCTATTTTCACTGAAAAATCTGTGACGCTTACAGCATTACGTCACACACCAACTTCCGCTGGCTATTGCTATACTGTAATAATAGCGCAATACATTTCTGATTAAGTACTGTATAAACCAGTTTAAAACTAGATTTACTTAACCTAGACTAACTCTAAACCAGGATTAATTTATTCCATGATGGTGCAACCCAGCCATAATGTGTTCAACTTCTCATGTGCTCATAATGATCTCATATTCCAACTGCGAGAGAAACACTACTCTCTTTCCCCTTGGTGTCCACAGTGATGAAAAATTTTGTTTATGTGGGCTGGGGCTTGTATCAGGACTTACACTCGCACTTCGCTTGAGTGACCAAGCCTAAAATTAGTTAGCTTTAGGGGTTGGATTACAATCTGTCTTCGTATTATGGAGTAAGCGTGAGCTGACATGTGGCGCTAACTCAAGTGTGCTAACTTGACTTGAGCCTGACTAGATCAAGTCTGCTTCGTAGTACAGTCCCTGGTCAGTCTATTTAAAGGAAAGGGCAGGCATCCATAATGTTTTGTACACAGTGTACAGTATTTCACAATGCTAATCAGCATCATTAAAGAGGCACCCGCTCACCTGGTCTCTGATAAGCTCCATACCACAATACTGACATGACACGTTGGCAAAGGGACATCGTTGCTCATGAAGCTGGAAGTGAAACAGAAACAAATAAGTTACCATGAATTTTGAATAGTTGATTTTGAGAATCTAGGCAAAATATGCTTTCTTAAATGAAAGTTTCTTAACTTACAACTTTCTTAAAGGACAGGTTCGGAAATAAAGGAGTAGTAAAGGCAAAATGCATGTTTAGCCCTGTTTTAAGGTTACTTATGATCATATACAAAGGTTCAGATCAAAACATTGACAAAACTAGCACTTTTGAGAAAGTCTGATAATTGCTCTACCACCGTTTTGGTCATACAATGGATGTGAAAAATCATTCAAAAAACATGTTAAACTCTCAATTTCAAAGACAAGAAACTGACCGAGGTGTTATTTGGCGTTCTGACATATAATTCGCCATAAAGTAAGATTCTGGTTCATCTGGAAAGGCTTTTTTAAATATTTAGCATAGAACTATTTAGTCGCAGCACATACGTGTATAAACCTCTGCAAACTAGGTAGCCTAGCAACATAAACAATAACAATAGCTACCGTAAGTAGTTCTGCTTTCTGAATCCCCTCTACGGATTGATCTACACATCTACAACGGTCACTTCAATACAAGTCAATGGATTTCATAAAAGGATCAATAAAACCCTACAGGATTCATACTTTGCGGCGAATTTGATGTCAGAACACCAACGGACACCAATTACCCCCTCGGTGAGCTTCTTGTCTTTGAAATTGAGAGTTTAAACATGTTTTTGAAAGATTTTTCAAGGTGCCCACCCACATCCATTGTATGACCAAAACGGTGGTAGAGCAATTCAGACTCTCAAAAGTGCTAGTTTTGTCAACGTTTTGATCTGAACCATTGTATATATTCATAAGTAACCTTAAAACAGGGCTAAACATGCATTTTGCCTTTACTACTCCTTTAAGGATTATAGGCCATGTTATAAGGCTATTTTCGATCATATAGTACAATGGCCAATATCAAAGTTTCATCAAACGGTGCAATAACCTTTGACATAGATTATAATGCTAAATTCTGAACCTTGTCCAAGAAAGTTGTAAACAAATAAATCCAATGAGAGTGGGTGGGCAACTGATTGTGCCCATGTTTTCCTTAGGAACTGAAATAGCAGATACTGAAACTGAAACATACAAGAACAGCCTGTGGCATTTCTCTTTTTCTTCTAAAGCAGATTATACTGTATGTATAAGAACATCACAGAAAATGTGTACAGAGGAATCAATAGAGGCAACTTAGACCCTGATTATATCAGTGACAACCAGGGAAGACTGGAGGACAACAACTCGGAGAGACAGCGACCGGGGCAGAACAGGCTAGCAACCCAATCTGTGCCATTACTGTTTGTTATTTGCTTGTTTGTGTCTTCGTGTGCTTTTGTTTGGTTGTTATTATTGTTGTATTTGTGTTGATGTTTTGATGGTATTGTTGATGTATTTTGGGTCTATGATTAGTTATTGTTGATGTATAAATGCACTTTTAACCTGTTTTTATCCTCTAGCCCACCTCCCCTTTCCCCACAAGTGGCTGCTGTCACTACCCAGGCTGTCATTGTAAATAAGAATCTGTTCTTAATTGACTTGGCTGTTGAAATAAAGGTTAAATAAAATAAAAAGTTATCTGTGAGGACTCCCACAAGCTACAATGAATGGAAAGATACCCCCAGGGGTGCCCAGGCAATGAACAAATGACCATGCCACATATACCAACAGTGTATATGTGGCAAAATCGGCAAGAGTGACCTTGGGTTAAAGATCCACCAAACAAGGATGACATGCCTGGCGGGGGCATGAGCAGCACAATGCACAGGTGTCCAACCTGGTGAGACACAGGAGTGGCCAGGCCCGGAGTCACCCCATAGTGCCCGGAACCTCCAAGTGCTGCATACTAATCCCTCTAACGTTGGGTCTGGGAGGAGGTGGATCAAATAACCTGCAGCTAACATGACTTCACTGACATGACTTCACTACTGGAGGCAAAGGAGAAGGGAGGTGCCGATATGAAGTTACAAGCTATAACAACAATCAAAGCTGAACACTTTGGAGGAGAGGAGAAAGAATCCTGAACACCTTACTCGAAGAACCAAAGAGCGGTGAAGATCCACATTAGGCAGGAAATGAAAGCTCTGAAGCCCCCCCCCCCAAATAAATAAATAAATAAATAAATAAATAAATAAATAAATTTAAAAAAAATAAACTGGCAGGAGAACATGGAATGAATTGGTTTGGCCCAGCTGATGTGCATCATTCAAAGGAAGGGACATCCGCCGAGCAGAGGCATCGGAGGCGGTGTCGCGAAAGGCCGGAAAAAGCTGAGCCGCTCAGTTACTTAACACACCCAATGATTCCAGAAACATTACTGAATATGTGTCCAGAGGCATCAAAAGATGTAAATACACAATGATTTAAAATTTCAGATTGCAAACTGGAGCAGTAGATTATCAAATGAGAAACATTAAATGTGATACCTTGCTCTCCTCATAGACAAAGCTCTCCACACAGTCAGGACAGGACACGGGCCTCCGCTGGCACTGGTGGCTGGTATGTTCCTCCAGCTGGCTCTTCCACACAGAGTCCTGGCACAGTGGGCACGGCACAGTGGCAAACTGGCACTGGTTCACATGACTCTGAATGGCAGAGAAAAGAACATTTCATTGCAAATCAAGACATCGGTGAAGAGGATGAGGTGCCTTTCAGCAGTGAGGACTTTGACAAGTACTAGGGTTTTGTGTTTTTTTCTGAATATACAGCTTATTTTCTGAACACAGCAGGGTTAGGAGGTCAGATGATGCGTTCAAGGGTATAAGACCTCTGGTGCAGACCTACCCAAATTCCTGAGCTGTAGTAAGATAAGACCTCTGGTGACCTCTACCCAAGTTCCTCCATCTGGTGCAGTCCTACCCAAGTTCCTGAGTTGAGTTTTTTTATTTGTACTTGGCACACAAAAACATCAGTTATGCAGAATTATAAAAAATAAATTTATATTATATAAAAATAGTTTCAACCTTGCATAAAGCCTCTTTACAGTTCTATATGAATTATTACTGCACCTTGTATAGCTAATAATATTGCTGTATTATTATGGTGCGTTTGTTTGTGGTCGGACGTGGCAAGTCGCAAGTGGCAAAATACCTACCTCCGACCTGTGTGCATTCGAGCTATAGCGAATGATATGATATGATATTGACATCAGCCGGCAACTGGGGGCTGAGAAACATATACGAATTTGCGACGAGGAAGTGCGAGTTCATGCGGCGTTTTATTTAATCATTCCTAGTAGCAAGTCGCAATTTGCCACCTCCCAGTTATAAACGAATGCACCATTAGTATCTGGACAGCAGCAGAATCCCCACAAACTCATCTGATACATGGCAAACAACGACTCTGACCGCAGCACAACCCGTGATAAATTGGGAATAGACCACACCCTCTCATGAGTTATTGCTTCAGCAGTCAGTTATGCTATAGTAAATCTAGCAGAGCTTATCAAGTGATTTATACTTGGATTATACCATGGCCTGGGTTAATACTCTTTTCTGAATGGCCAGCAGACGTGCGTTAAAACCGTGTATACGCACACGTAGTTCGTCTGAAGTTTAATTACCGATTTAAATGAATGCGCAGGCTTTGACAGTAACCCAAATGAGCTAATCCCATAGCCTGCTGTACCATTTGCTAGCTAGCCATGAACGAAGGGTTGGATACTGCATATTTGCTGTGCAACGCATCCATTGTCCAGTTGTCAAATCTATTTGCCAACAAACTCTTTATGATAGCCAGACACCTCACTGTCCCCAAATCCAAAACAGTTTTTTCACTTTGTGTTATAATGTTAGCCTATCACTGTCAGTTGTAGGCTACGTCACATTCTTTGACAAAGCTGTGATGAAGGCTACGGCCGAAAACGTTGTCCTTTTAAATCGTTTTTTCGCATCTAGACCTGAGTGTGCGGTGTCTTTCTTTTCAATTTTGTTCCCCGTCTCCAGCACCTCTTCTAGCTTTCCAGGTGTGCGTTTTCTCAGTTTTTACGTCACATTTTTTGACAGCTCTTTAATGTTTCTATGTGTTTGAGAGTTGCAGTAAAAGAAGCCAGATGTATGGAAAACGGTCTCCGCCTCGTTTATTCATTTACAGTATATAAGGCATCCAAATATATCAGTGTGAAGAGGCAATTGCTGGATTCTAATACCCTGTTGCTTCACATAATGATATGACACATCCCGTCCTCGCAAATCAACTCACAATGAATGTAAGATACGACTGATGGTGATATACCACGACAGGAAAACAATACTTTTGGAGTTGAGGACAATCAGGTGTCTGGCTATCATAGTTTGTTGGCAACTAGGTTTGACAGATGGACGATTTATATGTTGCACAGCAAATATGCAGTAGCCTACACTTCGCTCATTGCTATCTAGCATTATACCATGGCCTGTGTTAATACTCTTTTCTGATTGGCCAGCAGACGTGCGTTAAAACCGTGTATACGCACACGTAGTTCGGCTGAAGTTTAATTACCGATCTAAAATTAATGCGCCGGCTTTGACAGCAACCCAAATGCAGTGATGCCAATTTAGCGACTTTGTCGCTAGATTTAGCGACTTTCCAGACCCCCCGGCGACTTATTTCATGAAAAGCGACTAGCGACAAATCTAGCTAATTTTTCTGGTCATTTGGGGAATTATTGTGTTGACAAGGAAGCGAGCTCAGCTCACGAGTCACAATGAGAGAAAACGTTTTTTGCTGCCTTCACGTCCTCTCTCGCTCGCTCGCCGACACACACACCACACGCGCTGGGATCCCTCCCGCAACAACCAAAAACCAATCGTATTGTCAGAAACGGCTAGTTTACCTAGATACTGGTGACGTTAGGTAAACTTTTAATTAAGCCATGTAAGCTATATTATTTTTCTGTTATTCTTTAGGTTTACAGACCTACGTTGTTTAAAAGAAAAAAAAGCTAATGTTATACATTCCCATCATCATCACATGGCTGATGTAGGCTAGCCTACTACTACTACTAGGGTTGCACTGTAAAAAAAGAAAAAAGAAAAAAAAGAAGTTATACAGCAACAAAAAAAGGCCATCTAGCTACTTCTATCGACTTCTTGGACAGCCAAAAGCTACTTCCCTTACTGAAGAGTTGGCAACACTGCCCAAATGAGCTAATCCCATAGCCTGCTGTACCATTGGTAGCTAGCCATGAACGAAGTGTTGGATACTGCATATTTGCTGTGCAACGCATCCATTGTCCAGTTGTCAAATCTATTTGCCAACAAACTCTTTATGATAGCCAGACACCTCACTGTCCCTAAATCAAAAACTGTATATTCACTTTGTGTTATAACGTGGTGTTGCACGTTAGTGGTGTAGTAGCCAGATATGATTTTGTAACGTTAGTCTAAGAGTTGCAGTAAAAGAAGCCAGACGTATGGAAAATGGTCTCCGCCTCGTTTATTCATTTACAATATATACGGCATCCAAATATATCACAGTGTGAAGAGGCAATTGCTGGATTCTAATAACCCTGTTGCTTCACATAATGATATGACACAGCCCGTCCTCGCAAATCAACTAGCCATGAACGTAAGATACGACTGACAGTGATATACCACGACATGCAAACAATACTTTTGGAGTTGAGGACAATCTGGCAATCATACATAGTTTGTTGGCAACTAGGTTTGACAGCTGGACGATTTATATGTTGCACAGCAAATATGCAGTAGTTGTCACTTCGCTCATTGCCATCTAGCAATATCAGGTAGCTACAGTCATAGATATATCGGTGGCCATGGCTATGGAATTAGCTAGTTTGGGTTGCTAGGCTCATTGTGTGGTTGCTAGGTCGTATCCAGGGTTGAGAGACATTGCTGAAAGAAAAGGTAACGGACACTTTCCATTTCACTTACGGTTCCAAACCCATATTAACTATTGGAGGTCATCGCTGTTCCTCCAAGAAATATGATATTCAATTTGTAATTCCATAGCAACGTGATTTAGCAGTGAGGGACTATAATGAAACTCAGCAATGAGCAACACATAAATAACATTTCTTTATATTTTAATGTAGAAAATGTGGCACATATTTATTTGTCTTTGGCATGTGGGGCCATGGTATAAGCAGGATAATCAACTCATAGGTGTGCGTTAAACGGTTTTAAGGCACTCCGCGGAGGAAACCTCCACTTCGTGCCTTAAAACCGTTTAACGCACACCTACTCGTTCATTATCTCTTACATAACATGTATTACTCAGTGAAATGTGTTCCCTTTAGGGCTGTCACAATTCATCAAGTGACTCAAGTAATGTGATTACAAAGAATCCTGGATCAGAATTTACTGCCTCAAGGCTCCTATACAAAATGGTTGAGGACGGTCCTGCTCCCGGTAAAAAAAATAATAAAAGAAACTAAAATGCAAGCATTTCAGGCTCAATATGAAAGAAAATCTGGTTTTCTGTAGCTTCTGCAGCTACTGCATTTCACAACAGTACATTATCCATGCTGTAAAATTCAAGGAGGAATAAGACTCAGGCATGCAGATAGATGTAAGGTTTCGGTTTATTTATGTTATACATGTGGGTTAGCTAGATGTGCAGCCAGCTTTGATTATGCAATCTCCCACTAGGGAGGGCAGGGGAACACTCATTAATGACAGTCCCCACCAAGTCTCATGTCATCATCTCAAACACTCTAGCGCCACCAACGTCAAATTTGTAAGTGTGTTTTTGCACGTCCGATTTTCAAAAACGAGGTACCGTTGGATTCATTGGACCATATTGGATTTCCGCGATTTTGGATTTTGTGAAAAACCCTTAAAATGAATCTCCTTCTACGATTTTTCACCAATCTGCATGAAACTCGCTAGGAACAGTCTATAGACAAATGTCTACAAAAGTCTTACAGGGATTTATGATTTTCAAAAGTGTTCACCTGGTACAGCTAATCGATTCCGGTGGCGAAATGGTGGAAACGGTGTCGTATCTCAATAACGTTCTGGGGTATCAAAACCTAATTTGGCACAATCATCGGGCACAGTCCCATGACCCCTCTCACCAAGTGTCATGTCAATAAACCAAACACTCTAGCGCCCCCAACGTGTCACAGTTGGAAGTGCGTTTAACCTTTGACCCGTAAGTTTGATTTTCAAAAACAAGGTACCGTTGGATTCCTTGGCTCAAACCGAGCTCAATGACATCATTTTCTGCCATCGGATTTTCCGGTATTTTGGATTTTGTAAAGAACACTTAAAATGTATCTCCTCCTAGGAATTTTCACCAATCTAAATGACCCGCTACCATTAGCAGGTCCCGTCACAATCCCTTCTCCTTCTCAACAGACGAAGGGTAAGCAGTAAAAGCTTTTGGTCTACTACTGCTTCACAAACAGAAGCAAAAAGAGTCAGAAAAAGGCACTAATAATGTGGTCAACCATCTTGCTGCTATCCGGAACGAGGACTACAGTGTTTTCTTCTTGTAAACGTAAACCCCTGTCCAATCAGAAGCCTTCCCAGCCCCAAACCTTACACGGACCCGAATAAATGCGATTAAAAGTGTCCTCATTCGGATTGACTATTTCCCATGTAAACCCGCAGGAAAAACGTTCATTCTGAATGATTTCATTTGGATTATTTAATTCTGAATTTTCATGTAACCGCAGCCACCGTCACCAAGTCTATGTTGACACCTCAAACTCTAGCACCACCAACATATCAAAGCTGGAAGTGTATTTATGCTGACCGTATACCTGATTTTCAAAACTGCAATATGGATTCAAATGTGGCTGTGGCGTTTTTCACTTGTTGCCTTTGATCTGCTTGGCCCCCATATCACTGCTTGCGACTACATTTACTATATTTCTTAATCTTCCTCTGCCATTAGTCTATGGCAGCCTATAGAACCATATGTGACCGCCGCTGGTGATTTGGTCCTCAACTAGGCATTTTCATTTTTCAGTTTTTTACAGATTATGAAAGTGCAGATTGTAAGCTTTCAAATGAGGTCTCATACATTGAAATCTGAACATATTTGAAGAAGATATGCTTATTTGAATGCTAGTACTGCCAAATCAACTTAGCTGAGAAATCGCCCTCCAAAGTTTTCCAACAATTTCACACCTCTGACTGCCAGGTAATGGGCGTGAACAATAGCCTGGTAACCGCACCCCCAGCCACTCCCCCACTGGACGATCTGTCATTATCTGTCAGAGTGGCTGTCAACTTGGGGTATTACCTGAGAGTGGGGTGCTCTCTCACTGATGACCCCACACTCTTTGAGTCAGTATTAATCTTGTGTTGTGAATGCAGTTAAGAACAATATAAGATGAAGTTCAAATTTAACGTTCTTTATTGTCAAATACATGATATACATTACAAGCATAAGTAGTAAAGTGTACAAAAAAAGGCAACAGTCTAAGTGTTAAAGTGTACAGTCAGTTGTATAGACAAGGTGCATAGTGTTCATTGTGATCAAGTGCACAACAAAGTAATAAGGTGCATAGTGTTCAATGTGATCAAGTGCACAACAAAGTAATAACAAGGTGCATAGTGTTCATTGTGATCAAGTGCACAGCAAAGTAATAACAAGGTGCATAGTGTTCATTGTGATCAAGTGCACAACAAAGTAATAAGGTGCATAGTGTTCAATGTGATCAAGTGCACAACAAAGTAATAACAAGGTGCATAGTGTTCATTGTGATCAAGTGCACAGCAAAGTAATAACAAGGTGCATAGTGTTCATTGTGATCAAGTGTACAACAAAGTAATAACAGTCCCCAGCTCAATACTCAAGGTAATAACAGTACTCGGCTCAGTATTCAATATTCGAACAATGCAGTCTGTGCAAGTGTGCGCAAGTCTGTGCAAGAGAACACGCAATGCTTCAGTATACAAACAGGAAAAGGCTGTGGCCTTTCTCCTGCAGTGCTGTCCGTCCTGAGGATCTGCAGTGAATCTACAAGCGGACAGTCTTGTTCTGAGCTGCTGTGGAGTTTGGCGGGGGACATGTGACGTCTCGTCCCTCATCAGAACAGAACTCTCTGATCTTGTTAAAGAGATATGTCTGTCTGGCCATGTCCAGTCCGGGTGGGGCTTGCACAGGAAGACCTTCTCTGGGGGGCAGGACATCAGGCTTGCGCAGCAGCTGAAACTCGACTGCCGGTGCATCACGGTGTTCTCTGGCCACAACCATGCCAGGTCTCTCTGCATCAAAACTGCAATAGAATAGAAGGAAGAAAGTACATTCAACTATTGCCCACAGTACTGGCACTCCATATACATAAAATAGTACCAGAAAGTGTTGATTAAATAGACTAGCTAATGCATGATAATTACCTGAAGTGCTGGTAACTCGAAATCTGTGGGAGTGCCCGGAAGTAGGGTTTCAGATGCTCTTGCCAGTTGTAGCATTTGCATGTCCAAGCGCATGGGGGTCTGCACTTGTCCACCATTCTCCTGGTAGTCTTGGGCTATGGCCTGGAGCTGGTTCTTGCTCATGCTGTAACCAAAACAAAAAACAAGGTGTCAGACTAACATACCTCTCATGCTCTCTCATTCTGTTTCTCTCTGTAATAGCTACCTAGCTAGCTAGATATTAGCTGCCTCGCTGGCTAGTTTAGGAACACAGGGCTAGCTCAGCTAACTAGCATGTTAGCTAACGTTAGCTAGCTAGATATTAGCTGCCTCGCTGGGTAGTTTAGGAACAAAGGGCTAGCTCAGCTAACTAGCATGTTAGCTAACGTTAGCTAGCTAGATATTAGCTGCCTCGCTGGCTAGTTTAGGAACACAGGGCTAGCTCAGCTAACTAGCATGTTAGCTAACGTTAGCTAGCTAGATATTAGCTGCCTCGCTGGCTAGTTTAGGAACACAGGGCTAGCTCAGCTAACTAGCATGTTAGCTAACGTTAGCTAGCTAGATATTAGCTGCCTCGCTGGCTAGTTTAGGAACACAGGGCTAGCTCAGCTAACTAGCATGTTAGCTAACGTTAGCTAGCTAGCCTTTGTTAGTTAGTGCTAGATTTGTTATGCTAGCTAGACTCAGTCACTTGTTTAGAAATGAGCTACTGCTAAACGACTAACGTAAATGTAAACAGCACAGATAGTATAAAGATAGCTTACTCGAAGCATTGTCCTCTTCTTCACTACCACATTCCGAGATTGTACCATCGTCAACATCCATGTAGTCCTTTAGGTACGAATCCATAAGTTCTCCATTGTCGAATCGTCGAGCGGCGTTGAGCAGATCTTTGTTCAGAGCTTTCGCAAAAGCAGTAGCATCCATGGTTAAACGTGGAACTGAATGTAAACAAACAAAGCGTGCTGTTCTTATGGGCAGGGTGGGGGCGGAGAACCCGGAAGCAATAGCCAATGAAAACAAATCATGCTAATCGATCTGCCCGCCCCCAAACCCGGCTCGAAATCAGCTAAAAACGAGCTTAGTTTGCAGACTAATTAAACGTATTTCGTGAACCTAAAACTGTTGTCTGTTATAGTAAGTAGGTTCTTCACAACTTCAACTTTGGTAATACGCAAAAAAACAAAAAACGAAAAAAAAAGTTTTTTTAGCTATTTTGCCCTCTAGCGCATTTCGGGGTTTGCCGAGTTGCGGACCAAATCACCAGCCGCTGTCACATATGGTAAAAGGTTTTGCCTTTTGGCACAGAGTCCCTGTCCCGTCAGCAAGTGTCATCTCGATGCCATTAACACTCTAGCGCCCCCAACGTGTCACAGTTGGAGGTGCATTCATGCTGAACCGTGCGCCCGATTTTCAAAATGCAGGTGCCGTTGGATTCCTTGTATCAATCTGAGCTCAACGGAACCCATGAGGTCATTTCTGCCTATTGGATTGTCCGCCATATTGGATTTCATGAAAAAGTCAAAAAATATTTCAGAGGCCACAATTTTCTTCAAAACTTCCATAATTAGCACAGATACTCTTCAGACCAAGTCTGTCAAAGTTGGAAGCGAGTTCATGCTGAAACGTATGCCCGATTTTCAAAACTGCGGTAGGGATCCAAATGTGGCTATGACGCGTTTCACTTTTTGCTTTTGATGCTCTTGTCGCGCTGCCTGCTTGGCCCCCATATCGCTGCATGCAGCTATATTTGGTAGTATTATTATTATTCTGCAATGAAAGTCTATGGCAACATCTATAACGGATGGATTGGGGGCGCTATAGAAACCGCCTGAAATTGCGAACTTTCAACAGGAATATCTCATGCCCCGTTTCAGCTTTGCACACATATGCCACTGCTCACGCGGAACACATTTGCCTCAAGAACCCACAACTTTTAGTATGTGACATTCACACAGTATGTGACATTAGCAGCTATGCTCTTCATAGCCGTGGCTCTTCATAGCCGTGGCTTTCAACTTAGGCCAAGTAGCTAACGTTGGCTAACTAGATGTGCCATCTTCATTATCACTGACTGTCGTAGCAGCTTGCTTCTGTATGAATTTCCAATTGCTATCTAGCTAGCTAAAGTTTATCTGAAAGTCAATCTTAGCATATTATATTAACTTGTTTTTTCAGCCAGCTACCTTAGCTGATGGTAGACGGCAGGCAACACACTAGTTTAAACTGCATCAGCAATATCATCCACTCCTCCCTCTGTGATAAACCTAGTTTGTTTCACTCTAGACTTAAGCTCATTCATCACTATGCTGAAAATGCAATGTGATGCCCCAATGTCATACAGTAGGACTACTCCTACTTCATTCAAAAATTGTATAGATGTAGACTGTTACACTTAAATGTCACAAGACTTGGGTTGGAGTGTGAGACACAAGGCTACTACAGAGTGAGCTAGGATAAATTACATTGTTCAGAGCATATGTGTTCAGCTATAACGGTATATTTTAACTTTGTTTTTATCCAATTCATCAATTAATCAGGTCTGTTTTTTGGGGATGCACAGCGTCAAAACAATTGGTGCGACAAAATGATTTGATGCGTCAACATTGACGGATGCCATTCACTTTCATTGGCTGCAGCCGAATGGCATTCTGGTTCCGTTGTTGTCCCGGTGCGTTGCGTTGCCTGCGTTGCTAGCGTCGAAAGTTGAAAAATATTCGACTTTCAGATGCGTTGCCGGAGCTGCCGACCAATCAGATGTCTTGACGGAGAAAGACGTCATCGCAAGGCGGGATTTTCACATTTTTCGATACCAAGATGGAGGACAATAGCTGTTTGTTTTCAGGATAGGATGTACCCAATACCTGCGGGCACCACGTTCACGTTGCCTCAACCACAATGCATAAACGATCGCCACACGTTCGACCAGATTAGCATCCATGACAGCACTAAACGAAAAGCCGGGTGGGTTTTCAAAATAGTGCGCGCTAGCAGGTTCGGAGAATATACTGGCTGTTGCGAGCGCAGTTTTGGACAATGTGATTGGTTGTTGTTGCGTGCGGCAGACACGCCTTCCGCCATACGTTGACGGACACGCATCAAACGCAAGCGTGTGAGCCCGGAGTAAATGAGCTGCTGCTCCCCACCCCCACTCTGTTCGTGCCTCCAGAAATTCTGAATGTTTTTCTCTTTTTCTTCCAGATAGGGGGCTTCCAATGTCAGAAACCCAGGCAAATCTGAAGTTTGTTGAATCACGTTTTTAGAATTTGGCTGCCTGCTAATAACTAGCCACAAATACTGAAAAGGTGAGTTTTTCATAATAGAAGAAAAAAATAAACAGAAACAGAAATGGTAATTCAGTCATTAAGAGTACCCCATTCTAAAAGATGTATCAGATTGCATAAGAATCATTTTAAGTTTGTTTTTTTGTGGGGAATAAGGGTAGCCTAATGAAAATCCACTTACAGAAAAGGGTCTGACAAAAAGGGAACTGACTGACATTATGCAATGTGAATTTGTATTCATGCAGGGCTTGAATTTGCGATTATTTTGATCGCATACTGTATGCTCCCGAAATTGAATCTGTGCGTCCTCAAAATATAATTGGGAGCATTTGTGCGAATGCACATAATTGTTCTGGTGCAACCTTTTTTCCATTTGGACGTCCCTTTCTCTGTATTCGCTAGTTACACACTTACCTGTGGAGTCATTCACGGTAGTGGTGAAAACAAATGTTCCTCCTGTGACTTAAACACCTAAACAGCCATATCTCGACTTAGGCTGTGTGCACAGTGCAGATTTTTTATGTAGCAGATAAGTTACCCAGAGCGGATTTTGTGTTGGAAAAAAAGCAGCAGCTCTCGCGAAGCATATTTAATTTCCATAACAACATTCTTGACTCTACACAAGTTTGATACATTATCTTGTAACCAACTGTTACATTATGTACTTGCACTTCACAACTTTTTGGATTTTACTGTCAAAAAGTAGAAAGATTGGCTCTGGCTGGAGTGGAAGCTGTTATAGCTGCAAAAGGGGGACCAGCTCCATATTAATGGCTATGAATTTAGAATGGGATGTCATAAAAGCTCCTGTAGGTGTAATGTGTAGGTGGCCCAATACTTGTGTGTGTGTGTGTGTGTGTGTGTGTGTATGTATGTATATGTTACGGTCAATGTGAGAAAACGGGGAATGTGAGCTTTTCCCGGTTATTGCGCACAGTCCCCGACCTCGCGGGGAATGTAGGAGAAACATGTGCGTTTCTCACATCTCCCGGGTAATGTGCACATTCCCCGACCTTGCGGGAGATGTGAGAAATTGGTTAGTATTTCTCACATCTCCCGCAAGGTCGGGGATTGTGCACATTAACCGGGAAATGCTTACAATTCCCGACCTTGCGGTAAATCTAGCAAAGTCCAGCCGTATGCAAAACCTCTGCGCAGCCGGTTGGTGGGAGAGGGCTCGTGCGCTTAGAACGAGAGGCGCTTGACATTTTGCCCATGGTTTTAGAATACATAGCATCAATTGCATTAATGGAAACATTAAATTGGGTCTAATTATACATGTGTTGAAAGTTAAGATAATTAGCCTACAACCCGTGAGGCTACGCAACACAATAAGCAAAACAATCTCACCGTTTCACTAGTCCCACTCCTCTGTTTCACTCGCCCCGCACGGCAGGGACAAGAGAAACAATGCACATCTTCTGTTCTCGGCCGTCTTGAATTGAACTGTTACACCACAGAACGAAACTTATAACTAATAATAGTAAAGGACATGTACACGTTGTTTGTCATCAAAAAATGTAATCTCCACCTTTATTAATTTCTGTGTAAATCTGATCAAACCAAAAAGTGTTTCATTCGTCCTGGTCCTCCCCTACAGTTAATAACAGTCTGTGGTCTACCTTGAACAGTAATATAGCCCATGCTGCACACAGTGTAAGTAGTATTAGGAGGATACACTGGTGATCAAGTTAACAAACGCAAAAGGAACATTGCAACAACAGGAAGGTGGGAACCTCCAAAGGAACCCTACACGTTAGCTAGCCGAAAGACAGACGAAAAGACGAAAAATCTCTCACAGGTGTGCGCCAGTAACGTTAGCCCAACTACCGTGGGTGCCTCTTATGGTGCACGCCATCTGAGGCGTCACATAAGCCCTCTCCCACCACCCGGCTGCGCAGAAGTTTTGCATACGGTTGCGCTTTCCTAGATTTACCGCAAGGTCGGGAATTGTAAGCATTTCCCGGTTAATGTGCACAATCTCCGACCGTACGGGAGATGTGAGAAATACTAACCAATTTCTCACATCTCCCGCAAGGTCGGGGAATGTGCACATTACCCGGGAGATGTGAGAAACGCACATGTTTCTCCTACATTCCCCGCGAGGTCGGGGACTGTGCGCAATAACCGGGAAAAGCTCACATTCCCCATTTTCTCACATTGACCGTAACATATATATATATATATATATATGTTACGGCCAATGTGAGAAAACGGGGAATGTGAGCTTTTCCCTGTCATTGTGCACATTCCCCGACCTTGCGGGAGATGTGAGAAATTGGTTAGTATTTCTCACATCTCCCGCACGGTCGGGGATTGTGCACATTAACCGGGAAATGCTTACAATTCCCGACCTTGCGGTAAATCTAGGAAAGCGCAACCGTATGCAAAACTTCTGCGCAGCTGGGTGGTGGGAGAGGGCTTATGTGACGCCTCAGAGGGCGTGCACCATAAGAGGCACCCACGGTAGTTGGGCTAACGTTACTGGCGCACACCTGTGAGAGATTTTTCGTCTTTTCGTCTGTCTTTCGGCTAGCTAACGCGTAGGGTTCCTTTGGAGGTTCCCACCTTCCTGTTGTTGCAATGTTCCTTTTGCGTTTGTTAACTTGATCACCAGTGTAGGCCTATCCTCCTAATACTACTTACATTGAGTGCAGCATAGGCTATATTACTGTTCAAGGTAGACCACAGACTGTTATTAACTGTAGGGGAGGACCGGGACGAATGAAACACTTTTTGGTTTGATCAGATTTACACAGAAATTAATAAAGATGGAGATTAATTTTTTTTATGACAAACAACTTGTACACGTCCTTTACTAACCTATTAGTTGTAAGTTTCGTTCTGTGGTGTAACAGTTCAATTCAAGACGGCCAAGAACAGAATATGTGCATTGTTTCTCTTGTCCCTGCCGTGCGGGGCGAGTGAAACAGATGAGTGGGACGAGTGAAACAGTGAGATTGTTTTGCTTATTGTGTTGCGTAGCCTCGCGGCTTGTAGGCTTATTATCTTAACTTTCAACACATGTATAATTAGACCCAATTTAATGTTTCCATTAATGCAACTGATGCTATGTATTCGAAAACCATGGGCAAAATGTCAAGCGCCTCTCGTTCTAAGTGCACGAGCCCTCTCCCACCACCCGGCTGCGCAGAGGTTTTGCATACGGTTGGACTTTACCGCTAGATTTACCGCAAGGTCGGTAATTGTAAGCATTTCTTGGTTAATGTGCACAATCCCCGACCTTGCGGGAGATGTGAGAAATACTAATTTCTCACATCTCCCGCAAGGTCGGGGAATGTGCACATTACCCGGGAGATGTGAGAAACGCACATGTTTCTCCTACATTCCCCGCGAGGTCGGGGAATGTGCGCAATAACCGGGAAAAGCTCACATTCCCCGTTTTCTCACATTGACCGTAACATATATATATATATATATATACACACACACATACACACACACATACACACACACACACATTTTAGTTATATGGTCAAAGTCTCATACCTTCCCATGCCTAGCTATAATAGAACAGGCCTATTGTTGATGCACCTACATTTTCATGGGTGCTCCTAAATTTTTACTGGTCCTAACTTTTTGAAGTTGGGAGCACCAGTGCTACCAAGTAAAAAGGTGATTTTTCATTTTGAGCCCTGTTATGTAATGATAACTATGGATGATTCTAACAAGTCTCTTAAGTTCATTGTCACTCTCTCCTTGCCTCCTCCTCACAACAAATTAGAGAACATCTACGATTCCTTTTCACATACCTTTTTCCCAAATGCATTTTGAAAATGGTGAAACCGGAGAGGACACAACATTTATGATTCAACCAATACACTGATCTGCTGGGATGCTTACTTCAAGACGGCGGAGCTCCATTTTATCAGTGCAGCCTTCATTAGGACAGCGCACAGTGAGTGACAGGATCTCCCGTTTAGCAAAGTTATCTGGGAAGAGTTGCTCTTCCAGCAGAATCTCATTGTCCACCGGACACCTCTGCCCCGTATCACTGGTGGGAGACAGAGAGAGAAAGAGAATTTCAAAACTTGAGCTTGAAATGGGAGAGGTTTGTTCATTCATAGTGGGCACAAAATTAAAATGTTCAAATGATCCATTTTGAACGTTTTGTGTTATGCAAATAAATGTATTATTCACAGTCACCAAACTTTATTTTACACAAAAAAACACTGATCTACTACAGCAAAAGAGGATCTATTTGCAAAAAACCTAGATCCAGTGTATTATTTCCAGTATTTATTCTTTCAGCTTTTTATTTTATATATTTATTTTAGGATTTATCCCGTTTTCATCCAATTTGGTAGCCAATTGACCCTGACCGCCCTACTAACTGTTGAGGATTCGTCACACAACCCGGCCGGTCAGTAATGTGAAAGGGAGAGACAACTCCTTGACTATCTCAGCTCACAACTGTAATTCCAACACCAAACAGGGTTGCTGTTGTGTGACGAACTCTCAAGCCAAGATTAAACTAATCACCCTTGGGGAGCGGTGGCCCAAAAGAGCTTGGCCGCTCTCATCCTGTTCTGTGTGCGCTGATCTACAGTACCGTCCACTTAAATATAACAGGAACTTCATCAATGACTTTTCTGAGCTATGACCGTGTTTTAATCCTGGGCGATATGAACATTCACGTATGATGTCCCACAAAGCCGCTGGCAAGGGACCCTTGAAATGTTAATGATGCTTTCAGTCTTGTGCCGTCTGGAACTGGTTCCACCCAAGAACATGGACATACTCTTGATCTTGTCTTCTGTGGTTTGGCAGTTTTTAACGTTGAAATATGTGATGCTTTTTTCTCTGATTCCATGCCTGTTTTATTTGAGATCTGTATTCCATGTCATATAGGCCTTGGCCTACAAGGTGTACCAGCTCGTATTTGTCGCATGCTTAGGCCCTCGTCTGCTGCTCAGTTTTCTGCTTCCTTTAATACAGTAATGCCATTGAAAATAGATGGCAATGAATTTCATCATTGATTCATTGGGCCTAAGTTATTAATTGGGCCTATGTTATGTTGTTTTCAAAAGGTTTCAATACTAATTTTCTGCACTATTGCTGCGCTCTCTTCTCCCTGACCGGTCTCGGACAGCCAGGCCTGTTGACACACACATTGAAGTGCGCACATAAGCCCGCCTCCTCTGTCTCACTCACTCAGGCTTAGTTCACACAGCAGGTCTTAAAGGAGTAGTAAAGGGAAAATGCATGTTTAGCCCTGTTTTAAGGTTACTTATGATCATATACAATGATTCAGATTAAAACATTGACAAAACTAGCACTTTTGAGAAAGTCTGATAATTGCTCTACCACCGTTTTGGTCATACAATGGATGTGGATGGGCATCTTGAAAAATCATTCAAAAACATGTTAAACTCTCGATTTCCAAGACAAGAAACTCACCTAGGTGTTAGTTGGCGTTCTGGCATATAATTTGCCATAAAGTAAGATTCTAGTTCATCTGGAAAGGCTTTTTAAAAATATGTAGCATTGGACTATTTAGTCGCAGCACATACGTGTGTAAAATTCCGCTTTAACTGATTCCGATCTTGCGCAATGCCTTGATCTCGCGGTAGGCAACGTCCGTGGATTCCGCTCGGCTTCCTTCCTTGAAAAGCTAGCCGCAACAACAAGACAGGCTCGTGCGAAGCATTTGTTTGGGATCTCAACAATGACACGCTATTGTTCCGTTGCCAATTGTGGCAAAATCCGTTCATCTGTAACTTGTCATAGACTTCCCTACAACGATCCTGCAAGATTTAAGTTGTGGTTAGAATCTCTTTACTTGGACGTAAACACACCCGTGGATATTCTTCGGGTCTTAGATCACTGTGTGTGCACTTTGCATTTTGAGGACAAATGTTATAAGCCTAGGCTATTCTCGAAGAAATCTCCCAAAAGGGTCTTCCTCAAACGTGATGCTGTTCTGACTTTACATAGAGGAACGACAGAAGACGAACGAGTGGAAGAACTTGAGGTAAGTTCTTATTGCCAGCTGTGTGTGTGTGAGTGCGCCCGTGTGTGTGTGTGTGTTGAAGCATAATAATAATAATAATAATCCCTTTGCTAAGACTAACTTTAGAAAAATAGAATTGTAAGAAGTGGTCTTACAGCATGAAATTATCAAAACTGTAGATTTATTCACTCGGACATAAATACTAGTGGTAAAAGCAGGACTGACTTTCAACAGGCAAGGAGTCAGACTCGTGGACCGAAAGGTTTGCCATGTCAGCTGTTAGCAACAGGTCCCACTCGGTACAGCACAAACTTTCCTCTTCGGTGGGCATCTGTCGGCAATGTTTGCAAGCACACCACCAAACACCTGTGGTTCGTGGTAAAGCGACAGATTCATCGACCGTCTCTGGCTCTGCGGTTCGGCGAGCCTCCATCTCTTCCATTTGCTGTAGTTCCTCCTCACTATATTCAGGCTCGAAACGATAAGCGCCGCCGTCAAAGTCTAATTCCTCGCGATCAAATTGATACTCTTCTAGATCAACCATTTTGATAAGCGTTTTCCGAACTGTAGCCTAGGGCTTCCTTGTCTGTGAGCGAAAGAGTAGTGTGAGCAGTGAGCAAACTAGCTAGCCTAGCTAACATAAACAATAGCTACCGTAAGTAGTTCCGCTTCCTGAATCACCTCTGCGGATTGATCTACACATCTACAACGGTCGCGTCAATACAAGTCAATGGATTTCATAAAATGATCAATAAAACCCTACAGGATTCATACTTTGCAGCGAATTTGATGTCAGAACACCAACGGACACCAATTACACCCTCGGTGAGCTTCTTGTCTTTGAAATCTATGTTTTTGAATGATTTTTCAAGATGCCCATCCACATCCATTGTATGACCAAAACGGTGGTAGAGCAATTATCAGACTTTCTCAAAAGTGCTAGTTTTGTCAACGTTTTGATCTGAATCATTGTATATGATCATAAGTAACCTTAAAACAGGGCTAAACATGCATTTTCCCTTTAATGTTCAATTCCGAGTTTTTACACAGATCCGATTTTTCTGTTTAGCTGTTCACATTACTTTTTAAATGTAACCTATATTTGACCTATATTTGACTCCCGTGTGAACAGCCCACGGCCCTGAACAGACCCGCATGCGCAGAAGAACAATCACAGAAGTCAGGACGTCACGCGCAGCGCACTGTTTACGGAAGTAACGTTAACCATGGATAACGTTACAACCACAACTGAAGTTAGCCTTTACTACAGGTTGATTTTCAAGTATTTGTGCAGTGGAAGGAATAGTTGAATCTACACTATATGGCCAAAAGTATTCGCTCATCTGCCTTTACACACATATGAACTTAAGTGACATCCCATTCTTAATCCATAGGGTTTAATATGACGTCGGCCCACCCTTTGCAGCTATAACAGCTTCAACTCTTCTGGGAAGGCTTTCCACAAGGTTTAGGAGTGTGTTTATGGGAATTTTTGACCATTCTTCCAGAAGCACATTTATGAGGTCAGACACTGATGTTGGACAAGGCGGCTTGGCTCGCAGTCTCTGCTCTCATTCATCCCAAAGGTGTTCCATCGGGTTGAGGTCAGGACTCGTCAAGTTCTTCCACACCAAACTCGCTCATCCATGTCTTTATGGACCTTGCTGTGCACTGGTGCGCAGTCATGTTGGAACAGGAAGGGGCCATCCCCAAACTGTTCCCACAAAAGTTGGGAGCATGGAATTGTCCAGAATCACTTGGTATGCTGAAGCATTCAGATTTCCTTTCACTGGAACTAAGGGGCCAAGCCCAGCTCCTGAAAAACAACCCCACCCCATAATCCCCCCTCCACCAAACTTCACACTTGGCACAATGCAGTCAGACAAGTACCGTTCTCCTGGCAACCGCCAAACTCGTCCATCAGATTGCTAGATGGAGAAGCGTGATTCGTCGCTCCAGAGAACGCGTCTCCACTGCTGTAGAGTCCAGTGGCGGCGTGCTTTACGCCACTGCATCCGACGCTTTGCATTGCACTTGGTGATGTATGGCTTGGATGCAGCTGCTCGGCCATGGAAACCCATTCCATGAAGCTCTCTACGCACTGTTCTTGAGTGAATCTGAAGCCCATATGAAGTTTGGAGGTCTGTAGCGATTGACTCTGCAGAAAGTTGGCGACCTCTGCGCACTATGCGCCTCTGCATCCGCTGACCCCGCTCTGTCATCTGTTGGATGGGTGAGTGAATACTTTTGGCAATATAGTGTATTTTACAGTTACCGCCAAGGAACCGGAGCAGAATTGTGACAATTGTCACTCTGTCGCTCTAGAGTGAAGTAAAAGTCTGCATTAAACGCGACATGACTGTTCAAATGGCGGACGCGTTGCAAAACATCAGACATGTGTCTGATATAATACCACCTCTGAAAACGACCCAGGTTGGATTTTTAAAAATCTGATTTCATGTGACTTGTGCTGTTCACGCGGTCATGAAAAAATCTGACCTGAGTCGCATGTAGGCAAAAAGATCGGATTTGGGTCACATTTCAATGCCGTGTGAACAAAGCCTTAATCTTCTTGTCACATTTCTCATTCAACACTAAATGTTTAGACGGAGCCTGTAGCATTTCATAATGGTTGCAGTTCCAGACAGTGACTGTTGTGTATGATAGCTTCTATAAACTAGCTAACTAATTGACCTAGCAAAACCTGTGTAGCCAGCTAGCTAGCTTCTGTGGCTACAGCTAACATTACAGTGCTAGCCATTAGGGCTGGGTTTAAAAAATTGATTAATCGATTGATTCAGAATCCCGAATCGATTCATGAATCCCAAAATCGATCTTTTATTTAATGAATGAATGAATAAATGAAGGTATGAATAGTTCATGAATTAATTCAATGATTCATTCATTCATTCATTTTTGAAAATCAGTATTGATACCCAGCCCTAGTATTGATGTGTTGCATAACTTGGCTGTCATGTAATTAAGGTCATGTAATTACAGCAAAAAAAACAAACAGGTTTTAGTCACACTAACCGAATCGATATTGAATCGAATCGAATCGTGATAATCGTTTCTGAACCTTGTGAATCGGAATCGAATCGATTCTTGAAATTCGACTCGATACCCAGCCCTACTAGCCATGCTCTTCAGCCCTGTACCAGCTGAACAAGTGGGTAGTCCCATTGCCACCAGTATAAATGTTAGTTTTGAACCCTGTACACACTAAGATGTGGAAGGGAAAGGAGAATGAAGGGAAAGGAAAACCCAGTTTTCAAGTGTGGAAAAGCATAAAGTAAATGCCCTACCGGATGGACTTCTCAATACAGCTCCTGCAGAAACGATGTCCACAAGGCGTCTGCACAGCTGCCCTCAGGGCCATGAGGCAAATGGGGCACTCATACTTGCTCTCCAGGGGTGGGTCGAACTCCACATCATAGCCCTGCGCTGGGGCATCACTCTGTATGCTGGCGCCACCACTGAAGATGCCGGGGCCTTCTGAGGGGCTGACAACTGAGTCACCCTCCTTTTCCATCATTGCTAAGGCACAGTTTGTGGGCTCTGGTGCTGCAGCAGCAGCCCCACAGCAGCTGTCATCCTCTAGGCTGCTTTTCTCACTCTCAAAGCAGGACATCTAGAGAGAGGGGGATGGAGAGAAAGGGATTGGGAATGAGAAATACAGACAGTGAGAGAGACAGAAAGGACATGTTGAAACTGGACAGATTGTCAGGATGAAGTCTCACAAAAACCATGACTGTTTTTCCTCCCTTAGCCCTGGTCCAGGGCGGTATACTATTCCAGTGGTTCCTGGGGGGTGACGAGATCATCAAAATTATTCAGTGTATTTAAGTATTTACATTTATAATACAATAGATTGTGTCCTTTTTTGTTGTTGTTATGCCTATTGTAACTTTTATTCCTGGATTTTCTTTTTCTTGCATTTAGTTTTAAATGCAATTTATTGCATTTATGACCTTTTATATGTTGCACTTTGTCTTGATGCTTTTAATGTTCAAGTTCAAGGCTTTTATTGTCATGTGTATTTATAAAATACAATGAAATGCACTGTGCCCGGCACATGTCTCATGTCTCACTTTGAATTGCCTTGTTGCTTAAATGTGCTATACAAATAAACTTGCCTTGCCTATTAGTGCGTGCGGACATTTTCATGCTTTAACAACCTCCGGTTATAGTGGGGATCATGAGTCTGACACCGTTATTTTGGAGGTTGCCAGCTGAAAATTTTTGGAACCCCTGTACTACAGTTGCAGCCCCCACCTTTTAGAAGCACTTTTTTGCACTTAATAGGAATGTAATGATGAGCGAGACAGTTAAAAATCGATACAATCATGTGACGATTAAAATCGCTGAAATGAAAAATGAATCAGAATACTCAGTATTGAGATCTGAATACTTTAAACAGCAGAGGGCGTAATCTACTTGTGACCTCGCCTCGACCTTTCTGGCCCATTTTATCTGTCTGTGCCAAGACTGTAGCCAGACATTCGAATCCGCCGACTCCAAAGTTGAAGTTGTCAACGGAGTGTAACAAGTTGACAATTCTGTCTGATATCAAGCTACCGAGACTGGGAAGGTTGAGGCGTTCTCACTTGCAGGGCAGAAAATGTTGTGGTTGGTTTTCTAGGCTACCTATGGCTTTTAAAAAATAATAATAATCCGATGGGATGTGTTGGGCTGCCTTGAGAGGCCGGAACACTAGCATTGCATCTCCAGGCTCTCTTCGGGTGAGAGCTTAATTTCAATTTGCTTGGTTTCCAGTCTAGAGCCCGCTGGTATCCTGTCACACAAATGCCGAACCGAGTCTAGCCAGTCGCTATGAACATGGACATACCAAACGAAGTAGCTTACTCCAGAAGAAGTTCTTGCTGCATCGCATCGTAGGTTTATGGGTAGGCCTGCTTTTGGACAGGGGGGATCACTGATCTGCTTAGACTGGAAACCACAAATGCAAAGCAAATAGGCCCCAGGCTACGGAACACTTACGAATGTGCACAGCACTGGCCCAACGCACAAAAAAGTGGGCTTTTATAAAAGGCGGGGGGCTGCAACCGTAGCCACATCAGAGATAAGGCTTTCATCTTTCGAAAAAATGGCTTCACTTTGGCGAGTAACAAAATAATATTATCTGTAGATACGGTACTGCAGACCAAGTGACAAGTCTATGGCTTAATGAATGGTTCCTGGCAGGGCGGTATAGAGCGTGTCAGTGAGGTTCCACCACATTAGCATTGCATGTTAATTTCCCATAGGCTTTTTTTTTTTTTATCCTTATGTTTTTCGAGGATTCAGTCATGAACCCAGCTAATAATTTGTCAGACAAATCGTGACCAGAAGTCCTTATGATAAGCCAAAAGTCCATATGATATCAACCTTGTTTTAAGAAAATCACGTTTTATTTGCAGTAGCATTGAGAAATACTACACTACCCACAATCCTCAAGCGGTGTTGTTACCATGGAAATGTGTACACTGTCGACGGTTGGGTACAGGCTACTGAGTGACTGACATTTTTCATTCATTCTTGATCTAAGAACGTTAATAAGGGTTCTAGCTAATGTTAGCAGCTTATCATATGTAGCTCTGGCAACTCACATAATAGCTCAACATTAGGTATGTGAATGTACCTGCATCACAAATTCATATTATTAAAATGAGTAATGCCTTATCAATGTGATCCACCGCTTCCTCGCTGACAACTTCTCGGGGAATGGGTAGAACCGGTGGCAACGACGGTCATCTGAGCAGTGAACACAGTCAGGAATGAAGAATGGCCCCACCATGTTTCTGACGGCTAACGCATTAGCTAGCAAACTTTACACGCTAGCTATACACACAAACTAAACACAATATACACACAAACACAGTACACACAAACTAAAACACAAATATTAACAATATTAACACTTAACAATGACAAAGATTACATTAATGAAGAAGCAAGTTGGAATTCTGAAGGAAGTTTGAAACTGAGTGAGAGATGAGTATCATTCGCAATGGTTTTTGGGATGCATAGTTTTATTCACTCTTACAATAGGCTAATTATGTACATAGTCTTGTACCACCAACCTTATTTTTTCGTTCCCCCCCCCCAAAAAAAATTGCTCCAATACACAAGGTCACGATTCGTCTGATGAATAATTAGCTGGGTTCATGACTCAATTCTTGAATTATAAGGATTTAAAAAGTCTATGGGAATTAACAATGCGATGTTAATGTGGTGGAACTCCTCCGCAAACAAACAGGGGTGGTTGTCAGTACCCGATCGGTTCCAGCTGCCCGATCGGTTCCAATAGCATCTGCACATGCGCACCCGTTCAATAATTTTGTACGGCAACATCACTTGACAAACTTGATAATGGAACCAATCGGGCACTGGCACCCACAAACTTGATACCCGATCCGTTCTGCAATCCGCAAATACGATGTGGGGAACAGCTTTTCAGCTAGCTAACGTTAGCTACATATTTAGACAAGTTAATAGCTGCTAGCTAGTAGCTAGACGGCTATGCAGACTAGTTAAAGCTCTAGTAACAAGTTCATAGAAGCTAGCTAAGCAGACTAGCTAAACCTAATAACTTTGAAACATACTTCTATGCATAAATCAATCACCCAAAATATATTGATCAAGCAAAACATGGGCATTGTATTCATTGTTTGTGTAATGAATCAGCTATAAAACGTAGAAGCGGAACATTTTGTGTGTAGCCTAATAGTTGAGTGTCAGCTCTTATGTGTAACAGAATGCTTTGGTTATGGTTAAAAATTATGCAATGACACCATCTAGCTGTAGGGTAGTAGCCGACGTTGTGACAGTGGGATTGCACATTGCACTTACTCACGACTGCTTTGCTTGATCAACATTTTGGCTGATTGCTGTGTGCATAGAACTAATACCAAGTTATTAGCTTTAGCTACCCTACTTAGCTCCTATGAACTTGTTGTTAACTTTAGCTAGTCTGCTTAGCTGTCTCGCTATTAGCTTGCTGCTATGAACTTGTCTAAATATGTAGCTGCTGTAACGTTAGCTAGGTAGCTCTTGGGCTAAAGGTTCGTCACGTCCTAAGTATTCACGGATCGCGGAACGGATCGTGTATCAAATTTGTCCAAGTGGATTTGCCGTACATGATGACGGACCAGGTGCGCATGTGCAGATGCTATTGGAACCAATCGGGCAGCTGGAACTGATCAGGTACTGACAGGGGTCACTGACACGGGCTGTATTTCAAACCAAAGGGCTCATCCCTACGCCCTACGAAGTGTCTTCCCTTCGTAGTGAGCACTGTGAGTACTGGGAGTAGGGTGTCAAAATAACGCTCGTTTGGAATGCCATTCAACGTAATTTTCAGGGCTGTCGCATGTGTCAACAGCCTGTCACGAGCTATACTAACCATAACCATTGTTAATGAATGAATCCCATCTTAACTGAAGTGATGTGTCCTGATCTTAGGCTATTATGAGCCCAAAACGGCAGGGTCATCTGAGAATTTCACTAAATAATTGTGCATCATCTATTTTACAGCTGAGTTTGACACAGCTGTAGCCGATCGGCTATTGCTAGTTTTGCATCCGATGTCCCATTCATATCTCAACTAAACACTGCTTGAACTTTTCTTGAACTTTTCCACTTGCCAGCTTGTGCTTCTCACTGATGCACCCTCCCCTCCAGCGACGGAGGGTTATCAGCCGGGCTGGAGTTCCGTCTCTCATCGCTGACCAGCAGCTGCCAACTTGGGCTGATGCTAGTTAGCTAGCTACATCGTAAATTCATCAAACTGAATAATTACCACACATATAATAAAAAAATACCGATAGCTAGTTCAATCATGATGTAACTAAGATCTCTGCTGAAAAATAAATATATATTCCATCGACAGATTTAGCTACAAATGTCCGCAAACCATTAAGCTAGGTTGCCAAATAACTGTCGCCTCAACGTCCACCATATATTTGTTGATAAATTATTGACCGGAGACGTTGCAGTCGCAAAGAGTTGTGGGAGCGAAGGGAGCAAAAGTGACCATCGCTTCGGATTGGAACGCCCTTCAATATGGCCGAGGTGGGCGTGGCACCGATTATGTTCCCTTCGAAGGGTAGAGCCCTAGCATTTGGAATACTGCCACGGTCTATACCGGGGTTTATATAGCCTGGGGCCTGTCTCTTTCACAGTTGTTTTGCCGGTCTCGAGGGGAAGCGCCTAGGATGACATATCGCATAATCTTGCGGTCTGGACCGGAAGAAGAACAGTTGTTGTATCTATAATTTCGGAGGCTAAGGCCGGATTCATAGTCGACGCAAACTACATAAGCGCAAGCTTCGCAAGGCCACGCAAGATCCCGTTGCGTCCTTGCGTGTGTCATGCCGAAATGTGTCACTTGACGCAAGCAATAGAGCAATTCCTTGTGTTTCCACAAAACAAAACACAGAACGCAAGCTCTCAAGTCATGTTGGAGCTTGCGTTCACAACGTAGCTTGCGTTGTTTGCGTCGACTATGAATCAGGCCTAAGACGCTGCAGTGGCTTCAAATGTGTGATATTATGTATCCGGCACACTTCTTCCATGACTTCTTGAAATATTTCTTCAGGTATGTCCATGTTTCCTTCCATCGATGTAATTAAAGCAAGCGGAAGTAGGAGGCGGGCTCTACAAACTCGAGCCGGAAAAAGGGGCGGGCTTAAGGCAGTGAAGTAAATAGACAACAGGCTCTCCTCCCCGAGGAGAGACTGGTGACGCGAGGCTAGGGTTTATACAACGGGTAGGTCTGACCTCGCAATCTGATTGGTTAAGAGCCGTTGTATATGCCACGATATACCACGGGCACTAGTTCCATTGCGTAACGGTCTGTTGGTCACTTACATTACGGTTTCTCCTCAAGAAAAGGGAAACATTCAATGTCAACTTTGAGTTCTTATATCCGTCCTGTAGCCTACAACTCTGGTTTGTCGTCACCACTTTTTGCAACTCGCAGTTGCACAAGTATAGTACAGCACAGTCATTCAAATCGATATTAAGACACTCAAATAGTAGGTATTTATCCCATAAATGTACCCGAAACCCGTTGTATAAAAGCAATAACTCACTCGAGGGTTGTGGTAGGCTATATGGCCAATAGGCTATGACCGCAGCACAACCCGTGGTATATAGGCCATATACCACAACCCTCGAGTGAGTTATTTCTTCAATAGCCCCGAATAGTATACCGACCTGGACCAGGGCTACTCCTACCTCTACTTGAGCAGCTTCAGTATCAAGCCCCAGCAAAAGGGGAAACAGGACAAGAGGATGACTTGCAGATAACTTTTAACTGGCTAACAGTCACAGGTGACCATGGACGATATGACAGGAAGTTACAGGTTCATCTCTAGGAATAACGTTACCTGGCAGCACCTGGGCGGGGTTCAGATCTCCTAGCAAGCTAGCTACTACTACATACTAGCTGTAGCAAGCTATGTCAAACGTTGCCTGACAATTATCTTAAGTTGAGAATATTTGCCCTGAAGAGATGAAAGAATAGCCCGTTATAAGTCACCAGTGAACTCTGAAATCCACTCCACGTGAGTCATGTTATTTGTGAAATACGGAAAAGCACCTATGAGTTTGTTAGACTAGGAGACACTTCGCCACAATTTCAGCTAGACTAGCTAGGAAACCATTGGCTAGCTACAAGTCAAGATCAACGTTAGGTAAACACAAGACAAATTACTGCTTGTTAACGTTTATGCGAAGCTCTCATAAGGGCTAACGTTGGAATGCTCACCTTTTTAGATGTGAAATCCCTCGAAGTTTTTCAAGTTTACTCACTTTTCTTCTTCCTGCATTTTCCAAACGTCACGTTACAAGATTCTTCTTCTTGCTCCAAACACGTAGGTACGTTCGCCCCCCTATGGTCGGAGGCTGTTATTGCCATAGCGCGTGTGCATGCTTTTGTTACAAGGAATAGAGGTTTGCATTGAAGTGTGTTGAGGCGTCTCAAAAGACGGTCAATCGCTTAGGTCTTGGACATTTTTGGGAAATTCCAAGGGCCATTGTGGCCAATTTGCTACAGAGGTCTATAATGTGAATTCCTGAATGTTCCTCTGCAATTTTTATGTCGTGATCCCAGTGATTTTTTGTTTAAGTGTTGAAGTATCATATACAGTATCCTATGGATAGTCAGATAAATACGGGGTGGGGATTTAAGGGCCATGCGCAGATGTCATTTCTCACTGGTCATCCGTGTGGTCAACTCACCAACTTTAGCCAAGTAGACTTATGTTAAAGTAGGCTTCCTCTAGTCTCTCTCTAGACTCAAGCAGGACGTTGAATCGCTGCGCTCCGCATACTGTAGGCCTACTACATAACAGTCTGAGCCACTCTGCTGCCCAAGCTGGTGTTCTGAGGGCATATTGATGGGTCAAAATTGAAAGAGTGACAGCCCACTGAGCAAAGACACGTCTAAAAGACGTCTTTTAGACGTCTTTTTTGTCTTTTTCAGACGTCCAAAGACATCCAATTAGGAGCCAGAATGAATGTTTTTTTTAACGTTCAGATATTGGACCCGTTTTGCACGTCCACAGACGTCTTAGAGGGGTCCAAGCCAGACGTTTGAATATTGAGGGGTCCAGCAGACGTACAAATGGGGTTCTGGACCGACGGACGTTATTAAGACATGATCTGAACGTCTCCCTGACGTTGCGTGTTTGCTGGGAGGTCATAGCAGCAAATGAGAGACGCTAACCCAGGTTAGATGAGCGGGGCATATCTATGGGTGGGAACGCCTGATTAAGAAAGTCGTTACTGATTGGTGTCGTCCGGGATTCCGACGCTACCAATGAATTGCCAGGATTTGAACACCAGATTTTTGCAGACCCATAGAGAGATCTGCAACATAATTAGCGTAGCTCACGTAGTCTATCAGCGAAAGAACTCTCATGGGTCTGGTAGTGAGACTAGGCTTCCTCCTATAACCCTTTGCTGTCACCAAGTCTCTCCTACGCTCCGGTAGGCTGGACTCTGTTGAGGTTGGCAGCCTCGCCTGTAGGATTGGTCCGTGCCGACCAATTTCACCCGCTGCTGTCATTTCATATCATTCATTTAGATATAGCCTAGGCTATATTTTGGTTCCCTGTAGCTGTAGTTTGACTGCATGACATCATGCCCACTGCTTTTATTTGGAATGAATTATAGCCTAAATAAACGACAGTAGGCCTATGCCATAGCAATGGTGTCAGCCTTGCCCTGTCCATGGTCCTGACTCCAGAAATAGCGGAGGTTATCTTTCTCGTAAGCAACACGTTTTCCATGTGTTTCTGTGACACCCTATGAAATGCATTTATTTAAAGGTATGATATGTTATATATGTGGATTAAAATAAACATTTTTTCAAAAATAATACATCCATAGGGCTTTGCAAAGGCTGCAGAGTAAAAGTATTGCTTTTCCATCAAAAAAAATTGACGGCCCGACAATGACACTCTGACTCTGTTGATATCATACCAGCCAATAGTATTACAGCGTTGGTACTGCGCGCTGGGTTGCCAGGTACTATTCTAGCTTCACCACTGTGAGATTAGCAGTAGCCAGCAAACGTTATACTTCCATGAATTAGCAGCATTATAGATGTTGGTTAGCATCAAGTGTGTGTGCGACTATAAAACGGCAGCTTTTACGTCCACTTCCGCTCACTCTTTTCAGCTAAACGTTTGGTAAAATGGTCGAGTTTTGTAGTCCTGCTTCTCCGCCTCAGACCGGTAAGCTAGCTAACTAGCTATTTGCAAGTGCAAATCAAATTGTTTTCAGCAAACTCCAAATTACTCTTGTTCAACACATCCTCCTGTACATCTGAGATTTGTTTCATGATTTTTTTTACTGTAGCATATTTTAATAATCTGATATTACAGTCAACAATATCCCATTGAGTTCTATATAGGCTGACCTTTACGAAAGCATAGAAAGGTCTAATCAAATTGTTTTCAGAAGCCAACACCAGATCCTTGGTCAACACACCCCCATGTACCACTGAGATGAGTTTCATGAATTTTTACTGTAGCATATTTTAATAATCTGATATTACAGTCATAACAATATCCCATCGAGATCTATATAGGCTGACTTTTACATTAGCATTCATATTTGAATATTTGAGAACAAAACCTGTCCTGCCTCAGCTCACAATTAACCCGGAGGTTGAAGTGCACACAACAAACGGCTTTGCAAACCCCAAAAGTTTGCAAACCCCACAATTTACTTCTTGTCAACTAATTTCTCTTCTTCCCTCCTGCTCTCTCTCCACCCCTTAAACCACCTTGTGCCAACTTCCAAAACAACTGTTTTTTTCCTGTTTGAGGTGTCATCTGTGTACTGTAGATTTGAGAAGATTAAAAATGTGACTGATGCTCCTGCTCTGCACTCTCCTCCCCTGTTGTGGAGCCAATCAGGACGAGTTCCTGTTCAGTCACCCTCCCAGACCAATTCGCAGTTGGTTGATACTCTCTCAGCAGACAACTCCTCTGAACGAGTCAGAACTCACACACACGCACACAGACACTGCAGAGGCATGGTAAACATGGTAACAGACAAAACAGGACAGAGGTCATTTATTTCACCTTTATTAAAAATAGACCATCTCCAAAATGTACAACTACAACGGAGATTACACATCCCAGCTCAGATATAAGGCATATACAACTCAAGCCATGTTTTTCCAGTGCATAATTGTCCGCCACCCGATAAAATCAAAGGGGAGATATTCATTTGACCCTTGTACGTGGCATGCGTTAGGTGCATTACATCGGGGTTAGGTGCATTGTAGGTACAATTATTATTAGTCATATTTGTATTCACAACATAGATCAGATCATGCTGTATAGATCAAAGATAAGAGTATGGCAAGGTCAGATGTTTTCCAACCGTGACAATTTTAGTCATGCTGTTAGATAGAGAGTCTGTGAGGTTGAGTCATAGTGCAGAGCTATACTGGAGTACTCAAGTTCAGCGTTTACTACCTGAGATTGCAGCAATAACAAAGATTATTGCTTTATCAATAACGCCACTCCAAGCGAGAATAGGGCGAATGTAACACAATGGTCAGAAGCGAAGTTACATATCCATCTTACTACACTGAATCCTTTCATTTAGCTGCGAACAGTCGGAAATGTAAAAAAAGCTCACAAGTCAACAGGATCATATGCGTGAGGCATGGGCGAAGGTCCTTGGGAGGTTATTCTCCGTGCTACACCTCGATACTATTCACCTCCAAACTGCTCAAAACAAGAACAGCTAGATTATGTAGGCCGAGAATAATCCAATGATGTCCATCTCTTGACATCTGGTCAATTTTGCTGACTGCTAGATTGATGAGAAGACGACCAATTTCATTCAACATCTGTACACGATGACGACATGCATCATGGGTGGGGGACGACAGGTTCACTGAGCACTTACTTCATGAAACACATTCTCACCATATTATCAGTGCAGCTAGCAACACTGCTTAAAACAACAGCAAATAAATATCAAAACAAGCAAGCCTTTCCCTTTCTGCTCCTGAAGAAATATTCTCAATCAAACTACTGTGTGATTCAAAATCACCATTGAAGTGAGATAATTAAGTGATGCACAGAAGAAGTGGTCTAGAAGTCAGAAATGCTCATCACTGCTACCTGCGGATAGGGAAGTCTGATGTATCTAGTCTTATTATATAAGTCTTATATCTTCTAAGTTTATTCCACAGGTTCCTCTGGTGAGCCCCACACAGAGACTGACCAGTCCAGGTCCAGCCTCAGTCTGTCCAGGAGACTAGCGCTGGGGGGTCCCACCTGTCCAGGTCCAAACTCAGTCTGTCCAGGAGACTGTGTGATCTAACCTGACACGCCAGATGGTTTGCTTCACATAATTGGAGAACTCTCTGTTGGAAACTGTCTGAAAAAGGGCAGGCACTTTAAAAAATAGCTTAGCGTAGCTGTTTGTATGTCCTCACAGAACGCTGCTTGACGAGATCGTTTTCTAATCTGGCACAAGCAGATCTTTATGGAGAGTATCCAGACTGATTTGCGAACAGAATGTGAGCTTCCAAGATCAGGATGGTCTCATGAGGCTAGTGGTTACCTATCGAGGTCAAGACTCAGTCAGCCCAGGAGACGGGTCCTGTGTGCAAAATTCTTGTATGAGAAAATATACTTGGCAAATAAACCACATTCTGATTCAGATTTTGATTCTGAGACTCTGTGGTAACCTGTCCAGACCTGTTTGTGGTGTAGGGATGTGGTGCAGTAATTGGGGTGGAGGGTGGTTGGGGCTGTTGGAGGTGGAGAGATGGGGGTGGAGGATGGTGGTGGGGTGTTGGGGGTGGAGGGATGGGGGTGGAGGATGGTGGTGGGGTGTTGGGGGTGGAGGGATGGGGGTGGAGGATGGTGGTGGGGTGTTGGGGGTGGAGGGATGGGGGTGGAGGATGGTGGTGGGGTGTTGGGGGTGGAGGATGGTGGTGGGGTGTTGGGGGTGGAGGGATGGGGGGATGGGGGTGGAGGATGGTGGTGGGGTGTTGGGGGTGGAGGGATGGGGGTGGAGGATGGTGGCGGGGTGTTGGGGGTGGAGAGATGGGGGTGGAGGATGGTGGTCGGGGGTGGAGGGATGGGGGTGGAGGATGGTGGTGGGGTGTTGGGGGTGGTAGGGTGGGTGTGGAGGGTGGGTCAGGGTCACCAGTGCAGGTGGAGGTGGGGGTGTTGGTGTAGTTGGCTGAGAAGCTCCTCCTCTGTGGGCTCCTGTATGTCTTTTCTGGAGACAAGAAAACACAGAATCAGACAGGAGAGGTGGGAGGAGGAGAGATTACGAGAGAGAAGAAGAGAAGACACAGGAGAGGAGGTGAGGAAAGGAGGAGAGGAGATGACCTACTGGAACATGTGCTGGATCGAGGTCTCGTATCCTGTTCTCTCTATATCCGAAGATGAACAAGTATAACTTCGGTCCCACTTGTAGATGAAGTTCTGAGTACACACACACACACACACACACACACACACACACACGTTGCATAATTATTACTATGGTTTCAACTTATAGTTACTACTGCTAAGTCAGGGAACGATAGATAGATAAATAGTGTATTCTCTGTGTTAGACCTATGCATGTCCTACATAGAGAAACCTAAAGGAGGAGGAGAAGAAGGTGGAAGCGATGAGGAGGAGGAGGAGAGAGAGGAGGTGGAGGTGAAAGCGGTGGAGAAGGAGGAGAGGGAGAAGGGGAGGAGTAAGAGGAGAAGGAGGAGGAGGAAAGATGTAGGATTGATGGAGCTGTGGAAGGTCTGTGCGGATATGTCCTACCTCCAGGATGAGAGCCACAAACAGGTTAACCCACATGACTGAGGAGGTGAGCCACCAGCACACAAAGTACACCTTGGACCACCTAGAGGAGGAGAACATACTGAACACTATGCATACTGAACACTACAATACTGAAGACCGCACCAGCAGAGAATGCGGGGTGCTGTAGCATAGTAAGACCAAAATGTTTCAGACCGTGTGAGATACTGCCCTCTAGTGGAACTACAGGCTGCAAACTTCAAGTTACATTGTTGTTACTGCACAGTCCTGTGTGATTCAGAATCAGATCTTTATTCGTCATATGTATCCCAGAAGCATTGCTAGGGGTGATGAAGCCCCCCCCCCAAAAAAAACCCCAACAACAACAGGGGAAAAAAGAGATATACCTAATATTCTCCTAACCTAAACATACACAAATCACCTCCTTCAAATTGAGCAGTAAGTTGAAGTTCGATGGCTAAAAAAGACGAGTCAGTCTGTCTGAGTTCTGAGCCCATGAACACGCAGTGCACACAGAATTTTCTGTTGCAGATGAGGCAGTGGTCTGAACTTTGTGGTCGGGGAGAGTGAAAAGTCAAATGAAATGATGGATATTTGCAGCTTTTTAAAGATTGTTGAGGGTTCATGAGAATGTGGTGGTGGATCTTGACTCTGAAAGTGACACAGAGCCAGGCAGCAGCTCACCCGGAGACTAAGCAGCTAGCTTCGGGTTAGTACTACTAACGTTATTGTAACGTTATTCTAAATTATAATTTATAGTAGCTGGCTTAGTTTAGCTATCATGTATAGCCAGAAATATGTATTTATAGTATGAGCGTGAATTGTTGCTGCCGGCTGGTATAATGTGGTGAGGTGTGGTGTTGTAATGTTTGATGTGATGTCCTGTTCTTACTCTGAGGTGTATCTGGAGTAGGCGTCCGTGAAAACCTGCCAGTTGTTGACCACCATGATGTTGTACAGCAGAACGATGGATGACTGAGTGAAAGAGAGAGAGAGAGAAGGGGGGGGGGGTAATGGAGAGACAGAGAGAGAATATATTATATAACTTGATTATCCATCCATCCATCCATCTTCATCCGCTTATCCGGGGTCGGGTCGTGGAGGCAGCAGTTCCAGCAGGGGGCTCCAGACATCCCTTTCCCTAGCAGCATCAACCAGCTCTGCCTGGGGAATCTTTAGCCGCTCACAGGCCAGTGCGGAGATGTAGTCCCGCCACCTGGTCCTGGGTCTACCCCGCGGCCTCCTCCCAGCCGGACACGCCTGGAACACCTCCCTAGGGAGGCGCCCAGGAGGCATCCTCACTAGATGCCCGAACCACCTCAACTGGCTCCTTTCGACGCAAAAGATGACTGAACTTCTCACCCGATCTCTCAGGGAGACCCCAGCCACCCTCCGGAGAAAACAAATTTCGGCCGCTTGTATGTATGGATGTATGTATGTATGTATGTATGTATGTATGTATGGGATGGATGGATGGATGGATGGATGTATGTATGGATGTATGTATGTATGTATGTATGTATGGGATGGATGGATGGATGGATGGATGGATGGATGGATGGATGGATGGATGGATGGAACTTGATTATATTAATAATGTTACTGCTGTTTTATGATTGTTTTAATTCTCCGTCCATATGTGTTCATAAATACCTCTGCCTAGAGCAAACGCAAAATTGCAAAAAATCTCCCTCATTCATTGTCAATGGTGGGGATTGAAACGGTCGTATCTCAACGCGGGAAGGTCACAAGGTTTGGACTGGCATAAAGCTCTCCATGTATCGAATGCAGCAATACCAAACATGTGGTGCTGGCATGCATGTGTGTGCGCACAGAGCTCCAAAAAGCCTTGAGACGGGGTTTAGACTGAGCAGTGCTGTGGGAGAACCCAGAGTGCACCGAACCACCCCCCACTGGCTCTGACCCGAGGGGGGCGCCACACAACTGCCCACATATGGCCGCCCATTCACCTCCATTCAGGGGTGAAGTGGAGGGTAAACCCAAGGAAACTCACTTTACCCACCTCTTTAAAATGAGGCTGAGAGTGTATCCACCTCTGGATTTACCACTACACCCCTGCCTCCATTCATTTGAACCTGTTTAATCATGCCGAAGATCAACTGCTTTGAATTAGCTAGTTCTTTGAATTAGTATGCTCGTAACTAGCTAGATTACTGCTATCGGCCCTGTCATATCTAGCTAGCTAGCTAGGTAGCTGAGTTACAGCAGAGAGCAGAGCAAAAGAGCACCCATTCGGCTAACCCCAGCTGTGTCAAACCCAGCTGTTCATAAACTCCAACAGTGATGCACCACTAGTATATTTTTGACAGACTGACTCTAAGTATCAGCACCCTAATGTGCATGCTGACTCAGACAGACTGACTAAGTATCACACCCTGCATGCTGACTCAGACAGACTGACTAAGTATCACACCCAGCATGCTGACTCAGACAGACTGACTAAGTATCACACCCTGCATGCTGACTCAGACAGACTGACTAAGTATCACACCCAGCATGCTGACTCAGACAGACTGACTAAGTATCACACCCTGCATGCTGACTCAGGCGTTCAGGGGCGGAGGTCTGCCCTCTACCAGCTCCCTCTCTAGTTCTAGATTTTGTCCCTTTGGTGTGAACTGCTTCTAACTTTAACATTCATGCCAATAAAGTACATTTAAGTGAATTAAATGAATTTTGAAATTTAATATAATAATATAGAATATAATTTAATTCATTGATCAGACAGAGGACAGATGTAAACCGACACAATTCACCATGACTCAGTTCCATGTGCAACACATTAGGTAACTTCACATTAGGTAACTTCACAATAGGTAACTTCACAATAGGTAACTTCACAATAGATAACTTCACAATAGGTAACTTCACAATAGGTAACTTCACAATAGGTAACTTCACAATAGGTAACTTCACAATAGATAACTTCACAATAGGTAACTTCACAATAGGTAACTTCACATTAGGTAACTTCACATTAGGTAACTTCACAATAGGTAACTTCACAATAGGTAACTTCACAACAGGTAACTTCACAATAGGTAACTCACAGCAAAGTCATCAAAGTTGTTGGGCCAGTACTCCAGCTGCTCGTAGGACCCACACTCCATGGTGAAGTTAGTGGTAATGTTCTCAATAGTGGAGTTAGAGATCTCTCTGAGGAGGATAAACACACACACACGCACACACACATGCACGCACGCACACACGCACGCACGCACACAAAAAGACAAACATAGGAATGTCCATTAGAATAGAATAGAATAGAGTAGAACAGAACAGGACTCTAGTGTGAATACGTGTGAATACTACCTCATCTGTGTTTGTGGGGTAATAGCTCCTTCAAACAGCCAGATCCCAAACACAGCAAACACATAGTACACCACCTAAAAGACATGTTAGAGACACATAGACAGACATGTTACAAGACCTATAGTACACCACCTGGGAGACATGTTACAGACCTATAGTACACCACCTGGGAGAGGACATGTTACAGACCTATAGTACACCACCTGAGAGAGGACATGTTACAGACCTATAGTACACCACCTGAGAGAGGACATGTTACAGACCTATAGTACACCACCTGGGAGACATGTTAGAGACCTATAGTACACCACCTGGGAGACATGTTAGAGACCTATAGTACACCACCTGGGAGATATGTTAGAGACCTATAGTACACCACCTGGGAGAGGACATGTTACAGACCTATAGTACACCACCTGGGAGACATGTTAGAGACCTATAGTACACCACCTGGGAGATATGTTAGAGACCTATAGTACACCACCTGGGAGAGGACATGTTACAGACCTATAGTACACCACCTGGGAGACATGTTAGAGACCTATAGTACACCACCTGGGAGACATGTTAGATACCTATAGTACACCACACAACCTGAGAGACATGTTAGAGACCTATAGTACACCACCTGGGAGACATGTTAGAGACCTATAGTACACCACCTGGGAGACATGTTAGAGACCTATAGTACACCACACCACCTGAGAGAGGACATGTTACAGACCTATAGTACACCACCTGGGAGACATGTTAGAGAACTATAGTACACCACCTGAGAGACATGTTAGAGACCTATAGTACACCACACCACCTGAGAGAGGACATGTTACAGACCTATAGTACACCACCTGGGAGACATGTTACAGACCTATAGTACACCCCACCACCTGAGAGAGGACATGTTACAGACATGTTACGGATAGAGGACAGCATGTTACTGAGGTGTTAGGGGTGTTAGGGCTAGGCCTAGGGTTGGGGCTATGGACCACTCACCACCAGGATGCCAGCGAAGGCCCGGAGGTTCTTCACCAGGTCCACCACGGTGCTGGCCACCAAGGCCATCAGCTATAGACAGAAGACAACAGCCACCAATTACCACTAGACTGTAACCCAAACCACTCCAACAACAACCTTGTCATTCTGCATGTTGAGCTTGGTGGGAGGGACAGGTGAGGATCTGTGGTGCCAGTAGCTGAAATGGAGAGCAGTGTTTCTGTCTCACAATACTTGGGTCATCATAATGAGACCAGTGGACCAGTCCCAGTACAATGAGACCAGTCCCAGTACAATGAGAACAGTGGACCAGTCCCAGTACAGTGAGACTAGTGGACCAGTCCCAGTACAGTGAGACCAGTGGACTAGTTCCAGAACAATGAGATCAGTGGACCAGTCCCACAACAATTAGACCAGTGGACCAGTCCCAGTACAATGAGACCAGTGGACCAGTCCCAGTACAGTGAGACCAGTGGACCAGTCCCAGTACAGTGAGACCAGTGGACTAGTTCCAGAACAATGAGATCAGTGGACCAGTCCCAGTACAATGAGACCAGTGGACCAGTCCTAGTACAGTGAGACCAGTGGACCAGTCCCAGTACAGTGAGACCAGTGGACCAGTCCTAGTACAGTGAGACCAGTGGACCAGTCCCAGTACAGTGAGACCAGTGGACAAGTGCCAACTGTGAGCACGTTCAGGGCCAGGTGCGGTGCGGACTTACCTTGATGTCGGGGATGATGCGCAGGAAACGGAAGACGATGAGCATGTTGACCAGACGCACCATCTCCCACAGAGACAACCGACCCTGGGATGCTGGGGTCCTAGGACACACACACACACACACACACATGCATTTACATTGCCGAGTAAAACCAAACTATGCGACCTTCATACACAGATAACACCTAAATGGACACCTACCACTTAGAATAGGGAAGTCTGTAGGTGACCAAGATGGAGATCTGGAGCGCCTACGAGAAGACCAAACAAGACACACTCGGGATGACATCACTAAGAGGGAAACACATCTTCTGATGTCCTGCTTATGATCATATAGTTAAAGACGGTTCATATTTCAACTGGCTCCTGTGGAAAGACTCCTGTACCAGCAGCAGGACCGTGAGGAAGCCGTCGAAGATGTTGTTCCTGTAGGACAGGTAGCCCCTCCAGCCAAAGGCCAGGATCTTCAGACACATCTCTAGCAGGTAGTACAGGATGAAGAAGCAGTTCATCACCTGTAGGGCCATCAGATACTGTCACACTCACAAGATGGATGCCGACTTTAATGGTGCGTTCGTTTGTGGTCGGAGGTGGCAAGTCGCAAGTGGCAAAATACCTACCTCCGACCTGTGTGCATTCGAGCTATAGCGAATGATGTGATGATGATATGATATTATGTTGACGTCAGCCGGCAACTGGGGCTGAGAAACATATCCGAATTTGCGACGAGGAAGTGCGAGTTCATGCGGCGTTTTATTTAATCATTCCTAGTAGCAAGTCGCAATTTGCCACCTCCCAGTTATAAACGAACGCACCATAAATCAGAACACAAGACGGACGCCACCTTCACAACAGAACACAAGATGGATGTCACCGTGACATCAGAACACAAGATGGATGCCAACATTGCGTTAGACGAATAAAAGATGGACGCCGCCATAACATCTGTAACACAAGATGCACCCAGGCCTCAGCCAGGGAAGGGGAGCAGCTGCTTACCTCCAGGTAGTAGTCATCCCTCTCAGAGACAGACTTCTCTGAGTTCAGCACCAGAATGGCCTACAAGAAGGACAGATAACTACTGTTCACAAACAGGGTGTATCTGTGTGGTGTGTGTGTGTGTGTGTTTGTGTGTGTGTGTGTGTTCTCAGACTTACACAGACACACATGATGTTAGCAAGAGCCACAGCGTTGCCCAGCAGAGTGATGTAGTAGTGGCTGAAGACCACCTGCAGCCTCTGCAGAAAGGGGGAGGCATACTGGGGCATGGCAGGGTGCTGCAACACACACACACACACACACACACACACACACACACACACACACACACACACACACAAAGGGATTAGTGCATAGAGCACCAACCGCTTGAAGGAGGAAGCCTCCGCCTCCATGCTCAAGACGTAGGAGAAGCGGCCACACCTCTTTGATCCGGTCCTTGTCCAGCTCATCAAACAACTTCCTGAAGGCCTCCCATTGGATGAAACCATCTGAGTACTGTTGCACTTCCTGTTTAAGGCACATGAGAGAGAAGTCAGCATAGGTTTTATACTGTATATGGACGCAAGGGACATGTCTATACCAAAGCCACGCAAACACGCACGAATTGTCCCTACCAAAATAATTGCAGTGAAAACTGTAGTTTTAATATTATAATTCACAACATCGCGAAACAGGAGCCTCCTACGAAAACGGACCTACGAAAGTAGGTCTTGTTGACAGCTGCATCAAAATCTACAAGCTATCCAATCAGCAACCTGACTGACTCCTCCCTCCCTGGACGAGCTCACCTAATAATGTTACTCCTCATCAGCGGTTAATCGACAACGTCAATTAACTGGAATTTTGATTTACAGTAGCAGCAAGTAAGATCGAAGTTCTCAAACAATAGGGAATATGTTGGACCGCAAATCTGTTTAGTCTCCGCCTCATTATTTGACTGTTAAATGTTACAATGTCCTCTCATTCACCCACATTCATGCATGCAAGGCAGCTGCTGACACCTTGTACAGAGAGAGAGGGAGAGAGAGAGAGAGAGACAAAGAGAGAGAGAGAGAGAGAGAGGGAGAGAGAGAGAGAAAAAGAGAGAGAGAGAGAGAGAGAGACAAAGAGAGAGAGAGAGACAAAGAGAGAGAGAGAGACAAAGAGAGAGAGAGAGAGAGAGAGACTGTGGTGTCCAGTGACGGTAGTTCTCACCTTAATGATAGCTTGTCTGTAGAAAGACTTCATCTGGACGCTGGACATGACCTGCTGCACTGCATCCACCCGCACGCGCTCTCTGGGGACCACACACACACACACACACACACACACACACACACACACACACACACATACACACACACACACACACATACACACACACACACACACACACACACCCACACACTCTGGTTGTCTCTGGGAGTGTGTGTTATTGTGTGTGTGTGTGTGTGTGTGTGTGTGTGCTTGGGTGCGTGCGTGTGTGAGTGTGTGTTATCTTACGTTTCCAATGGTGTTTGTGCGGTAGCCTGGCCAGCGTTCTGACCAGTGGTCCGGCAGCTCAGCACCTTAAAGGCAGCTCGAATACCCAGCCTCCTCCTGATAATGGACGTCTGGACAGACATCTGACAGGACAGAAGAAGAAGAAGAGAAGAAGAAGAAGAAAAGGAAGGCTTTATTTGTCGACTTGACACTCCAAGACACGAATGCAATGGGAGACATGAACACACACACACATGCAGTAGGCTGCCTCCGAGGGCACACAAGAGCGTTAGCATGGTCAGCCATTACAGGACAGTCACAACAGTAGTATCAGTGTTAGCATACAGTGGATACAGTACACTGTATCTACTGTATAACCACCAAACCTCAACCAAGCCCTGGACCTTCAAACCCAAACCGTCAACCCTGGACCTCGGCCTGCCTGGACCTTCAACCTTGAACCCTCAACCGTGGACCCTCAACCCTCAAATCTGGACCCAGCCCTGCACCCTCAACCCAGCTCTGAACTCACCAGCAGGTATCCTCTGAACTGGTTATAGATGATGGCCGTCAGTAAGTTCATCAGGAAGTAGGTTCCTGGGGGAGAGGGAGGAAAGGGACAGGACAGACTGTGATCAAATATCAGCAGACATGTAGGAATGAGCTCATCAGGAAGTGCTACACTGTAAAACCTTTATACTCGGCTTGACGCATGGTTTGTTGGAGCCGACCCCGGTTCATGACATGAGTCTAATATTGACCCACATCAGAACACATGCAATTCCCCTGGATCTGAAGTGATCCGTATTACAGCTCAAGTTATTCCCCTAGATCTCACCAAATCCACTGAAGAGGATGAAGAAGATGGAGTATCCTCTGTTGAGGGAGTAGGCAGGGATCATCACTGGTACAGGACAAGAGACACACCCTGGGTTACAACTAGCACCCGCAGAGTAGGGTCAAAGTAAACATCAAATTAAAGTCCAAATAAAGTCCAAGTAAAATAATGTAGAGTAAGGTGAAAGTGAAGTCCAGTTGAGTGGCGGTACCGTCAGGGTTGTTGGCAGTGGTGAGAAGGACCAGGAGAGAGGATAGAGAGCGAGGCAGGTCTCTGAAGTACATCTCCCACTCCCCGTTCTCCTCCGGGTTCTGCTCAGGACCACACACAGTTCACAGTACCGATATACAACAGAGTTCTCACAGAGTTCCCAGTACCGATATACAACAGAGTTCTCACAGAGTTCCCAGTACCGATATAGAACAGAGTTCTCACAGAGTTCCCAGTACTGGTACACACAGTCCTGTACAAATACTGTGCTAACAGAGTTCACCGTCCTTTAAAAATACTCACAGAGCTCACAGTACTGCTAATGATCCTTTACAAATACTCAGGCTGTATTTTATATAGTGCCTAGTCTCTGTCTGGACAATGGCATCATCGTTCAACCATTAAGATGTGAATATTGTGCTTTGTTTTGTCATGAGTAGAGTGTTGAATGTTTGGCGCAGTGGCAACTAAATGTAGCCTGGAAGCCAGATACATCATGAAAACTTTTTTTTCCCCACTCAACTCTCAACTCAATGTTATTTATAGAGCACTTTAAAAACAACCACAGCTGAAACAGGCTAAATTAACTGAGGCTTCAAGGAGCAATACTATATTTCTACCACTAGGTGCTGCTCTAAGATAACAGAAAACACCAATCCACATGGGTAAGAAGACAATAGTTGGTTGTTTAGAATGGTTTGTGTGTGTGTGTGTGTGTGTGTGTGTGTGTGTGTGTGTGTGTGTGTGTGTGTGTGTGTGTGTGTGTGTGTGTGTGTGCGTGTGTGCGTGCGTGTGGGACATGTGTAGGCCTGTGAGTAGGGTGTCGGCCTCACCTCCCCTTTAGCGAACAGCAGCATGCCTATCATGGTGAAGACACACAGGTGGAGTGCCAGCAAAAAGATCACACTGGATGAGAGAGAGAGGAGAGAGAGAGAGAGAGAGAGAGAGAGAGAGAGAGGGGGGGGGGGGGGGAGAGAGAGATAATAACTGTCATAATAACGTGCTAAACCTGGCAACCTGGCCAGAACAGGTATTACAGGTGTGTACCTGGCTGTCACAGGTCAGTAATACAGGTGTGTACTGTACCTGGCTGTCTCAGGTCAGTATTACAGGTGTGTACCTGGCTGTCTCAGGTCAGTATTACAGGTGTGTACCTGGCTATCTCAGGTCAGTATTACAGGTGTGTACTGTACCTGGCTGTCTCAGGTCAGTATTACAGGTGTGTACCTGGCTATCTCAGGTCAGTATTACAGGTGAGTACTGTACCTGGCTGTCTCAGGTCAGTATTACAGGTGTGTACCTGGCTGTCTCAGGTCAGTATTACAGGTGTGTACTGTACCTGGCTGTCTCAGGTCAGTATTACAGGTGTGTACCTGGCTGTCTCAGGTCAGTATTACAGGTGTGTACCTGGC